>NW_008335444.1:6308418-6312292 GCF_000622305.1 Nannospalax galili | reverse complement strand
CCCCACCCCCTCATGAAAGACCACCCCAAAAGAAAAAAGAGCAGACAGAGAGCCGCGTGTTACTTACTGGATTAAAAAGTTAATTTTCAAACCCCTTTTGCTTTTCAAAACTCATTTAAAAAAAAAAAAAAAAAAAAAAAAGATACAATGATAAGAATATAAAGATATAGGAATCTTTAGAATTTAAGCAGTAGCCCTTGCATTGTGCACTGGAGCCGCTAAGATGTGTCAAGCATGAGGAGTTTACCCAATCAATGCTGCCCAGTTCCCAACAACTCATTCATTCCTGGCATGGTTAACTTTGCAATGATTACCACCCTCCTCAGAGTTAGTCTGATACTATCAAATGCTTCTAGGGAGGAAGACACTGTCAGTGTAACAAGGTCCACTCATATTACAAACAGAAGTAACTGCAGGGTGAAACTCTACCCATGTAGCACACTACTCCTGCCCTAAACCCATCTGTTAGCACTGTAAACTGAGTCAGGTCAATGGTCCTGGCCACCTGTTTATAAATGTTGGGAGAGGGAACCTTGTTTATCTTGAAATCAAAAGGACCTTAATTCCTGGAATTAGTATCCATAACCTTAGAGCTAAACTAGAGGAGACTCATATAATGTCTGTGAGAATACAAACACCACACCAGAGAATAGGAATAAAAGTGCCATAGAACACATTTTGAGTAAAACATAATAGCAAAAATTACCTACAAATTCAAAAGATAAGAAATTTACACAATGGTATCAGTAGAGTAAGAAAATAGCTAAGGCATCAACTTGCCTATATAGTCGTCTCTAATACATTCATCGGGCTTGGCAAAGGTGATTTTCATCAGAGAAAAGAGCAGAAAATGGGCCAAAGACTAGAGACTTAATTACCAATCAGAAGAATGCCAGAAACTTGAATATAATATATGAATACAAAATAGTCAGAGAATCCTGGGATAAAAACAGCCTAAACATAGAAAGAATTTTGAAATCCTAACATCTATGAATTGGAATACCTTATACTCTGAGACAACCTATCCCAAAGCCTAGCAAAAGCTTGGCACAAGGGCTTAGCAAGTAAAGATGTCTAGAACAGAATCCTTAAAGGAGCCAAGAATGAATGGAATCTTAGATGCTAAGGTTCTATTATAAACAGATAATCAGTGAGTTACTCATGTTATTGTGTAATGATTGAAGTATCTCTCTGGTAAAATTCATAGTATACACCTACCATTCAAGTTGTGCTTGTCCTAACCTAAACTATCAAAACCATTACATCTAAAGTGGTTCAATGTACAATGCATAAAAATAAGTTAAAGAGAATAAGTAGTGTACTAAAAGCACAAGAAAACTTTAAGGAAAAGATAAGGTAAGTCATCCCAGAACAGGGAGAATGTGCTGGAGAATGAAAGCTCTGAATCCTAGTTTATATTAGTCCCTAACAGCCTGTGACCAACAGCCCTCCCCATCAAAGAGGGTGAAAACAAGTCACTGGAACAGGCCCACCATACAAGAGTCTATTAACCAAACTCCAATTCCAAGTCTCACTTACTTTGGAATTCTTTAGTGTGCTGGGAGTACTTTCTGGAATGGCTGGATTCTTGGAGATTCGAGCAGCAAATGGTTCATACATATGGTACAGAGATCGGATCACACAAGCCCGGAGACAGCGCAGCTTCTCCATGGACTCTGGTCGCAGGCGCAAAGGCAGAGAAGCATCCAGCGTGTAGTGCCTGAAACATGACACATGACTCCTACCAATATGTGACCTGCCTCTCCTGTTCTCATACTAGGACTCCTGATCTTTATGTGAACTTTACTCCACTATTCTACTGGCTGGTACTAGCTTGCCCGTGTTCAGACACAAACAAATCACCGCCTCAACTTTTCAATGACTTTTGCTTCTTCACCTTGTTAACTCTACTTCTCCACCTTTTTTAATTCAAATTTAGACTATTTCAAAAGATTTTACAAAAGAACTAATCTCTGAATTTATGATAGTGTAATATCCTATAGTTGCTCAAAAAGAACCTGCCCTGGAGAAGAGCCACTACATTTCCCTGTTGGATGTCTCAGCAAGTTCTCTACTTGCTGCTTCCTCAGCATCTCTTCCCACCAGTCTTACAGTCTACAAAGTCTACTATACCTCTGTGCCCCACATCAAAATTTAGCTCTTTTACTGATCACGTAACTTGCTCACTCCTCACCACTGTAACTCTCCATAGGTAGCACAAGTATAAAAACTATGACACTTCTTCCAGACGACTAGGAAGTCCAAGCAACAACTAATCCAGTGGGGAAAAAATAAACAGATAGGAACCTATGACTTTTGAGCATTTTAATAAGATAAACTTCTGAAGGAAAGTTTAAGTTCTTTCTGGGACCTGAAGCAATACTGTTTGCAAAGACTAGACACTAGAATGGGAAAAGTGGCAGCCACAGGGAAGACAATCACCTGGATGAATCAATAACATAAAATTTAAATACAGAAGTGTCAAAGAGTCCAAAGCTAAGGTCACGCCACAGTACAGAGTAGAAAAGGTAAAAAAGGCCACCAGTCAGGGAACGCTCCAAATCACAAACAGCAACAAAATCAGCTACACAGAAAATAGTGTGGCACTCTGTGGTCGCACCTTCGGTACAACCTGGTCCAAAAGGCAGCAGTGCAAGTGACAGTCCAAGCATTCTTACAAATCAGGGAAAAATTCACAATGTCCTCAGGACGAATGTAGGAGGCCAGCAATAACCAAATATCCATGGGATACTCTTCTCCAGCACCATCTAGGTCTTCTGAAACAGAAAAAAAGAACAAAATACCTTGGTCTACTATTACACATATATGTAAAAATGTGTTCACATAAAGATACTCATTTTAATTCTGTCCTAGCTTATATATTTAAGAAAAAGGTTTCAAATAGGTCTAAGGAAGCCCTTCAAGCTGATGATTTCCTAATAATTCTAGCTGCTGAAAACTTCTACCTACTGCCCAAGTGAACAGGCCATGTTCTTAAGACCTTTTGTGTGGCGTGTATGTGCGTGCGTGCGCCAGAGGTAGACATTCATGTCTCCCTCAATCACTTTTCCACCTTATTTTTCAGACAAGGTCTCTCACAGAACTCATCAACTGGCTAGGCTAGTTGGCCAGCAAGTCCCAGGGATCCTCCTCTCTCTGCCTCAGCAGTGCTGGAATTACAGGCCCACACTGATACACCCAGCTTTTTACATGAGTGTTGGAGATCTGAAAAGTTCTCAGGTTTGCTAGCAAGCACTTTACCAACTGAGTCATCTATCCACCCCATTAGGCCTTTTTAGAGCAATTATTTATATACTATTTAAGTTTTCAAAGCTCCTCTCTATACATTTTAACATTCAATTCGAATAATTCTTCAACAGAAATAAACTATTATGATGCCCATTTTAGTAATAAAAAAAGAGCCGGGCATGGCGGCTCATGCCTTTAACCCCAGCACTCAGCAGGCAGATCTCTGTGAGATTGAGGCCAGCCTGATCTATATAGCAAGTTCCAGGCAAGCTGGGACTGGAAAGATAGCTCAGAGATTAAGAGCATTTATTATGCTTTCAGAGGACCAGAATTCAGATACCAGAACCTAAATCAGGCAGTTCACAACCACTTGAACTCCAAGTCCAGGGAATCTGACATCTCTTCTACACGCATACATAAATAAAATCAAGAGCTTTGCTACTCAGACAAAATAAAATAGAATGCACATTTGTGACTCCAAGTTTCAGCTTTGCTCCATAAACTCTGCCTTTGATTTTCCATACAGTCCCCACCTGCCTTTTCTTCAGTTCCATCATATTAGATAAAAAAAAAAAAAAAAAAAAAAAACAAATTTTAAAAAAGAATAGTAAGAAGGGGGAGAAAT
>NW_008335444.1:6305844-6308352 GCF_000622305.1 Nannospalax galili | reverse complement strand
AAAAAAAAAAAAAAAAAAACTAATTTTAAGATAGTATAGTCAGAAGTGGTAGCAATGTCTTTAATCCCAGCACCTGGGAGGCAAAGGCAGGCGGAAAGGCCAGACTGGTCTACGTAGTAAGTTCTAGGCCAGCCAGAGCTACAGAAAGACACTGTCTCAAAAAACAAAAACGAACAAAAAAATGATGGTATAAGAAAAATGTTAAGTGTAAACTAAATAATAACATAGGTAAGTTATAGCATACTTTCAGTCTTCTATACTTTTTTGAATGCCTCTAACTTGGTATTTAGCCAAGGCAGACCTTGAACTTCAATTCCTCCTGATTCCACCTCCCACGTGCTGGAATTACAGCTGGGTTTATTCAATAAGGGAGATCAAACCCAGGGGCTCAAGCATGCTAAGCAAGCACTCTTAACTGAGCTATAGCCCCAGTCCTCTTCTAGTTTTCTCGTGTGGCTTAGATCTGGCCAGAGGCATTCAGTCCCTCCTGACAGTTTCTCTCTACTACCTCCTTCTCCTTCTCCTCCTTCAGACCTCGTTAGTGCTAACTGACTTGGTCCCCAAAGTCTAAGATTTGGGTAACAACACATACACCATGAAGTTACTTTCACCTTGACTAATCACAATCCTTAATTCAGAACCAGTCACAGAACTATCCTAAAGCCAGTTCTCTGGTTCCTGTCTTTTTTTATTTTATTTTATTTTTTATTTTATGTGTATGCATGTATTATCTGCATGTAGGTAAGTGCACCCATGTTGTGCAATGCCCACAGAGGTCAAGACAGGCTGTCGGAACCCCTGGGATTGGAACAGTTGTTACAAACAGTTGTTAGCTGCCATGTGGATGCTGGGATTCGAACTCGGGTCTTCTGCAAGAACAACCAGTGTTCTTAACTGCTGAGCCATCTCTCTAGCCCCTCCTGTCTTTTCTTGTAATCCCCAGTAACCACTCAAGGTTCAGTCTACCATGTCTGGCACCTCACACTGCATCTTCTTTGAAAAAGAAAATGACTACCAGAATTTTCTCTACTGAAATCCATGAAGACTTAAAAAGCAGAGTACTACTAAAAAAAAATTGAGTCTTGGGGCTGGGGAGGTGGCTCAGTCAGTAAAGTGCTTGCAAAAGGTCAGGCAAGGTGGCATAAGACTGATCCTAGCACTGGAGAGGGGAACACTGGAGGATCCACGGAGCTTACTGGCCAGCTACTCTGGCTGAATTAAAGAACTCCTGGTTCAGAGAGGCTCTGTCTCAAAAAATAAGGTTAAGAGTGATTTGAGGAAGACACCTGACATCAACCTTTAACCTCCACATGTAGGCGCATATGTGCACACACACCACCACACACTCACAAAATAAAAGTTTTTAAATTGTTCAAAACAGGGTAAGTAGAATCTGCAAAGGAAAGCTTAACAGAAATAGGCCAAGAACATAAAAGAATTTAAGCACAGGTTTAAGAAAAAGCCAAGCCGGGTGTGGTGGCGCACGCCTTTAATCCCAGCACTTGGGAGGCAGAGGCAGGCGGATCTTTATGAGTTCAAAGCCAGCCTGGTCTACATAGTGAGTTCCAGGACAGCTGGGGCTACAAGGAGACCCTGTCTCAAAAAGACAAAAAAAAAAAAAAGAAAAGAAAAAGCCAAATAAAACAGCTAACATGACGTCAAGATACTAAGAAAAACAAAACACAATAAAGATAGTAAAGGGAAGTCCAAGGTGTGGGTGATGTTAAGAAATTAGTCAGGCTAGGCATGATGGCACAAACCTTTAACCCCAGCATTTTCAAAGCAAAAGTAGGCAGATCTCTGTGAGATCCAGGCCAGCTTGGCCTACATATCAAGTTCTAGGTCAGCTACAGAACACCCTGTCTCAAAAAAAAAAAGAAAGAAATTAGCCACATATGGTGGCACACATCTGTAATCCCATCACTTAGGTAGCTGAGGTAGAAGGATGGCAAACTCAAGGTCAGCCTGAGTTACATAATCAGATCAGAACCTTTATGGGATAGGGAGAGGGAAGAGAGGGAGAGGAAAGATTAATGTTTTAATCTTTTAGGCATGATAACAGGAAGTGGGGTTTTATTATATCATTTATTTTTGTTTTAGGAGCCAAGTTGGCTTACAGCTCTGTAGCTAAGGCTTGTCTTGAACTCCTGATCCTCTTCCACCTCCTAATATTAACACACTGATATTTCTGAAGATTATTTATCTTTTGAGGGCACCTAATAAAATACTGACAAAAAGCCAGGTGTGGTGGCACACGCCTTTATTCCTAGCACTTGGGAGACAGTGGCAGGCAGCTCTCTGGTCTACATAGCGAATTCCAGGCTAGCTGGGGCTACAGGGAGATCCTGTCTCAAAAAAAAGAATTTTAAAAAATATTGACTGTGATAATGGTATTTAGAAACCACATCAAAATCTAGTATGGGTATGATAGGATGCAGGTGTAAGAGTTCAAACAAATAGTCATAAGTTACTAAATGTTAAATAATGGTTACACTGGGTTCCTTATAC
>NW_008335444.1:6287411-6305407 GCF_000622305.1 Nannospalax galili | reverse complement strand
GGGGAATATGGCTCAGTGGTTAAGAGAGGGGGGAATATGGCTCAGTGGTTAAGAGCTCTGGTTGCTCTTGTAGAGGACCTAGGTTCAGTTCCCAGCACCCACATGGCAGCTAGCAACAGTAACTCCAGTTCCAGGGAGATTCCGCACCGTCTTCTGACCTCCAGGGGCACTGCACAGCATGGGTACACTTACACACATGCAGGCAATACATTCAATACACGTAAAATTAAAAAAAGAAAAAAGAAAAAAAAAAAGAAACTACAAGGGAAAGGGGGCCCAGCAAGATGACTCAGCAGAAAATGGCAATTGCCACCTGAGTTATCAATCCCTAGGGCCCCCCCGCCATGATAAAAGGAAAGAACCAACTTGTCTTCTGACTGCTACCTGTGCACTATGATATGCATGTCTCTACACACACACAAACACTTGTGCACTGTGATATGCATGTCTCTACACGCACACACAGAAATAATGTAATTTTTTTTTTTGAAACAGTCTCTCTGTAGCCCCAGATGTCCTGAAACTTGATATACAGACCAGTCTGGCCTCAATCTCACAGAGATCTACCTGCCTCTGCCTCCCCAGTGCTGAGATTAACAGCATGGGCCACCACACCCAATAATAATGTTTTTTAAATTATTTTATTTTTAAAAAGGGAAAAAGGAACAATCTGACTAGAATAGAGGTACTTAATGGGGATAAAGCAAGAAAATAAAAGATGAACTATATTTAAGAGTCTATAAGCCACAAATCATTTGTCAGATAAGTGATTACTATCCTGAATATAAAGAATTCATATAATGATTTTTTTTTTAATTTTAAAAAGAGCAAAGTAAAAGTTGGAGAGGTGAATTAGCAGTTAAAAGCACTTGCTGCTCTTGTAGGGTCCCAGCACCTACATGGCAGCTCACAACTGTCTGTAACTCCAGTTCTCAGGGACGTAACACCTGACCTTCTGGCCTCCACAGGCACCAGGCATGCATGTGGTACACACACATATATGCAGGCAAAACATAAATAAAAATAAAAATTTTTTTAAATAAGGCATTTGAATAGACATTTCTCAAAAGGAAATAAACAGTGGGTGATAAGCACATGAAAAAAATTCTTAATATCATTAGTTATTAGGAGAATGCAAACCAAAACCACAGAAAACGAGGAAGGTGAAGCAGGAGGATCATGACTTTCAAAGGCAAGTTTAGAATACATGGCAAGACTTTATCAAAATAAGCAATAAATAAAACTCGCATAAGATATATGTTTTGTGTTGTTCTTTTGTTTTGTTTTGAGACAGGGTCTCACTATGTGGCCCTGATTAGCCTGAAACCAAGCTGGCCTGGAACTTTCAGAAATCCACCTGAGTGCTGGGATTAAAGGCATACCACCACAACTGGCCCTATTATAATTTCAGAAGCTAATAATAAGCATTGGCAAGAATGTGGAAAAATTGGAACATTCATATGTTTCTGTTAAAAACTTAAAATGATGAAGCCATTTTTGTGATTCCTCAAAAAATTAAATATAGATTACCACATGATCCAGAAACTATACTCCTACCTATTAGAAACCAAAGTCCATACCTATGTAAAACTTGTCCATGAATGATCATGATCATAATGCATAACAGACCACATATTATCATTTCATTTATATGAAATGTCCAATATAGGTACATCCATGGAAACAGAAATTAGATTAGGTTGCAAGGATCAGGACTGACATGAACTGTCTAAGACTTCTGTTTACAGTAATGGAAATGTTCTACACTTCACTCACAATGACAGTAGCACAACTGTAAAAATATTAAAATCATTCAATTATATTTATTTTTTTTAACATTTTATTTATTACTTTTATTTTATGTGTACAAGTGTATTGCCTGCATGTATGTGAGTGCACCCGTGTCGTGCAATGCCACAGAGAGTCAGAAGAGGGCTTCGGATTCCCCTGGAACTGGAGTTAAGGACAGTTCATAGCCGCCATGCGGGTGCTGGGAATTGAACAGGGTCCTCTGCAAGAGCAGTCAGTGTTCTTAACCGCTGAGCCATCTCTCCAGCCCCCTCAATTATATATTTTTTTAATTGTCTTTGCCAATGTTCAGCCAGGTATGGTGGCACACGCTTTTAGTCCCAGCACTTGGGAGGCAGAACAGGTGCATCTCTGTGAGTTCAAGGCCAGCTTGGTCTACATACTGAGTTCCAGGCCAGCTGGGACTACAGGAGACCGTGTCTCAAAATGACCAAAAACAAAAAAAAGTTCAAAATTCTGTGCTGAGTATCTCTTGCTCACTCTCTCTACACACAAACACACATACACATACACACACACACAAACACACACACAAAATCTCTATGAGAATTAAGAACAGAGTATAAGGAATGGAATGTTGGTATCAATTTCTGGATCCTAGGAGAGAGATATCACTGACAATAACTGATACAATAGCAATGTAATATCATGAATTTATTATGATGGCAAATTCAAGTATCTATTATCTGATTCTCAAGTACAGGTTCTGGTAGGCCAAAGATCAAAATTATATTTACCATCGATGACTTAGTAGCTTTCCACAAACCCTCACTGCCCATCAGAATCCATTTTAGCCTTAAAAACAGCTAGCAACTCTGGGCTCCCAAGAAATTCTGATTAAGCATGTGGAGCAAAACATGGGCGTCTAATGATGGTTTGGCTCATTATAAATTATTTTTCTTTGTTTCATTTATGTTTTACACCATTAAGGTATAATATCACCTACTGTTCTACCTCCCATAGTACCTATTAGACAAATTTGATATTATTAATAGCTTTGGAGTACCTAAAAGACCACAACAGCATCTACTTTACCTAAATAAAACTGAACATATATAATACTTGTGAAAAACTTTCACCACATCTGCTTCCTTACATATTTAGAAGTCCAAAAATGCAGGTTTTTACCTGATAATGACATGCCATCAATAAGCATAACCCAGTTCATAGATCCAGAAATCAGTATCAGTCAAGAGGTGAAGTGTATTAACAGATATTGTCCTACTATCAAGATCTTATCTAAGAGAGTTTTTCTCCAAACTCTGGTTCCCCATTAATATCATCTCTCAAATCTCCCAACACTGTGAATCCACACAGACAGAACTCAATTATGACCCCAAGGAAAGCAAGCCCAGTACCTCGGTGTCTCTTGCTTTTCTTTTTTCTGGAGACAGCTCTCTCAGGGACACTTTCCTCCTGGGCCTCCATCTCATCACTGCTGTCCATGATGTCACAGGGCTCCCCAACCCCAGAAAGAGCTTCCTCTGCAGGAACTTGAGAGGCCTCCAAGCCACAAAGAGATTTTACTAGGCAACAATAAGCAAAGAGTAAGATTTGCTCAGTCCCATCCAAAAATACTTAGCTAAGGTATCAGCATAGGGAGGGTAAATGCTGGATAAAGCTGAGAACCTACTACCAAGTTGAAACAAAATTTTAGTATTTTAATAACAAAAAATTGCCACTGTGAACTCCTGCAGATTAATAAAAGCAAAAAGTCAATTCTGTTTTCAGTCAACTCAACTCTTAGGAGTAAAGTGGATTCAATCTAACCCTGTCCCTGGACTGGAGACCTAAGTCTCAAGGATTCATGAGCAAAAACCTTGACAGCAAGACAAACACCACAAAAGGTAAAGAGTAAGCCAAAGTAGTTATACATGGATGTCAATCGCATATTAAAAGATACATAAACTGGAAAAAAAAAGAGAGATATTAATACCCAAGAAATAGCAGTGGAAACTTCTACATTGGGGGGAGGGGGGTGTTTTGTTTTTTACAGTCTTCACTGTGTAGCCTTGGCTGGCCTAGAATCCAGAAAGATCCACATGCCTCAGCCTCCCAAGTGCTAAAACTAAAGGCGTCTGCCAACCACCCCGAAAAACAAAGTTTTTTTTTAATGCCTTGATATAAAATATTTCAGTTTCAGACCATGTTAATCTTGGCTACACACACATCCCCACACCCAACAAGACAGCAAACAATGAAGAGCACAGCAAACATGGTTTATGGCCAGATGCCCAAAGGGCTGCAGTTAAAACACGTAGACAAAATGCCAGTAAAACAGAACACCTAACGATGCCTTTAAGGACCTGGGTCTAAAAGGCACAAAAGCCTACCTTCTTGCTGAATAGCGTTGGCCACGGCTTTCTTAACCCGTCCAGACCTCACCACCGCGGGATCCGAGTTGGCATAGTCCGCCACAGTTACTGAAACAGAGCACCGCGCCGAGGCCAAGGCCTCCTCAGCCTCTCCCCGCGAGGCCCGCCAGCCCCCCGCCTCCCTGCCCTCCAACTCTCCAGCCTCCAGCCCCTCCAACCCCCCGGCCTCCAGGCCCCGCGCCCGGACCTCCTGCCCCCTGCCTCCGGTCCCCGCGGCCCCTACCCCCCGACCTCCACCACCCCAACCTCCAGCCCTCCGGCCTCCAGCCCCCGCCGCCCAGGCCTCCAATTCCCAGGCTTCCAGCCCTGTGCCCCGCCCCTCGCCCACCTCGGCCCGAGCAGGCGTCGTGGGCCCGGAACTTGAGCCGCTTTCCTCTCTTGGGCATGGCGACAGTGTCGGGCATCGCCCGCCTAGCTGGTCGGGACCCGGGGCCATGTCTCGGGCCCTAGAGCCCGGGGGCCAGTTCCGCCCCGCTCCGCGGCCATCCTGCACCGAGACCGCGGCTCTCGCGAGGAGTGAGGCTCCAAGTCCGAGTCCGGTTGGTTGCCGACGCCCCTCTCCCGGAGCCAATCGCCTCCAGGCCCAGGGGTTCGTCATCGCTCAGAGACCTCAGGTAAAGCTGGGTCCGGTGCGTGCCGGGCTGTTCTACCCGGTGTACTACCCAGTCTTCGTGGTCGGCTCTCTGGGGAGTTCGACACGGTGCTCACACCTGGGTTATTCGCACAGCAGTTTACGTCCTGGTCTCCTAAATTATTCCTGCTAACGCCTCAGTCCACCCCAGGTCCACTTCAGCATCCAGATACGCCTACGTTGCCATCTTTGTGGAAGCTCTCTCTCACTTAGGCCGCTAACCCTGAACGCCTGCTATTCCGACATGAGTATTCACAATAATTGCGTTTACAGGCTCCTGCCTGTAATCCCAACACTTGGGAGGTGGACGCAGGAGGATCAAAAGTTCAGGATCATCCTCAGCTCCTGAGGGAGTTGAAGACCACCATAGGCTACGAGAGACCCTATCTCAAAAATAAATATAAATAGCCGGGTGTGGTGACGCATAACTTTAATCCCAGCACTTGGAAGGCAAAGACAAGCGGATCTCTATGAGATGCGGGTCTACAATAGCGAGTGCCAGTCCAGCTGGGGCCACAGGGAAATCCTGTCTCGAAAAAAAAAATTTTTTTAATTTAAATTAAAGACCTGAATTATCAAAGTAGAAGGGATTCTTAAGAGGTTTTCAGCGGGGTGTGATGGCACACACCTTTAATCCCAGCATTCCTGAGGCAGATGCAGGTGTATTCTGTGAGATCCAGGCCAATCTAGTCTACAGGACAACCCTGTCTGAAAAAAAAAAAATTTTTTAATCACCATCCTCTAAGCAAAAATCTAGAAGGATAAGGAAAATATATACATTTCCTTTATATTGAAAGAGAAGTCCTGACATATTCTTTATCTTTATAATTTCCTTCCATCTCCCAGAAGAGCTCCCTCTAAGATACTTATAATGGGGACTCCATTTTAATCTAATTAGATAATACTATATGCAGAAGTTCATTAAGAACAAACCACTAGATTTTTACTAGCATTGTGAAACAGACTACCCATAGGGGTCATGTTAATAGGCTTGGATCATTAGGAATTAGAATTGAAACTATAATTTATTATAATTATGAAATGTCCTAATTTAAAATATCTGAAATACAATAGGAAGCAAGGATCTAATAGACAACTAAAATTTGTTTCAAATAATTTTTCATATATACATAATTCATGTTTGTAGTTGAGTTCAAAATGCAGGTGATAAGCACTGAGCCTTCTCATTTCACATAGCCAGTAAAAAATTCATGAGGCCTTTATGCACAGAGATACCTGGTTATGTGACACGCTTGAAAACACACATCCAGCTGTCTGGAGAGAATCAAAGATACAAGAGACATAGACCCTATTAATACACCATCACTATTGAAAACATTAAGGTTTTACCTGAAGTGTTTTCTCATTTTAATGCATCGGAATGAAAGAAATGCTCATTCCCCCAAACAATTTCCTCTTTCAGAATTTGAAAAAATTTTAAGGTTGAAAAACTCTTGAAAAACTCTTAAGTATTGAAAAACTCTTAAGTATTCAGCCACTTTAGTAGAACAAAGGATCCCTAGATCTTTTAAACTGGGTAGGGAAATAGCTCAGTTGGTAGTGTACTTGACATGCAAGATGCTTGGCAAGCACTTTACCAACTGAACCATCATCCCCCGTTTCCACATAAAAAGCTAGATGAGGGATGTAGGGGCTTACTGGGAGGTAGAGATGGGTAGATTCCTGGGGGCTCCCTGGCCAGCCAGCCCAGCCTAATCTGTTAGCTCGTGGTCCTAAGAAAGAGCATGTCTCAAAAAACAAAGTGGAGGGCTCCTGAGGAATGATACCCAAAGTTGACCTCTGGCCTCCACAAGCACACACACCTAAACATACAGGAACACATACCGCCACCACCACCACCACCACCAACTTTTGATATTACTAATTTCCAGATCCAAAGATACAGGTTCTTTCTAGAAATACAGACTGTAAAGTTACTAAAATTGCAATTGTGTTTAAATAGAATGGGAGTTGCTTCACCTAGGTATTGGGACAAGAGTAGCTCTTTCTCAACAAAGTGGGAAATATAAGGACAATAGGTGAATTTTAAAAGTATTAAGATGCTGTCTTTCTAGTTATATCCATCCTACTTTGGGCATTACATTGTACTTTATTTTATGTGTTTACTCTTAAGTAAACAGTGATGGGAGTCTTCGTCTTTTACGTTTCTTTCTTAAAAATATTTAAAATTTAGGCCAGATGTGGAGGCACAAGTCTTCAATCCCAGTACTTGGGAGGCAGAGATGAAGGATCTCTATGAGTTCAAGGCCTGCCTGGTAGACATAGAAGTTTAGGGTCAGCCAGAGCTATATAATTGAGACCCTGTCTCAAAAAAATTAAAGTTAGTAAATCTTTATTGTTCCCAGAATCATTGGTTGTGCTGTAATAGCCTTTGAAATCCTAAAGCCTGGAAAGCCTTGCTTTAGAAGCATTGTAAAGTTAATCCTGGAAGACATACATCACAATGAAATTGGAGGTTGTTTAGTAACATGAAAACTAATAAAGAATACAGGTAGTCCTCTTCAAGGTCCTACTTTAAAAAAATAAAAAAAGTATAGTCAAATGTGGTGGTTCATGCCTTTAATCCCATTACTCACTTGAGAGGTAAAAGCAGGCAGATCTCTGAGAGTCAAGGCCAGCCTGGTCTACACAGGGAGTTCTAGGTCAGCCAGGACTACATAGTGAGACTCTGTCTCAAAAATAAAAATAATTTTTTTCAGATAGATAAAAAATAAAAAGAAAGAAAAATAAATTTAAAATATTAAAATTAAAATAAACTTTAAAAAAGTATAGATTATGAATATTGACAACTGATTGCTGCTATATGAGGAATAGGTGATCTTCCTAAAACAAGGCTCTCTAGGTAGGCTGACTAGATTCAGCAGATGGACAAGCACTGGAGAACGGCTGGAGGCACCGACAACACAGTGGACAGTAACAGGGATGACTCCTGTTATGGGCTCCAGTATATGGAGTATATGGGCTCCAGTGGGTGGGGGCAGCTATGGGAGAATGCCATTTAGGAAGTGGGTATGTAGAGGAATAAGATTGTTTGGGATGTTCTGTATGATATACACAAAAAATCAAATGAAAAATGAGTTATATTTGAGGAGGAAGCATAAAAATTTACTTCATGTCAATTAGTAGAGGTAATAAACATTACCATTGAAATTTACCTGATGACTTTATATCTATAGTCAGGTGCCAAGGATCCGAGTGTAACCGACTGTGACTAGTAATAATCAGATACATAGAGATTAGAGATGCATGTGCAAACATCTAAGTGTTAGTAGCATTAAAAATGAGGCTGCAGGAAACTATTTTTAAATGAAATGGAGATTTTTTTACAGGTTAAAAACTCATTCAATTTTATGTCTTACAGAGTTTATAATGAGTTCAATGTTGTATAACTGTATTAATTCAACTGTGAACCTAAAAATTTACAGCCACTTTTGAAAGAGATGTATCTTTGCTCTGGAAATTGTTATTAAATATGTGAAAGCTGTAATGAAATGCTTCTTCTAATCATGTGGTTATTAAATATTTTTTTAAAGTATAGATTATGAGATTAGATTTGCTTGGGCCAAAATCTATCTGTGATTTGGGTATAATAACCACCTATAAACCCAGTACTTCTGAGTTAGAGGCAGAGGCAGGAGACCATGATCTCAAGGCCAGTCTGGATGAAACCTTGTCTCAAAATACCAGGAGCTGGGAGTGGCTGGAGAGATGGCTCATTCCAGCACCCACATGGCAGTTAACAATGGTTTATAGCTCCAGTTCCAGGGAATCTAATGCCCTATTCTGGCCTCTGTGGGCATTGCATATGTGCAATACACCTACATACATGTAGGGAAAACACTCATAAAATATAAATAAATAAATAAATAAATAAATAAATAAATAAATAAATAAATACCAAGGGCCAGGGCTGGGACTCGGTGGTAGAGTACTTGCCTAGCACATGGTGTGCTGAGTTTGATCCCCAGCACTGAAATAAGTCTGTCACTTATCTATGTAACCTTGGAAATGTCCTTATCTACATAGTACAGGTAATAGCATCTGCTTGACAAGATTATCAAATGATTATCAAAGCATTTAAAGTAGCATATAGCCTGCACTCAATAACTATCAGCTATCACTATTGTGGTGGTGGTGATAGTTCTTTAAAGATACTTAAGTGGGCAGGGAGATGACTCATTGGGTAAAGTTGCTTGATACCCAGCCTGACAATCTGAGTTCTATCATACATGGTGCAAAGAGAGAACTAACTCCCACAAGTTGTCCACTGACTTTTCACATACATGCTATAGTATACACATACACACTAAATAAATTTGATAAATAATATAATTTTAAAGGACACCTTTTACCTCTAATACATGAAGTTAGACTACAATGGGGACTCACAAGCAAGGCATCCCATTTCCTTCTATTAAAATGCTAAGACACGAGCTGGTATTTATTGAATCCTAAGCCTGAAAATGATAGGATTAGACTTCAAATGGAAGACTGTCTCAGAAGTTCATATCTAAAACCAGTATATCACCAGTAAAATTAAGAAACATTAATAACCTTTAAAAATCAATATCTCAAGCAGATAGGGAGTCAACAGTTGATGACATGGAAAAACTCTACAAGACAAAAAAACACTGAAAAGTTACTTAATGAAGTATTTCTCTGTTATGTCAAAGCTATGGACAAGGTCTAAAGAGAATTCAAGTCTAAGAATTCAGTGGCACTAGAAAAAAAGTATATTAATTGAATTTGAAGAAAAGTACTTGTGACTAGCTTTTATTATAAGCCTTATTTTTTTAATTATGTTGTCTACAGTCATAACACCCAGAACACATGTAAGCTTGTCTAAAATAAACTATATGGCTAAAGAAAATAGTCCATCTGGTTAAGTTCATATAGATGTTCACATGTTTCCCAGTTAAAAATAAGAACAAAGGTAATAGCCTATTGATGAGGACTTTGGGCCAGTGTCTGGGTTTGAGTCCTTCCCCATGTTAACAGCTACTTGACCTTGAACAAATTATTTCATCTCACCTTCTTAATCTGTTAGATGGGCATAATCATGGTATTTAATTCATATCTTTGTGAAGTTTAAGTGAGAAAATATATGGAAAGCTCTTAGCTTAGTACCTGGTATATAAAATATACTCAATAAATGTTAGATACACTTATAACTATATTGATTCTAGGCACACCAAAGATTCTAGGGACCTACATTTTTAAACTCTCATCTCCATATAATATTAATTTGAAAATTAATATTTGGTAAACCATAGGTTTAGATCAAGAGTCAGCAAACCAAGGAAGGGTTGCAGGTTAAATCTGACCCCTGAGTGTATTCAGTAATTTGGAACACATCTGTTTGACCTATAGCCACTGTTTTCCTTTTAACTGATTCAGATAAGCATCTTCACACTGTCAGGACAGAGAATTTGGAAGCCATTGATCAAGGCACTGGTCAATCTGTCTCTGATTCTGGTGCAGTTAATCTTGGGTTCTCCAAAGTCTTTGGACCTTCAACCCAAGGAGTTTTCTCATGGATTCTTGGTAGGGATCCAAATTATTTCTTTCCACTTTGAGCTTCATTTCTTTTAACCTCTGATTCAGTCTGTGCATATTACTGAGATTTTAGCTTTAGGTGCTTGGGGTAATCCTAACTCTGGCACTCGCTGCCTCTGCTTCCACTGTTGGCTTTCTGTGCTCTTAAAAGCCACATCCACAAATCAGCAGAGACTGGCAGACCAGAATCCTACTATAGCTGTGGCCACATCTTCCTCAAAGATCTATCTGTGGCTACTTTCACTTTACAAGAGAAATTACAAGAGTAGAGACCATCAGGCCCTTGAAATCTAAAATATTAAACATCTATCTATCCTTTTACAGTAAGTTTGCAGACTCTAGAATAGACTAAAGTTTCTGGGCAGCCTGTACCACATGAGGGCAGTAAAACCTCATTAGAGGATCAAAATATTAGAGCCTAATGAACTTTGCAAAACTAGTACATCAAGAATTCCAGAAATATGTTTTTCCTACTAACGAACTTTCTAATTTCCAAGTATACACAACGCTATTCCTTTTCCTCCTCCTCCTCTTTCGCCTCCGCTTCTTCCGCCTCCTTCGAAGCACTGGGAACTGAACTTAGTGAGTCTCACACATAAGTTGCCAGTGGGTAACTTTGGGTAGAGGTGATTATGTTTGACTTTCTTGAAGGAGCCATGGGGGGCTCAGCCCACTGTATACAGCCAGAGTCAGGCCCTTTGGCTTCTATGCTTCTGTTTGATATCAGGAAGATCCCTGCTCTCCATGGAACTTCAAATTCCTTTTGCTATGTGATCTGAGAAGCACCCCAAAGACCACATAACTCCAAAGGACTTACTGCTCAAATTGTAGTGAAGGTTTCCACATGGCTAGAAACCTCTACTTTCCATTCTCCTTCCATGGTGACACTTGCAATTAAAGGCTTATATTCTACCACCTTTCCTTGACTCTGAGATATAAATCCCTCCAAAAATCTTGCCACCATGAAAAAACATGAACTTGGAAGGAGACATTGAAGTGAACCTTGAGGAATCAGCCAACCCTGCTGGGAGATGGTGAGGATCAGCAAAAACCAAGAGAATTCTGTAGGAGAAATTCAGAATATTGTGGGCTGAGAGTGAGAGTGTTTGCCTAGCATATACAAGGCCCTGGATTCCATCCCCAACACTGAAAAAAAGGAGGAAAAGAATGTTATATAGTAAAGTTTGCATATTTAGTCTTAGTCCTAATCTTGGCATACAGTTCCTTAAATCTTTGAAGTCAACAAAATTGTAGTATCTTTTTATTTGTAAAAGAGATGTCTGATAACTGGCAACTTCATATGGAGGCTGGTCACAGAAGGTGTGATTGTTTGAGTGTTGGGTTGTCAGTAATCAATGATACATACTTGGCTGGGCAGGTTAGTGCATGCCTGTAATCCTAGTACTTGGGAGACAGAAGCGGGAGGATTGCCAGAATTTTAGGCCAGCCAGGGCTTCATATCAAGACCTGGCCTCAAGCAAACAAAGGTACATACTTACAATGACTCTTCCATATGAAAAGCCCAAAAGCACAGCATTCCCATGTGTCACCCTGTGTGTCTTTCCATCTGTATCCTTTGTGATTTCCTGGACAATAACGTAGTAAATTAACACTTTCTCTACATTCTGTAATTATTTTAGCAAATTAGCTAAACTTGAGAAAGGAATTTTTAGCCAGTTAGTCAGAAGCACAGACTGACAACTTGAAGTCCATATTGGGGCTCATATTGTCATTAGAAGTAGAGAAGATGGTACATATATATGTATGTGCATATATATGTGTTATTAGTATTTACCCTTATTCAAAGCCTCTCATAGATGAACTCATATTAATTTCAAATCATTTGATCCCATACAGAACTACCTGGCTTCCCCATAGATGGAAATTGTCATGCTGACCCCTAGTTTCTCTCTTCAAGAAACAACTTCCTTTCACTCTTTTCTTTCATCGAGGAGCTAAAACTTTATAAAAACAATTTTGATTATCACAGATACAAGTCCACAAATTATCTAGTCCTGTCCTGACTGCCAATCATTGGACCCCATCATCCTAAGAAAAGGCAAAACCTGAGGTGTTCATCCTGAGGAACTTTAGTACATGGAAGTAACTCACATAAATTCCTTTGGTTGTTTCACATTGGCTTATGTATGTGTTGATACTTTTTAAGAATTTATTTTCCCTGGTGCTTAAATACATGCATCTACTTGAGCTGTTTGAAGACATTTATTAATTGCCTTCTCTTTAAAGGGGGTCTCAAAACAGCTATCCAGCTTTGTATCTAAAATTTTTATCTCTTTTTGCCAACTTTTAAAGTTCATGTTTCTCATTACATTCCCTGTTATCACCCTAAGTCCAAACCATAGTTAAACTAATTTATTATTTGTAAAATTAAATACACAAACAAAAAAGGGGAATAAAATTGGCTCAGAAACAAATTGCTAAAACAAATTATACTTTAAATCTTTTTAAAATAACCTATACTTTAAAGTTTTAGATTATTACTCTCAGTTTCCCCACCTAATACCTACTGAAAAAGCATCTTAAGTAACAAGGATTACCAAAACACATGATTTTATACAACTTCCCCTAAGGGCCAACTAATATTTGGATCCCGTTCCTCTCATTATTGGAGCCAAGGCTCCACATCTCTGCTTTCTCCTTCACGCCTCTCTGGATCACAGTGTAGCTGGTAAAGCCATACTGGAAGATAGCAACCTGGCACCAGAAGAGAGACATTCTCCTGAATGTGAATAGCCATCCTGTTCTTGTGCCTTCTCCTCACAGTACTGCCCTGCCTCTGCTACCTTTTCTAAGATGCCGTCATGCTGACTTATGCTGCTTCTCCAGCATGGTCCAGCTGCTTCCAGGTAGGTTCCACTGTAACCAGCCCACTACCAATGACCACCCTGAGGTACAAGAGAACTGTTGAGAATGACTTTTCTCAAAATGCCTTCTTTTATAATATGGACATGCTTCTTTATTTATAAAACAAAGAGGGAGAATTGTAAGAATGACTTTTACAATATGAACATAATCCAGCATAAAGACTTTTACCTAACCTTACAACCAAAAAGTTACTGTTTATAATGTAAACAAGCTCACCAAGCTATGTGCTCCTCTTCTGACCTGGGTACCTGACCTTAATCCCTCAGGCACCCTCCTTGTCCTTCACCCAAGGTAGTGTATGAATGTGCATATGCATGCTTTTCATACCAAAGCACTGAAAGTAGCATGCTTTTCTCATTGTAAATGATGAGAGAAATCTGTTTGTTGTGCGTATGATATTCTAAGTTTAGGGATCAAAGAGAAGATACTCTGATAAGATAAGAGTGGGTCCTGACTTCTACTTCCCCATTTCATGCTGGAAATACTGTTTCAATAAATGAATGAGCAAAGCCCTGGTTCAGGAGCACAGTTCCGAAAGACATCTAAAGGAACGGGTGCTTGGCAGTTCGGGTTTTTTTTGTTTTTTTGTTTTTTTTAGTAATCATCACCAAATGTGACTTAATAATGCCTCACCCATTCTTTTTATCCTAAGCCCTTAGCAACAATTAATCAACTGTCTGTCTCTACAGATTTCCCATCCTAGACATTTCATATAAATGAAATCATTTTAAGGTCTTTTGTGTCTGGTTTCTTTCACTTAGCATGTTTTCAAGTTTTATCCATGTTGTAGCATGTATCAAAACCCTCTTCTTTATAGACAGATATGTCTGAATATGACATGCAATGGCTTGAATGCTAAATGTTTGGTCACAACTGGTGGTGCTACTTGGGGATATGCGGGAACTTTAGGAGATGAGATCATGGAAGAAGGCCCCTGGGGACATGTCTTTGTAGGTTATAATTAGCCTTAGGTCCCCTTCTAAATACTCTTCTTCCCGCAAAGCAAGTTGCCTCTGCCATGTGTTTTAAATTTTTTGTATTACATTTATTTGTTTGCTTGTGCTTGTGTATGTATGTGGGGGCACAAATATTTAGGTCAGGGAACTATTTGTGGAGTCATATCTCTTCTTCTACCATGTGGGTCCTGAGTGAACTCAGGATGTCAGGCTCAGCAACAAGCACCTTATCCACAAAACCATCTCCCTGGTCCACAAGCACCTTACCCACAAAACCATCTCCCTGGTCCATCTGCCATATCTTACTGCTACAGTGTTCTGCCTCCCTACAGCCCCAGTACTGTGTACTAATATCTTGGAAACATGAGCTGAAGCAAATCCTCCTTCTAACTTGTTCACTCATAGCTGAGCAGGGTGGTATACACCTTTAATATCAGCACTTGGAAGCCAGAGGCAAGCAGATCTCTGTGAGTTCAAGGCCATCTTGGTCTATATACCAAGTTCCATGAGAGACGGGACTACATAGTGAGACCCTGCCTCAAAAGAATATTAAATAAATAAGTAAATATAAAAGATTTTTTTCTGAGGTAATTGGTAACAGTGATGATAAAACTGACTAATATGGAAAATTGGTACCAGAGAAGTGGCATCATTGTTGTGACCACCTAACTGAATAGTTTGGAAGCATTTGGAACTGGCTGAAATTTTTAGGATTTGGAGAAGCAGACTAGAATGCTGTAAGCAGAGCTTAGTGAGCAATTCTGGTGGAAGCTCATAATGCTGATAGGCATGCAGATTCTGAAGGTCAGACTCATGAGTTTTCTGGAGGAACGAAGAATCCATTAGAATTTTGCTAGCAGCCATTCATGTCATATTCTAGCAAAGAAACTCTCCACATTTTGTACATGTCATGAGATCATGAGATTCTGAACTAAGTTGAATTTTTTTTTATCTTTTTGAGACAGGGTCTCCCTGTAGCCCCAACTGTCCTGGAACTCACTATGTAGACCAGGCTGGCCTTGAACTCACAGAGAATCGCCTGCCTCTGCCTCCCGAGTGCTGAGATTAAAGGCGTGCACCACCATGCCCAGTGCTACGTTGAATTTTAAAGTACTGGACTAGTGAATTTTGTGGAGGAAATTTCTTTTTAAAAATATTTATTTTTATATGTGCAAGTGTTTTGGCTGCATATATGTAAGTGCACTTGTATGTACAATGCCCACAGAGGCCAACAAAAGGGTGTTGATCCTTGGAACTACAATTAAGATAGTTGTTAGCCATCATGTGGATAATGGGATCCAAACCCAAGTCCTCTGCAAGATCAGCAAGTGTTCTTAACTGCTGAACTGTTTTTCCAGCCCTTCTTTCTTTTTTTAAAATTATTTATTAATAACCACATAATTAGAAGAAGCCTTCCATTACAACAGCACTGACATAATTCAATAACAATTTCCAGAGCCAAGATTCATCTCTTTCAAAATTGGCTTTAATTATTGGCTGTAAATTTTTAGGTTCACAGTTGAATTAATATAGTTATATAATATTGTACTCAGTATAAACCCTTTAAGACATAAAAGTAAATGAGGTTTTAACCTTTAAAAATATCTCCATTTCATCATTAAAATACACAGTTTCATACATAAAAATTCAGTTTTAATGCAATTGACATTAAGATGTCTGCACATGCCTTTTTAATCTCTATATATCTGATTATTACTTGTCCCAGTCAGTTACTTTCTGAGCTCCTTGTCATGGATATAAAGTCATCAGGTAGCTTTCAATGGTAATGTTTTTCACATCTACTAATTCTTAAGGAGCAAATTTTTATGCTTTGAGGAATTATTTTTTTTAATTTAATAACCATGATTACAAGCATTTCATTATAGCTTTGACATATTCAGTAATACACTCCAGAGCAAGACTACATCTCTTTCAAAAGTGACTGTAAATTTTTAAGTTCACAGTTGAATTAATACAGTTATACAATATTGAACACAGTATAAGCCCTGTAATACATAAAATTGAGTTTTTAACCTTTAAAAAAATCTCCATTTCATTTTAAAATACACTTTCTCAGAGAAAGACTCATTGTGTTTGCTACTAACACTGAGATGTTGGCTCATGCGTCTCTAATCTGTATGTATCTGATTATTACTAGTCATAATCAGTTGCACTTGGATCCTTGGCGCCTGTGTATGTCTATAAAGTCATCGGGTAGATTTCACTGGTAATGTTTATCACCTCTACTAATTAACATGTCATAAATTTTTATGCTTCCTCCTCAAATATATTTTTTTAAATTTCTTGATTTTTTTTGTGTGCGTATATCACACAAACATCCCAAACCGTCTTATTCAACTATATACCCACTTCCCAGGTGGCACCTACTCATAGCCTAGAGCCCTTATACTCTGTTATCCCTGCTACTGTCTGCTGTGTTGTCAGCAACCCCAGCTGTTCCCCACTATTTGTCCATTTGGTGACTCTAGTCAGCCTATCTAGAGGTCTTTGTTTTAAGAAGGTCAGCTGTTCCTCATCTAGCAGCAATCAGTTGTCAATATTCCTTTAGATAAGATTGGGGTTTGCTGTTTATTTTCCCAGTTCTATGCTGGGTTATATCTAGGAGTCCCTTTGGCCACTGTGGCCAACAACTCAAACAAAGGTATCTCCTATCTGGCATTGTTGCTTGTTATGTAGCCTTTAGCTATACATATGGACTCTTAAAAATTCTATTGACCCCTGTAATCTTTGGTTATACTTTCCTTTTGGGTGTTTAAGGCCATACAGTTGGCCAGGATAAACCAATTTATTTTTACTCTTAAAGTCATTTGAGGATCTGTTGATCTGTTCCTCAGGGGTCACATGGGCTTGGGAGGAACCCCTGGCTCCTTTCTTTTACCAGTTCCACCTATGTAAAGATAAGTCAAAAGTCTTGCTCAACCATGTCTGGCTTCACTTGGAAGCATGGAGGAAACGTTTCCTCTGTGTTGACCCTCCTCTTTGTAGACTACACACTGGTTCAAGTCCATCTCGTGGGGTCTCCTCAGCCTCCTTAATTAAGAGGACAGGTGACCCACCACAATTACAGGACATTTTAGGAGATGTTCATAGTCACCTGGAACTAGTCAACCTAGGAGGGCAAGGAACAAAACTGTCCTTTATGTCCCTCTTACCAAGTTAGTATAGGCCTCAAAGAATGTCTGTTAAACATCCAAGAAGGTTAGTTCCACCAGTCTGGTACTTTTAATTACTGTGTGTCATGTAGATAAATCTTGGGCAAAGAGCAATTGTTCTCAGATAAACCTTACGTAGACATATATTTCTTGGTCTGGTACATATAATTTGTCAGTAGGTTATTGGACTAATATGGTTCCCTCTGCTTTTTTGAAACTAGCTAGGCATTATTTATCTCTCGTCTAACCTGTCCATCATGGTTTCCCCAATTAAGGTGCCCCTATTTTCCCCTTTTCTCCCTTAATAATGCCCTTCTCCTATGGTCCTACCTCTCTTGAGCTCCTTCTTTCCCTTTATCTCCTATATTCCTTGTATACACTTCCCTTCACCCTCCCTTAAACTAACCCAATTTTTATCCATATCTCCCTATTAAGGCCTGTTTCCTACTGTTCTTTTCTTTTAGGTTCTTTCTTTTTCTTTACCTCCCTGGTTCCTTTCCATTATCCTGTTTCCTGTAATTATGTCTGGATACACACTCACTTATCAGGATTTGGTTCTAGGATCCACATATGAGGGAGAACATATGCT
>NW_008335444.1:6285177-6287109 GCF_000622305.1 Nannospalax galili | reverse complement strand
GAACAAGTTTGCAGCCCCACCAGCAGTGGATGAGTGTTCACCTTTCCCCACTGTTGGGGGACCCTGCTGTTAAGGTTGACTCCTTTTTTAGCAGGAGCTTCCTGCCTGACTTACCTGGAAAGTGCCGCCAAGCACGGATGCTTGGCCTCATTTAAAACATGACCTTTGGCATAGTTACCTGAAGTAAAAACTACCCCCAGGTTTTTTTCTATATGATAATTAGGCATTTTCCGATAGTCAGGTAATAGGATCCTACTGCCACATATAAATAAAGCATACTATGAGCACCTATCAGCTGAAGCATTGGCTATTGCCTCCACACTATATTTTCCCTAAACCCCGCTAAATAAACGGAGCTGTTTTGCTGAGTCTGGAGCTATTTGTATCACTAAACATGCCTCCCTGGAAGGGCTTTCTTCCATCAGTACTCACTGGCCATCCCTGACCCCGTTCGTTGCTTCTGTTCCCTTTGTCCTCGTAGACCGATGGCCAATGACCCACAAGGGGAGAGAGAGACCCCACAGCTGGCGCCCAATGTGGGGCTCCTGGAACACGCAGTTTGTGAGTATCTTCTCCCCAAGAGGGTAGCAGCAGCTTTGCCTTAAATCATCCGACCCTTGAGGATCAGCAGTCTCTCCTCTTTTTCCTCCTTTTATTTTCGGTCTGAGTCTTCGCGTGGGACCGTTAGAGACGAATGACCAATTGAGGCTTTCTGATCAGGGCTACTCCCAAAGGCTCTTAGCCCTCTTAATGGACACCGACTGCCCACACGGGTGTAGACAAGACCCCCATCTATGCATCTTTCTAATGCAAAAACACGGTAACACAATGACGAGTTAATTACTCTTAGAGTGGTCGCCGGATCTCTTAAATTTGCAGGCAGGCTTGCGCTGTGGACTCCGTGGAATCACCTGAGGTTTGATCCCAGGCATGTTCCCCTAGGAATCAGCGTTTGCCCCCCTTTCCTTTTCTGTCTTAAACAACACCTCTAAAAACAAAATCCCCAAAGTTCTAAGGGATTTTTATACAAGCTTTGAAGTCAACTTCTAAAATAACAAGCTTCCTTAATCTGTTTTGTTATCTCGCCCCCGGGGCCCTCAAGCTCAAGCTAAACCAGTTAGGTGAAAATGTAAATTTACTGGCCTCGGGACAAAAGGGCATTCCAGCTCCAAGTGCCCCATAAACAAAAACAAAGGATTTAAAACATGGAGCACTTAAAAAATTAAAGGCAGCTTGCGCCATACAAACGGAAAAAAGATTTTAAAAAGTCATTCTTTTTCATAAACTTTTTCTTGGGAAAGGGGCTCATCAGAGGATGACCCCACGTGGAGTCTTTCTCCTGTAGTCCTCAGCACCCCCACAGGCTTCCCCTTAGGGGTCGTGACTTGATGCAGCGTGCACCTGGATGGTGGCTGGCTCGCACTGAGAACGCTCATGCGCAGCGCTGGTCATAGCCTTTTCAACCCCCCTTCAGGGGCGCACACCTCGGGATGCCGCTGTATCTGTCCGCAGGTGCAGGGCTCATGCCTTTTCTCCTTTTAGTCTTTTCTCCCCCCAAGCTACTACCAGCACATAGTTAGATTTTTTCCAATCCAGATTGACAGCCCTCTTCAAAGAAATTCACCATGCGAAATAACAGTCTTAAAGGTGTAAACTATTATAACAAAGGGTATTACTGTCTATAGTAAAAGTAGTTAATGGAATTATTTGGTCACTAACACAGACTAATGTAAAATGTATATATGTATGTATGTATATAAATATATATGTGAAGTACTGCTGGCTTTTAAGAGTTTCTTTCATATACATCTAATAAAAAAATTCGTCAAGGTAATAGGTCTTGGTTTTAAAACTGGATTATTGTGACATTGTGTCTAACCACAGTATTTATTAAATGAGACTATTATAGATTTATGTTCAATACCTCTGTTG
>NW_008335444.1:6283802-6284743 GCF_000622305.1 Nannospalax galili | reverse complement strand
GAATATGGAACCTCAATTTGATAATGTTTAACTATGTACCAGTTGTTTCTTTCTACCTAGTGTTTACACTCCTTCAAAACCTAAAGCAAGGTTTGGGTACACCACTCTCTGAACTACATAAGGTAAAAAAAGGATTTTTAATTGTCTTGTGTTTTCTATAAGGTTTACTTGGAAACTTATGAAACACAGTATGTACATGAGTAATATTAATTTATTACATTATATATATAATTTAGATTCCATGTTCTTTTAATAACATGATGCTACACACTATGTTCTTCTGAGTCAAACTACCATCTTCATGACTTCAGCTGTGTCCACTAACAAAAGATCATAACAACTGGACTTATGGACTTAAGTATCTAATTAAAGGAGGAGGGGTAAACAGGGTCATTGGACCCTCACCTGAGCATCCAGCTGCTCTTCCCAACCAACTGTATGTAATTTGGCCCTAATCATACACTGTCTCCTGGATTTGGGGAGGACTAAAGTATATTATCTAGGGAAGGCTAGGAAGGAAAGGCTTGATCCATGCTAGGTTAAGGCTTTCCAGTGTAAATTCTCTCAGGTCACTCATATACCCCAGCAACCCCTCAGTCATCTCTGTAACTAAGCTCAATAAATTCATTGGTTCCCCAGAAAAACTCTAATGTAATCAAACATTGGTTTGATACTACAGCCTAAAAAGGGGATAAACATTGCTTAATATCCCCAGAAAAGAATTCTCACAACAGATGAAAAATTTATTTGTTAATGTTATTATGTCTCACGGTTATTTTAAAAAAGAATAGTAGGGTAAAAGATGTTAGAAGAATATATAAATGGAGGTATTTTGTTAAAAATGAGAAAGCCTAAGCAAATGATAGAGGTCTATGTAGGTTTGTTATGATTTGTCAAGCATGAAAAAAGATCTTAAAATTTCAAAGGTCATAGCTTAGTCA
>NW_008335444.1:6280241-6283738 GCF_000622305.1 Nannospalax galili | reverse complement strand
GTTTTGCCCAAGCTCTATCTACATAGCACATGGTAATTAAAAGTACCAGATAGGTGTAATTAACTTTCTTGGATGTTTAATAGCCAGACTTTGAGGCCTATACTAATCAGGTCAGAGGGACTTAAAGGGACAATTTTTTGTTCCTTGCCCTCCAAGGTCAAACAAGTTCCAGGGGCTATGGAGCATCTCTCAAAAAAAGTCCTGTAACTTTGGTGAGTCACCTTATTCAGGGAGGCCATGGAGACCCCAAAAATGGACTTAAACCAGTATCCAGTCTGCAAAGAGGAGGGTCAACACAGAGGAAACATTTCCTCCATGCTTCCAAGCAAAGCCCAGGTCAAGCAAGACATCTTGGCTTATCTTCACATAGATAAAACTGGTAAAGAAAAGCCTGAGGAGCCAGGGGCTCCCCACAAGCCCATATAACCCCTGAAAAACAGATCCTCATATGACCTTAAAAGTAATAATATATTGGTTTATTTGGGCCAACTGTATGGTCTTACACACCCAAGGGGAAAGTATAACCAAAGATTAAAGTCATCAGTATATTTCTTTAAAAATGCAAAGGATTACACATCCCAGACATTAGACTTAAGTTCTTATGTTATTTAGACAATTATTTCTCATTGGTGATTTTGTTCCTAAGAGGACAGTGCTACTCAGGTGTAGGACTTTAAATCTTGGTCTACAATACTGTAATGCCCACCTGCAGCTGAGGGAAACAACTCACTATTCTAAAATGATGGCTAAATTTGTTTTCTCTCCCTATCTAGAGGCCATTTAAGAGGGAGCTGATTCTAGCCACTCCAACAGTTATCAAAGTGCCTGACAACAAATCTGAGTTCATCAATCATTCCAGCCTTGGCAAGCAAAAGAAAAATGAGGAGAAACCCGTTAGATGGATGCTTTTAGGAGCCCTCATCAAAAAATTCCAATGAACTTTAATTTGGACATTTTCTGGTTCCCTGCCTAGAAATTGTAATACTAACTACTCCTGCCCTTACTCTTACCTTTACTTTTCCTTCACATCTCCCAGGCACCAAACACTTTTCTTTTCTCCCTATAGTTAAGAGATATGTAATTTGGGAGTCTTTTAGATAGACCCACTAAAGGAGGTGCCCCAATTGCCTCACCCTGCATCCCTGTTCAGCATGAAAAAAGCCAGAGTGGTCTGCATCCCAATTCCCTATTGGCAATTTGGGTAAGCCTCTTCAGAGGGTAATATGATAAAAATAAAAAATAAAAAATGGCTAGGCAGCTAGGATAAAAAGACCCAAAGAAAAGTAGCCAGTTTCTTTCTTGGCTAAAAGTCAAAATGTCCTTGGGCCTTTTAGCAAAGTACTCTGTCCCAAAGGCCAAAAATGTTAAAAGTATTTGTAAGCTCTTATCCCCAAAAGATTTTGGAGTTACCTCTTCAGAGGAAAAATGTTACAATATCAATAGTCCCCTGATTATGTTATTTTGATACTTGCTCTCTGTTTCATACAATTTCTTACAAATTACTACCATTGCTAAAATTACTACCAAGCAGGTCATGGTCAATTATAAAACTTTGGATTCTCCTAAGATAGATGAATTTGCTCTTAAAGCTTGTGATGACACTTCTCCATTTATTAAACAAAACAGGGGGAGATGTTGGGGAACCCTACTGTTAAGGTTGGCTCCTTTCTCAGCAGGAGCTTCCTGCCTGACTTACCTGGAAAGTGCCACCAAGCACGGATGCTTGGCCTCATTTAAAACATGACCTTTGGCATAGTTACCTGAAGTAAAAACTAACCCCAGGTTTTTTTCTATATGATAATTAGGCATTTTCCGATAGTCAGATAATAGGATCCTACTGCCACATGTAAATAAAGCATACTATGAGCACCTATCAGCTGAAGCATTGGCTACTGCCTCCACACTATATTTTCCCTAAACCCCGCTAAATAAATGGAGCTGTTTCACTGAGTCTGGAGCTATTTGTATCACTAAACCTGTCTCCCCAGAAGGGCTTTCTTCCATCACGTCTCACTGGCCGTCCCTGACCCCGTTCATCACTTCTGCTCCCTTTGTCCTCATGGACCCATGGCCAATGACCCACAAGGGGAGGGAGAGACCCCACACCCCACATCCTTTCCAACGTTTGGTATCATTTGTTCTCTTGATCTTAGCCAGTCTGACTGGGGTAAGATGAAATCTTAAAGTAGTTTTAAGTTGCATTTCCCTAATTATTAGTGATGTTGAACATCTTTTAAGATGCTTCATAGCCATCTTTACTTCTTCTTTTGAGAACTCTCTGTTCAACTCCTTAGCCCATCTTTTAATTGGGTTACTTCTAGTCTTGAGTCTCTGTTTTTTGAGTTCGTTATATATTCTGGACACCTCTGCCAAATGTGTCGCTGGTCAAGATTTTCTCCCATTCTGTGAGTTTTCTGTTCACGTTCCTGGTTGCCTCCTTTGATGTACAGAAACTTTTTAGTTTAATGAGGTCCCATTTGTTGATTCTTGACCTTGTTTTCTGGGCAATTAATGTCCAGTTTAGAAAATCCTTTCCTACACCTATATCTTGTAGGTTTTTGCCAATGTTTTCTTCCAACAGTTTCAGAGTTTCAGGCTTCACATTGAGGTCTTTGATCCATTTGGAACTGACTTTTGTGCACTGTGAAAAATGAGGGTTTAGTTTCATTCTTCTACAGGTAGAGATCCAGTTTTACCAGCACCATTTGCTGAACATGCTGTCTTTCCTCCAGTGAATATTCTTGGCCCCTTTGTCAAATATCAGGTGGCTGAAATTGCATGTTCTCATATTTGGTCTTCAATTTTGTTCCTTTGATCTATGGGTCTATTTTTGTGCCAGTACAATGTTGTTTTTGTGACTCTAGCTCTGTAATACAGCTTGAAATCTGGTATAGTAATCCCCCTGGCATTGTTCTTAGTGCTCATGGTTGCTTTGGCTATCCAAGGTCTTTTGTGCTTCCATATGAATCCAAGGATGGTTTTTTCCAATTCTGTGAAAAATGTCATGGGAATTTTGATTGGTATTGCATTGAATCTATAAATGGCTTTTGGTAGGATGGTCATTTTCACAATATTAAATCTTCCAGTCCATGAGCATGGGAGGTCCTTCCATCTTCTGATGTCTTCCTCAATCTCTTTCTTTAAAGATTTAAAATTTTCCTTGTAGAGCTCTTTAATGTCTTTGGTCAGGTTTATTGAAAGATATTTTTTTTCAGATATTATGAAGAGGCTACAGACTTTTGTAGGTTAATTTTGTAACCTGTCACTTTACTGAACTTGTTAATAATTTCTAGGAGTTTTTTGTGGAATTTTTGGTGTCTCTTAGATGTATAATATCATATCATATGCAAAAAGGGATAATTTGATCTCTTCTTTTCCAGGTATTACTCCTTTAATTTCCTTTTCTCATCTTATTGCTCTTGCAAGAGTTTCAAGCCCTATGTTAAAGAGAAGTGGAGATAGTGGACAGCCTTGCCTGGTTCCTGATTTCAATGGGA
>NW_008335444.1:6279536-6279736 GCF_000622305.1 Nannospalax galili | reverse complement strand
AATGTCTGATAGAATTCTGCTGTAAATCCATCTAGTCCTGGGCTTTTTGTAGTGAGGTTTTGTATTACTGTTTCAAGTTCTATTTGTGTTATGGGTCTCTTTAAGCTGTTAACCCCTTCTTGGTTTAGTTTTGGTGGTTCCCATGCTTTTAGATACCCGTCCACTTCTTTTAGGCTTTCAAATTTAGTAGCATATAGGTT
>NW_008335444.1:6279063-6279413 GCF_000622305.1 Nannospalax galili | reverse complement strand
TTCTGCCCTGATTTTTGTTAATTCTTGTTGTCTGCTGGATTTGGGTTTCATTTGCTGCTGCTTTTCAAGTGTGTTGAGTTGCAATGTTAAGTCCTTTATTTGTGTTCTTTCTGATTTCTTGATGTAGGCACTTAGAGCTATAAGCTTCCCTCTAAGGGCTGCTTTCAGTGTGTCCCAGAAGTTTTGTTGTGTTGTATTATCCTTTTCATTTAATTCCAGGAATACTTTTATTTCTTTCTTAATTTCTCTTTTGACCCATTCATCATTCAGGAGTTTGTTGTTTAATCTACATGTGTTCATGTGGTGACTAGGGCTTCTTCCAGTGTTGATTTAAAGCTTTATTGCATTTT
>NW_008335444.1:6278504-6278932 GCF_000622305.1 Nannospalax galili | reverse complement strand
AATACTCGGTAGATGTCTGTTAAGTCCATTTGATATATGGTATTGTTTAATTCAGATGTCTCTCTGTTAACTCTCTTCTCTGTTGACCTATCTAATGGAGACAGTGGGGTATTGACGTCCTCTACTATTAATGAGTTGGTATTAATCTGGGTGTTAAAGTCCTGTAGTATTGTTTTTATGAAGTTGGATGCACCAGAGTTTGGTGAATATATGTTCATGATTGTAATATCTTCTTGATTGATTGTTCCTTTGATCAAAATGAAAAAGCCCTCTTTGTCTTTTCTGGTTAGTTTCAGTTTAAAGTCTATTTTGTCCGATATTAGGATTGCTACGCCTGCTTTTTTCTTAGTGCCATTTGCTTGGTATATTTTGTTCCATCCTTTCACTTTGAGATAGTGTCTGTCCTTGAAAGTGAGATGAGTTTCTTG
>NW_008335444.1:6269165-6277788 GCF_000622305.1 Nannospalax galili | reverse complement strand
GGTGTTCCATATTCTTCTTGTATTTGTATGGGCATGTCTTTCTTTAATTTTTGGAAACTTTCTTCCACGATTCTTTTAAGATCTGGTCCATGCCATTATCCTGGGATTCTTTTCCTTTTTGTATGCCTATGATTCATAAGTTTGGTCTTTATATCATGTCACACAATTCCTGCATATTCCATTCTTGTGATTTCCTAAATTTTTCATACTCTTTGCTTGAGTGGTCTAGTTCGTCCACGTTATCTTCCAGTCTTGATACTCTGTTTTCACTTCGTTCTTTATTTCAGCCTGAGTATTCTTCAATATTTCTAGCTCTTTTCTGAATTCATTCAGAAGTTTATCCCTATCTTCCTTCAGTTCTTTGATTTCTTTGTGTGTTCTTTAAATTCACTGAATTCTTTTATCATGTTTATAATTGTTCTTTTGAGTTCCATGTCCTGTAGTTTGCTCTAGGGGTTCTTATTGTACTCCTCTAGAGGACTATTGGTATTTGGTGGGGATATGTTGTTTTGGTTTTCCATGTTATTTTTTTCTCTGTGATTTTAACATGTGGATTTCTTTTGTAGTTTCTGATTCGACTCAAGGCTTCAAGTTTAGGTCTGCTTCTTTTTGTAAGCTCTATGTGTCTTTGTGGTTTACTTTTTGGGCATGAAAAGCTGATTCATCTAAGCTTCTGGTTCTCTCTTTTGGTTTTATATTAAAGTAGCCAGATTGCTTTTGTCTTCAGGAGTTCCCACAGAGGCCCAAGTCAGATGAGGATCAGATGCTCTCAGGCTTCCTCCTAAGGTCTGGATACCTCCAGGAAAGACTTCGGCCTCAGGAATTTTGGGGTTGGACTGGCCTGGGAGCAGGGCCCAGGAAAGATGCTGGTCTAGGGCAGCTGGTGGCTGTGCCACCCAGAGATGCAAAGGTGGGGGGCAGGAAGAGGCACCAAGGGCTCCTGGGGACTGCGCTGAGAAGCTGGGTTGGTCTGGATGCAAAGGATCAGGAAGAGGAAAGGTCAGCCCTGTCTCCCAGGAAAGAGGCAGGTGGGTTGTGCTGCCCAGGGAAACAGGGGGAGGTGGGGGTGGGACCAGGCTCATAGGGTTCCTGGGGACCCAAGAAGGAACTGGGTTGGTCTGGACCAAAGGAGCAGGAAGTAGTGGTGGTTCCCCTGGTGTCTGGGTCACCACGACAAGGCATGGGACAGGACCCAGGCTAGAAGGAGAGAAGGGCAGGGGAGATGGGAGGGTGAATGGGGCTAGGGGAGTCAAAGTGCAGAGGGTACAATCAGCTTACCCCAAAGAGAGCCCTTCTTTCTTTTTTTAGAAAGATTTATTTTTTTATACATATAAGTGGTTTGTTTGCATATATGTAAGAACGCCATGTGTGTGCAATACCCACAGAGGCCAGAAAGAGGGAATAAGGTCCCCTGACACTGGACTTACAGTTATTAGCCATTATGTGGATGCTGGGAAATGAACCCAGGTCCTCTGGAAGAGCAGTAAATACTCATAACTGCTGAACCATCTCTTCAGCCCCTGGTGGAGGAAATTTCAAGATAGTATAGCATTCAGACCATGGTATGGTTGTTACTAGCTGCTTTCAGCCAGGTTCACAATAAATATAGGGAGTAAAAAGCAGAATGGGAAGACTGGAGAAACTTGCAGTTTGATCAGAAAAGTCCATGTAACATTGGAGCTAAGGAAGGGATGGTTTCAGAAGAGATTAGTGCCATTAAAAAGAAGCCAACTACTTTGCACTGGGATGGTAGGAAAGATGTCTTGTGGGGCACTCGATAATCAGCAAGATCCTATCCATAGCAGCCTTCAGGTTATAAAGCTACAAACTCAATTGAAAGACTTTCTCTTGAGAATAGAGTTCTTCTGGGGCTTTCTGCTGTTACAAGTCTATCCATGGAAGGGTTTCCCCAAGTTCAGCCATCTAGAAACTCAGAGGACACTGCAGCCATTCTCCAAGAAGGCTGGCTACACTTGGTCTCCTGCTTTATCTGGCAGCAGACCTTGGTGTTAGCCCCATGATGCTGGGTTTGTAGGCAAGCAGAATGTAAGAATTACAGGGTCATGGAGTCTTACAAGATTTCAAATGAAGGCCTTGGAGGCCAGGCAATGTGCAGCAGGGCCAGGATTCTTGCAGGAAGCCCCTAAAAGGGAGATTCATGAAGCCTAAGCTCTAATGGTGTCTTCAGGATGTTGGAGATTCAAGAAATGTGGAATATATGCTGAGGAGAGCCACAGGCAAAAAACTAAGTCATCCAAAGAAGAAGTCATGTGGACTGCAAGTGAGAAAGTGATACTGTTGGAACTCTCCACTTCCATTTGGAGCTCAGATGATGCCACCATGTGCCCAGATTCCAGATATGGACTTACAATATTTAATGCAGTCCCTACTAGGTTCTGGTCTTGCTTTCATTCCATCCCTCTTTTCTATGCCCCCAATGCTCCCTTTGGAATTTGGAATGGGAATGTTTACTCTGTACCATTGGATATTGGAAGTATATAACTTGCTTCCTGATTTTTACATGGACTCACAGCTAAGAGTTTGCTCTGAGTCTCAAAGAGATGTTGGACATTAACCTATGAATAATTTTGGAACTATTAAGACTTCAAAGACTCTTGAGAAAAGCTAAATGTATTTTGTATTATGATGTGGCCATGAGAATTTGGGGGTCAAGTGTAGAATGTTTGGATTTGAATATGAAATGTCTCCACAGGTTTTTGTATTCAGGGCTTGGTTGCCAGATGGTGGGCTGTTAGGAGACAGCTGAACCTAAGGGATATGAATGTATCAATGGCATAATCATTTGCTGGATTTCTAGAAAAGATGTCATTTGGAAGATGGTGAAAAGTCAGGAGTAGGGCCTACTTGGAGGAATCAGGTCGCTGGGTGTATGTCATTGAGGGTTTAGTTTTGCCTGGTTCCTTCCTATAGTCCATTTCTGCCTCCTTTCAGCCATGTGATGAGCAACCTCCACCACACGCACCCACAGCATGATGGTCTACTTCACCATGGGCCCAAAATCAATAGAGCTGAAGACTATGGACTAAAATTTGATGGCGGGGGTCCATGTGTGCTATAAAGGCCAAAGGTCAACTTTGGGTATTTTCTTCAATCACTCTCTACCTTATTTTTTTTTAAATACAGAATCTCTCACTGAACCTGGAACTTACTGATTCCCCTAGAATGGCTCTCCAATGATCTTTAGGTATTCACCTTTCTCCACCCACCCCCTTCCATAGCACTGGGGTTTAGGTATGCCACAATGCTTGGTTTTTATGTGGATTCTGGGGATCCAAACTCAGTTTCACATGCTAGTAGTACAAAAGGCACATTACTGACTAAACCATCTTCTCAGCCCTTGATCGTGTTTTTTATTTGACCAAGTTAGCCTCAAACTCACAAATAACTACCTATCTTTGCCACCCAAATGCTGGGATTAAAGGCATGCATCACCACACCTGGCCTTTTTTTCTAAATTTTAAAGGATTTGGGGGACTGGAAAGATGGTTCAGCGATTAAGAGCCAGGTCAGCCAGGGCTACATAGTGAGACCCTATCTCAAAAATAATTGATAAATAGCCCAGCGTGGTGGTACATGCCTTTAGTCCCAGAACTCAGGGACCCAGAGGCAGACGGATCTCTGTGAGTTCAAGGCCAACCTGGTCTCCATAGTGAGTTCCAGGCCAGGTGGGGCTACTGGGAGACCCTGTCTCAAAAAGACCAAAGAAAAATTGATAAAAATATCAATAAAACTACATTTATTTGAAGAAAAATGTTGCCAAATTGTAGCACAGATCCCTGGGTCAGAATCCCTGGTAACTTCTGTCTACCTTCCTGGCTATCTCCCTCACCTCAGAGCTGGGACTTGGTGTTGATGCTGGGCTGATGGACAGCCTCCATTCATGGTTGCTTGGGGTGACATCTAAGAGTGGTGGACAATTTTGCCTTGCCTCAAGAACACAGATTCTGACCCATCCCAGGCTTCACAAGCATTACATTTTCTTCTTTGTACACTTTTCTTTGGGGAGCATTCTGAACCCTAAGTGTTATAGAACTCAGCTCTGTGTACTCAGGAAAAGTCTCCAGTGGTCCTGCAGCTCAAGGTAAGGTGTGGATTTTCACCTGGCATGGTTGACACTATTAAAGAAAACTATCAACATTTTAGTTTCCTTATGTTCTTCCTCTTCTGAAATTCTGGAGCAGCAAAAAGCTCCTGCCTGAGAGGAACAGTCTCTTGGGTCTCTGGCTCTAACTCATTCACACTGTCCTTAGGTTAATAAGTTCCGTCATGAGTTGTATGAATATTTTTTTCAGTGAATTAGCCCAAAGGAAAAAATAAAAAGACATGAGAGAGTCAGAAATGATGAAAATATAATTAAAAAGGGTCTAGATTTCAGGTCATGGAGGAAGGGGCATCGCTGAAGGACTTGATGTTGCTCCCAGAACTCCTAACAAGAAAACCCCAGTGTTATAGAGAAGACAGTCTCTGGAATCAGATAGAAGAACCTATGGGAAAGCTGGGCATGGTGGTGCTGTAATACCAGCACTTGGGAGGTGGAAGCAGGAGGATAATCAGTGCAAGACCAGCCTCAGCTACATAGTGAGTTCCAGGCCAGCCTGGGCTACTTGAGACCCTGTCTCAACAAACAAACTGGTGGGAAGCAGAGAACAGCATGCCTGGAAATAAGAGACTGTCTTGAGGGTCAGGTCTGGAAAGGACAAAATGACCTACCCTTTTCTTTGGAATAATTGTGTTCTGATCCCATTAGGTTGGGGGGAGATGGTAATTATTATTTGACTACAAGACTAACACCTCACAGAACTCCTGGCTTATCATAAGCCTGATCAAAATCAGGATCACACCTCTGAGCTAGTGGTAGACAGAGGGAGTGGTGGGCCCTCTGGAGGGGATGGTGCTTAGAGAAGGAGAGGCTTCAGGTATCTCACATTAGAACATTCTGTGAAGCTTAATGCCAGCTATACAGATAAGAACAAAGCCTAAAGAATGTCTTCTTGGCTCTAGAGAGTCATAAGGATGAAGAAATCAATAGGTTCTTCCATTAGTCTTCTACCACAAATACCCATCCACATCACCCCACATACACATTTCTGACTCATTCCCTCATCACCCCTTCTTCACCTCCTCAAGGAAGTGTGAATTAGAGCAACTCCCCAAACCCACATGGAAACGCCTGTTAGAGGAGATTCAAGTTCTCTGCCCTTCACCTTACCTGTAATGGAAAGCAGGTCAAGAAGACAGGACAACTAGGCCATTGAGGTGGGAAAGAACTCTGGAAATTTAATTAAAAATAGTTATCCAAAAGGAAGGAAATGAAGCAACATGTGAGGAAACTTGCAGACAAAAGAAGGCAGCCCTGGCTGTGAAATTAAGAGTATCTAACACACATACTATCCACCCATGTTTCTCAAATGTGAGGAAAGCATAGCTATCTTCTAAAGGTAAAGATTGTTAAAAAATGTCTCTAAGGACCCATGTTCACAGTCAGTAGTTTGAAAGTGCATTTATTCAATGATAACATCGTTCACTTGAAATTTGTAATTGCAAAAAAGGTTTTTCAGGGCCTGGAAAGATGACTCAGCAGATAAGAGCACTGGCTGTTCTTGCAGAGAACCTGGATTTGGTTCCTAAATCCACGTGACAGCTGGCTTACATCATCCATAACGCTACTTCCAAGGGATCCAACATGCTCCTCTGATCTGTCTGGGCATTGCACATACCAGGTGCACTTACATTCGTGCAAGCAAAACACTCATAAAATAAAAACTAAATGTTAAAAAAAGGGCTTTTTGCCTTTCCAGCACTCAGGAGGCAGAGGCAGGCGGATCTCTGTGAGTTCAAGGCCAGCGTGGTCTACACAGTGAGTTCCAGGACAGCTGGGGCTACAGGGAGACCCTGTCTCAAAAAGTCCAAAAAAAAAAAAAAAAAAAAGGACTTTTCTTGGTAACTGATGTCCTTTTTGCTTTTAAAGATAGGGTCTCCCTGTTGTCCCAGCTGGCCTGGACCTTGCATGACTTGCACATAGACCAGGCTGACCTCAGTTTCACAGAGATTCGCCTATCTCTGCCTCTCAAGTGCTGGGATTAAAGACATATACCACAGAGTGTCCTTATTTAAAAAGATATAAATTATATTTTACCTTTACTTTAAATTTTATTATTGTTTGTATGCATGATTGGAGGGTTGCATGCCATGGTGTTTGTGTGGAGGCCAGAGAAAACTTTGTGAAGTTGGTTCTCTACCTTCTACTTTTACATAGATTTCAGGGATCAAACTCAGATGGACAGGTTTATATGGTGCCCCAGTTTGCTTCTCTATTGCTGGGACAAAAATCTCTGACCATAACCAACTTGAGAGGAAAAAAGGGTATATATTTCAGCTTACAACACTCAGGTCATAATCCATCACTGAGGGAAGTTAAGGCAGGAACTCAAGGCAGGATAGGAACCTGGAAGCAGGAACTGAAGCAGAGACTATGGAGGATGCTACTTACTGGTTTGCTCCGCAGCCTATGTTCAGTCTGCTTTCTTATACAACACAGGCCACCTGCCCAGGCATGGCACCACTTACAATGGGCTGGGTCCCCTCACATCACTCAACAATCAAGAAAATGCCCCACAGACATGGCCGTAGTCCAATCCAATGGAGGAAATCCCTCAAGTGAGGCTCCCTCTACCCAGGTATGTCAGTTTGACAAGTGAAGCTATCTAGCACACATGACAAGCACCTTTACCAGCAGAGCCATCTTGCTGGCCTTCTGGAGTCTCTTTTATATTACCATCTATAGTGCACACATTACCGATATTTCATTGTGCCTCTAAGGTTCGTACCTTGAAAAGCAATGACACAAGCTCCCCTGGGAGGCACCACGCAAGGCTCCCTGTGGGGACTCACTATGGCTACAGTAGCAATGCGTCTCAGCTTCTGCTTCATTAAGAACAACCCCTTTGAGATCTCAAAGTTCCTATCTTCAGTGAGTACAAGAAAGCGGGTGGGCCAAGCTGTGTAGCAAGCCGCTTCAGGAAGTTAGTAGGTCTTGCAACTTGATGGCTTACAGCATACTTTCAGAGTTAATGTTCAAAGACAGGACAAAAGAACTATGTGATTACTGCAGGCAATGTGCCCAGAAGGCAAACCTCTTGGGCAAAACGTGTTCTTAAGTTCTTGAAAACACTCTGGTTGGACTGAAGCTATTCCAGGAAGCAGACATTTCTGACACATAAGTTTAGTTGGGAGGTTACTCTGTCTGATGACATCTATACATTGTATTCCTTAACTTATTATTGTATGTCTTACATGTTCTTGGCACACTATATCCTGTAAACTCAACACATCCATTATTTTAGTACTGACTAAAAGAACAGGATTGAGAGGGATCTGCATTTGCAGACCATGAGTCTCAGATCTTCCACTTCATCTGTGTCTTCCTGTCGTTTTGAGTGTCTGTTCACTCAACTACTACAAATTGAGATCCACAGACTGAAAGGTGCCATCATCTTACATATGCTTATGTGAAATTACATAAATACTGTCAACATCTGAAGGAAAATGGATGCTTGAAGAGACAGTGGCAGTGAGCAAGAATGCAGAGCTGGGAAAGAACAAGGCTTCAGCAGAATTGGCACTTTTCTTTTTTTAAATTTAAACTTTTATTTTTCTAGACCCTTTTCTTTGAGCGACCGGTGAGGTGGAAATTTTTTCCATGTTTGTAAGTTTCCCACAATAGAAAACGTTTCTTGGTTCTCAGGGTTACTTATTTTCCTTCATTTTGTGTCTTAGAATCCTGAACCTCAGTGCAGTTAAGTAATTTCTCCAAGCCAAAAAAAAGTTGCTGTGGTCAGACATTCAGTCACAAGAAAAGTTAACTAAGGCAGTAATTCTGATGGAAGCTAAGAACTTTTATGTGTTGATGTGTTGATTCTGTATCTAGTGACTCAGTGAACCCTCTCACTGGCTAATCGTTCAGTAAATCATCGTTATTTGAATCTTATTCTCAGCTTCAGGAGGAATGCTTCTATGATATTTCATCATTAATTATGTTTCCCATAGTTTTCCATCCCTATAAGTCAAATAATAAGCAAAATTCTGTCTGTTTTTTAAGTTTATAACTTATCAGAAGGATTTGATCTTAATCTTTTCAGAATAAATGTAGAAAAGGAACTGTAAAGCAATAGAAATCTCATTGACTGTTCATGAAACTCAAAGTTTGGCCTCAGAAACAGCAACATGATATAGTCTAGAGATTTATTGAAAAGAATTGGTTCTGCAATTGTGAAAGCCAGCAAGGGAAGTCCAAGATGCATAGGCCAGCCATGGGAAGGTTCCACTGAACCCCAGAGTAGAGCTGAAGCTTCTGCCCCTGGGAGGAATTTCTTAGTGGGGCCTCTTGAGCTCCAAAGGCCGCTCACTTGATTTACTGCCTAAGACTACCTATGGTAATCTGTTTTCCTCAAGTCAACTGACTATGGAGTTTCATCATATTTACAAGATATATTCACAGCAACCCCTAGCTTAAGTGTTTGCATAGCTAGGGACTATAGCAGAGCCAAGCTGACAAGCAAAACTGACTATTACAGCAGAGAAAGAACTTAAAATTTTTAAAAAG
>NW_008335444.1:6250130-6269136 GCF_000622305.1 Nannospalax galili | reverse complement strand
GAAAAAAAATATATATTTTATTATCATTATTTTAAATATTTTATTATTTTTATTTTATGTGTATGAATGTGTTGCCTGCATGTGTCTAAGTGCACCTATGTCATGCAATGCCTATGGAGATCAGAAGAGGGTGTTGGATCCCCTGGAACTGGTTGTTAGCCACCATGTGGGTGATGGGACTCAAACCCGAGTCTTCTGCAAGAGCAGTCAGTGGTCTCAACGTCTGAGCCATCCCTTCAGCCCCATTGTGTGTGTGTGTGTGTGTGTGTGTGTGTGTGTGTGTGTGCGTTGTCTGTATGTAAGTGCACCACATGTATTCAGTGCCCAAGGAGGCCAGAGGAGGGTGTCACATCCCCTGGAACTAGAGTTACAGACCATTGTTAGCCCCCATGTAGGTGCTAGGAAGTGAACCTGGGTCCTCAGCAAGAGCAGCCAGTGCTCTTAACCTCTGAGCCATCTCTCCAGTCCCCAACTTAAAACTTTTTAACTAAGCAGGTTTAAGTTCCATAATCATTTAAAAAGAATTCATGATAAATATCACTTATGAAGGATCATTATATTTTCTCTTGTCCATTTATAATTATTTGAAGCATGTCTCACATGATTGTACAAATATAAAATTTACATTTCAGAGGAATAAATACAGAAGCCCTTGCAATTAAACACTTTGATGAGGAGTCTTACCTCTTTGCACTGAGGAAAAAGAAAACCCAGAGGCAAAAAAAGTGGAACCAAAAAATGGATACTTTACTTCACTCAGTCTGATATAACCTGTTGATTATAAGTACAGCTTTGGTCAGCAGGTTGTAAATTTAACTTTCTTTTAAGAAATGTTTTTAATATTTTTGTCTATTTGGGGTATTTGGAGGGAGGTGCACATACATGTATGTAGAGTTCAGAGGACAACCTCGGGGAGTCAAGAATCAGTTCTCTCCTTCTACCATGTGGGGGCTCAGGGATGGAACTCAGGTCATCAGGCTTGGTAGCAAACACCTTTATCTGCTGAGCCATCCATCTTATCAGCCCCAAATTTAATTTTCTTTTTTTTTTTCCAAAGTGCTTTTAAATTTTTTTAATTTATTTTTATTTTATGTATATGAGTGTTATGCTTACATGAATCATGCAGTGCCCACAGAAGTCAGAAGAGCGTATCAGATCCCCTGGAACTGGAGTTACAGATGGTTGTTAGCCACCATGTGGATGCTGAGATTCAAATCCAGGTCTTCTGCAAGAGCAGCCAATGCTCTTAACTGTGAGCCATCTCTCCAGCCCTCCAAATATAATTTTCTTAATAGCAAAGCTTTTTAAAACTTTGATCTGCTGTCTCTGCCTCCCCAGTGTTAGGATTACAGGCATGCATCACCATAGCTAGTTTCTATGGTGCTGGGGCTTTGTGCATCTAGGCAAGCACTCTATAAACTGAGCCACATCACCAGCCCCAGCACCTGAATCTTTAAAAAATATTTTATTTATTTATTATTTTTTATATGTATGAGTGTATTGACTGCATGTATATAAGTGCACCCATATCATGCAATGCCCACAGAGGCCAGAAGAGGGTATGTCAGATAAAAATAAATTTTTAAAAATTAAAGCACCTTGGAAAAAAAAGAAAATTAAATTTGGGGCTGGAACTGGAGTTATGGACAATTGTTAGCTGTCATGTGGGTGCCAGGAACCAAACCTGGGTCCTCTGAGCCGTCTCTCCAGCCCCCCAGCGTCTGAATTTTTAAAAATGCTTTCATGTCCGAAAGATTTGATTCATAACGTTTCCTTCAAATTAAGTCTGATTGGAGCTAGAGAAATGACTCAGCAGTTAAAAGCACTGGCTACTCTTGCAGAGGCCCTGGGTTCGGTTCCCAGCACCCACATGGTGGCTCACAACCACTAGTAACTCTAGTTCCAGGGGATCCAACGCCCTCTTTTGTCCACCACAGGCAATTGTATGACATGGGTACACTTAGATACATGCAGGCAAAATACTCATACACATAAAAATTAAAATTTTAAAATTAAAAAAACAAGTCTGATTACCTTTGTAATGGGTAATTCATGTTTCTTGTTTATTGTAGGGAGGGACTTGTACTAGTGTATTTTTGTGAGCCTATGGAGAATGTACTTTGTTTCTAGCAACTGCATGTAGAAAGAACAGATATTGAAGCCAAGCATGGTATTACACCTCTGTAAATCCAGTACTCAGGAGCAGGAGGAGGATCTCAAGTTCCAGGCCAGCCTGGGCTTCACAGCAAGATTTTGTCTCAAAAAACAAAAAAAACTTTAAAAAGGAAAACAGAAAGAAAAAATTCAAGAAGCCCAGAATAGGAATTGAATTTTATCTGGTGCTTTTTTCTCAGCATCAGATGTGTTTTCCTCATAATTGTTTTCCTAGATATCCTTGCATTCATGGGTAAGTGCTACTAGATTATGATGTAGTGCCCTAATTAGTACAATTTATTAATGTCTTATTTGAAAGTTTTGCTTGAGGTTGGTCTATAGTTGCATCTGTGTTACTCTATATGCCAGGCACATTGCTAGAGCTTTTAAAATCATGAATATGAATTGCCGGGCGTGCGTGCATGCCTGTAGTCCCAGCACTTGGGAGGCAGAAGCAGGCGGCTCTCTGTGAGTTCAAGGCCAGCCTGGTCTACATAGTGAGTTCCAGGACAGCTGGGGCTTATAGGGAGACCCTGCTTCAAAAAGACCAAAAAAACAAACAAAAAAAATCATGAATATGATAGAAGCAATAAAAATACTTATATTTTAAGTCACTTAATGGATTTAAATAATGTATTTATTTCTCAATTATTTTAAATGTGCTTGCAAGTTAACTTTTGTGTGTATGTGTGTGTATGTGTTTTACCTACATGTATTTGAGTGCACCCTTGTCATGCAATGCCCACAGAGGCTGGGAGAGGGAATCAGATTCCCTGAAGCTGGAGTAACAACCTGTTGTTAGCCAGGATGCAGGTGCTAGGAACCCAGGCCCTCTTCAAGAGCAGCCGGTGCTCTCAGCCACTGAGCCATCTCTCCAGCCTCTATTCTCAATTATTTAATTTTACTATGAAAACATTTGAACCTAAGGACTTAAAAAAATATTTTGTGCATTTCTTTGTTTTGGTGGTTGTTGGAGGGGGCTTTTTGGTGGGGTATGAAGTCTTTGATTTTTTTAAAAAATGGTTTATTCTTTAATTTATTTGCATTTTCTACCCTTCTTGAACCAGTTTTGATACTGTATATTTTTCTAAAACATGACCCATTTTGCTGTATTTTCAAGCTTGATAGATATGTGAATGAAGTCTTATAATTTGGAGATGCCTTGAGCAAAATATAAGGACTGCCAAGAGATAGAAAAGGTCTGTGCACACCCCTAAGATGATTGAAGCTCAGCCCTGTATTCCCCAAATCATCACTGATTCTGCTGTTGTTAATGTTTTAGGTTAGAATACAAAGCATGGCATCTTCATACATTTGTGGCGTTACATTTTGTTCTTATTCCATCCCCTCCCCCACTGCCTTCCTCCCTCCTGCTGATTCCTTTTGTACCTTCCTGTTACATGTATTCTAGTGCCCTGTTTCCCACCCTCCTTTAAGGTCTTTTCATTCCCTCTCATGATCCCCTTTCTAGTTTCATGACCTACAAATATGCATACATAAATACATACATATATAATATATGTGTAAATTGTGTATACACCTATAACCCAGGTTCACAATCCTCCTGCCCAAGTGCTAGAATTATAGGTCTATGTCTCCATGCCTAGCTACTGTTATGTTTTGATTTTGTTTCAGTTTTTGAGATAGGGTGTAATGTAGCACAGGTTGGCCTCAAACTCAATGCATAACTGAAGGTGGCCTTGAATACCTGATGCTCAAAACTCCACCTCCCAAGTGTCGGAATGACTGGCATGTGCTTTATCCAGCTCTATGGCAATGTTTTGATCCGTTCTCCTGAGGATGGACAACTTAGATTTCTTCCAGTTTTTTTGCTACTACCAACAATGTGGCTATTTATCTTCTTGCACAGAAATCCTTGTGAGCACACGTGAGAGATTCTCCACAGCACATTCTCATAGACAAAACTGTAGGATATAGAGAGCTTTTATTAGATTTTATTAGATTTTTCTAAACTCACCCTTAAAAGGCTTACTTAAAAAAAAAAAAAAAAGGAAACTCAATCCAGGTATGATCATGTCTGCCTGTGGCCCCAGCATTTGGGAGGTAGAGGCAGAAGGATCAGGATTTCAAGGCCATCCTCAAGTACATATCAAGTTCAAGATCAACTTGGCCTGCATGAGTCTCTGTCTCAAAAACCAAAAGGAACAAAAAGTTTTTTCTAAAAATGATTTACACTTTATGTTGCCACCATTCCAATCCAGATCCTACTGAACCTGCAGTCACCGTGCTCTGAACCTGCAGGCAGTGCTGTAGGTATGGCAGGTCTCTTGCTTCTTGTCTTCCTGAAGGACTGAATTCAGTCAAGAGACATCAACAGTTTAAACAGAGGTTTATTAAGCAAAGCAAATGCTCCAAAGAGAGACTGGAGTGATTCCCCAAGGTAGGGAGCAGCATAGAGGACTTTGTGTCCTGAATTTTTAAGACTTTTTATGAATATTTATGAGGTGTGTGGCATATTCATGGAGCAAGGTGACTCTTTTTCTACTGTAAATCATGGTGGACTGGATCTCTGTTTTAGAGTATTTTCTCCTGTGATTCCCACCGAAGGGAAGGGGTATCAAAATCACAATGCAAGTAACACTATAATAAGGCCAGGTCTTTTGAGGCTGCAGACCCTGTGTTAGTGTACATGTGTGTGTGGACGGATCCATCTGCATCTTCAAGGATGTTTGGCCACAAAAGGGCACTCTGGCCCACAAGAGACAGTTACTAGATGTAGCTGCAGTTTTCTTTGGTTACCTCATACATAACTCCTTGCCTACATGGTGGTGTGGATGGTCTCTTTGATGGCTAATCCTGGGTGTCAACTTGACTAGATCTGGGATTAACTGAAATGAGAGAGATCTTCTTGATTGGATCATCTAAAGCTGGAAGACACACCCTAAATGTGGGTATTACCTTCTGATGGCAGCCCGTATAAAAGGCCAAGGCAGAGGAAAACGCCTGGCTTCTTGCTGCTTGCCTTCTCTCTTGCTGGTGAGTTCGTCTTGCTGCTGTAGACTGAAGACTAGCTGGTCTTTTGGAATTCGTCAGACCTTCAGCACTAGATTGGGACTACTGAGACATCCAGCCTTGTGGACTGAGCAACTACGGATTCTCAGCCTCTCCAGTGTGGTGCAGCCATTGTTGGACTACTCGGACTCTATCCTGTGAGCTAAGCTGATAAATCTCTATACATATATATTCATCCTACCGGTTCTGTTTCTTTGGAGAACCCTGACCTATACAGTCTCCTTTCTGAAATAGGTGCAGGCAGTCTTTCTTAGAACCTGTTCTTACAGTTTAGTCTGTTGCAGTTAGATGTATCTGTTCCTTAAGGGGGGCTTCGTGGGAGCCAGCCAGAGCCTGCCAAAACCAGCTTTGTTTTTTCCCAAAGCCTTGTCCTTTTTCTTCCCTGGTCAGCTTGGCTCTCTCATACCCAGCTGCAACGTCTTTTATCTCATCCCTAGTTTTCCTGGCCTCACCATTTAACCCTCACGATCATTTTAACTCACATATTTGTTACCACCATCACAGCAGGATGATCATGACTTTGCCTGGGGCTACAGAACAAGACCCTGTCTTAAGCCCTTCCCAACACATCACAAACCTGTTGCTGTATTGCCATCTGTTACTGCTGTCTAATTTTTCACCTTCTATAATTCCTTGGAGTTAATTTACTCTTCACTGATCATCATTATAGTTGAACAAGTGTTTACTGATCTTATGTTTCAATATGTCTGTTCATCACCTCTCTTTATCTTTTATGACATTCCAATTCATAAATTTGTCCATTTTCCTATTTGTCAATTCTGATGTGTGCTGGATAGCTTTAGTGTCAACTTGACACACCTGGGTTGAGGGAGTCTCAATTGGGGAATTGCCTTCATTGGACTGGTCTGTGGCCATGTCCATGGGGCACCTTCTTGATTGTTGAGTGATGTGGGAGGGCCCAGCCCACTGTGGGTGGTGCCACCCCTGGGCAGGTGGGCCTGTGTTGCATAAGAAAGCAGGCTGAGGAGGGGCCAGGGACCAAGCCAGTAAGCAGCATTTCTCCATGGCCTGTGCTCCAGCTCCTGCCTCCAGGTTCCTGCCCTGAGTTCCTATCTTGGGCTCCCGGATGAACTGTGACCTGGGATATGTAAGCTAAATAAACCCTTTCCTCCCCAAGTTGGTACTGGTCAGAGTGTTTTGTCACAGCAACAGAGAGACAAACCAGGACATGATGTGTCTTCATTATTATTGTTGTTATTTTGAGAAAGAGACTTAGTATATAGCCCAAGCTGGCCTGCAATTCACTATGTAGCCCTGGCTGGCCTAACAATTGTGATTCTCCTACCTCAGCTTCCCACAGTACAGGAACTTCAGGTATATGCCATTATAGCTGACATATTTTCATTCTTAATGTTGTTTGTATTTTATCCCTTTCTAACCATAGATTTAGTTTATTGTCTCTCTAATAACCACCACTTATTAATCTTGAGCAACTTTTTATCTGCTGTACTGAGTTGCATTCTAATGTTATCTTTAATTCCACTTGCTGTTCCTTTTATTTTTGCTTTTGCCCTAGTTTTCTGCCTCTTGTTCCATTTATTTCTAGCATTCCTTCTCCTCTGAGCTCCATTTTAACCATGTCCTGCAGGGTTTAGCCTAGCATGTTTTTATACCCATTCGCTTCTAAGTAACTAGTAATCTCCATGTGGATGTTTTCTTCAATCCAAGACCTATTTAGAACAGTGATTTTTCCATTTCCACAGGGTTGTTTTAATAAAGCTTTCAAGATTAGGTTTTTAGTTTTATTGCATTGTAGTCAAAGAAGGAAGTCTATAAAATTGCTTTTTTAAAAATTTCAGTGACTGGAGAGCTGGCTCAGTAGTTAAGAGCACTGGCTGCTCTTGCAGAGGACCCTGGTTCAATTCCCAGCACTCAACAACTGTCTGTCCATAGCTCCAGTTCCAGAGGAATCTGACACCCTTTTCTGACCCCAAAGACTTTGCAGGACAGGGGTGTACTTACATACATGCAAGCAATACATTCAAACACATAAAACAAAAATAAGAAATAAAATTTTTTAAGTTTAAAAAAATTTCAAAGAACATGGCAAAGCTATCTATCAGTGAGACAAGATTAAGGACTAATGATGTGTTAAAAGGATTCAAGATCCCAACTTCAAGATGCTATTTTCAAAGACAAGTTACACTTCAATGGAAAGGAAACTTTGGTGGTGTGAAACATAGAACTTCAGGGCTGGAGAGATGGCTTAGTGGTTAAGAGCATTGACTGCTCTTGCAAAGGACCTGGGTTCGACTCCCAGCACCCACATGGCAGCTACGAACCATCCTTAACTCCAGTTCTAGGGGAATCCGATGCCCTCTTCTGACCTCCGCAACATTGCACAACATGGGTGCACTCACATACATGCAAACAATACACACATACACATTTAAAAATGTAAAAAATTTTTAAAAAGAAACATAGAAATTCATGAACTCAGAAGGATTAAATTAAAAAAAAAACTCTGACATATTTGTCACCATTCAAAAATGTTAGGAAGTACTGGGCTTGGTGCACACCTATAACCCCAGCACCTGAGAAGGAGAAGCAAGATCTCTGTGAGTTCAAGGCCAGGTACTAAATGAAAACAGGATATTTAACTTAGAATATCACCAGACTATAGCTTGTCATGAGTTAACAGATCTAAGCAGTGAACAGCAAATATTGCTAGTGTCGTGAAAACAGAAACTTCACACACAATATGGCTCCAGTGGAGGAAACTGACCCTTCAAAACATACGTTACTGCCAAGAAATCTCACCTGAACTTGGTTAAATCTACATATACATGTACATATATATACATATATATATATATATATTTTTTAATCTTTTTGAGACAGGATCTCCCTGTAGCCCCAGCTAGCCTGGAACTCACTGTGTAGACCAGGCTGGCCTTGAACTCACAGAGCTCCACATACCTCCTGAGTACTGGGATTAAAGCTTATACCACCACGCCCAGCACATACATACACATACTTATATTTGCTAGGAATTGAACTCAGGGCCTTGTACATGCTAGGTGATCATTCTTTCTCTGAGATACAGCTCCCATTGTCCATGTTTTTGACAAACTTTTTGATTCATATCAGTCTATGTTTTTATTTTTTGCTAATGAATGCAATTTCCCCTCCAATTAAAATAAAAATATATTTGGCACTCTTCAATTCACTTGTTTTCTTTGTTAGCTTTATTCCTGGAGTTTCCTTCTGATTGAGTTTTTTCTCTTCTATCACATTGGTGACTCTTCTCTGCCTCCCAAGTGCTGGGATTAAAGCTGTGTGCCACCATGCCCAGTGATTGTGACTCTTGTTTCAGATTTACACTTGCAGATCTAGAATTAATAGTCATTGGACTATTTGCTCACTAGTATGTAGGGTATCAGGGACATGTGTAGCCAGTAAGAAATATAGGAAGCTCTTCTGGGCACAGATCACTTCATCTCTTTGAACAGAATCCTAAATCATCCCATTCTCTTCATTTTTCTTCTTTAGACACCCTCCAGTTGCCTCTCTCTGGGTTTTAACCTCAGAAAGCTAGCCATAGATCTTTCCCCCTCAAGGCAAACACTACAGTCTTCTCTTGCCTATGACTATGATAGCACACAGTGGCATACAATACCCTGCTGGGTTGTCTCCTTTTTCCCCTCCATTGCCTCAAGTTCTTGGCCACAGCTCTGAAGTTCTTTCAGCCCAAGGACTCATACCAGAAGCTTTCCTCAGACAAGACAAAACCCTTAGAACTTTACCTTAAGAATACATGTTGCCACCACCAGTCCCTTGGTGGCCCTGGCCCAGTGGTTCTAGAAACAGTTCTGTAATAATTATTCAGGTGACCACCACAGAGCCCCAGTCTTCTCCCCTGTATTAGGCCCTGAACTTGGACTCCCTCTGAGCTTTTCACAGAAAGATGTACCTATGCAGCCTCTTGTGTGTCTTTTGATGATGGACTCATCCCTCTGGTTAGATTTCTCCATCATTCCTGTCCCATATTCTCTCCTCTCCCAGAAATTCTTCAACTTGGCTGGGTCTTAGAGCAACCTTTCTGATTGGTTGGTATGCTTCTCCCTCCCCTCCCACAAGGGTATTTTGGGTGAGAAGAGAGATGAAAATACTTGGTTTATCACTTTTATCCACTTCTTCCAAGACAATTTTTTAAGCTTCTTTAAAAAGAAACATAATTTGTGACAGACAGTAACTCCTAATATGGCCCAAACAATTATAAAATAACTGTATGAACACAGGAAGTTGCCATATGGAAAAACCTAGGAATGTTTCATAACCTCATTCCTAGCAACTACTGACCTGTGACTCGCACTGATAAAGTTCCTCTTTCCTTTCCTTGCCTAGAGCTGCTGACCATAGGGATCCCCTCAGGGCTCCAGCCCGGAGGGAGTTACCTCTTGGATACTCTACAATCTCTCTTCTTGGCTTCTTCTTTTGAGCAGAAACACAACACATGGTGATTTTTTGATGCACCTGGCAAGTCCTGGACACAATTGGCTTGATCAAATGCTCTCTGATATCTCAGCCCTCTTTCAACCACATATCCAGGCCAGACAGCTAGTAGTGATCAATACTCCTCTTAAAAGCTATCTTTCTTTGAAGGACCTTAAGAAAAACTTTAATGATACCCATACCTATGCAGCCTTTCACTCCAAGCAGAACATGGGTCATGCCTTCCTCATGAACTTTGCTATCAACTACTCTATTTCCTGATGCTCAAAGATGATATGAAATATGCCCCTGGGTTTGTCACCCACATTGCCACCAATGGTGTCTGCATGGGAAAGGAAATTTTGGGTGACTCTGGAGTTCTCTCGGCTGGGCTTCACTGGAAAACTCTTTCATACCAGAGACCTTCCTTACTTTGTTTCCGTCTCCTCTTTTACCAAGAAAATGCCTTGTGACCTCCTCATGCAGCCAAAACCAATCCGTTTCTTCCCTTCTCTCTTTTAGCATGTGGGAAATTACTCCATCTTTGAAGACAAATTCAGAAGTCTCAAAGATAATGAATTTGAAAAAACAGATATTGGCTCTCCCAGCAACCCCACTGTCACCATTTGCACTAGCCTGTGATTTTGAATGTATGTGCCATAATGTTCTGAGTTCAAGTGCTAACTGGCTCTGGAATAAACAAGGACTATCAGGTGAAAGAGAGGCAGGTAGAACTAGGCTATGACACTAGGAATAGGATCTTTGACTGTTATGACTATGTTTGTTCTCTTGGGGATGCCTGTAATGGCAATCTGCACAAGCAGGTGTTATCTGAAGAGTCAGGAAGAAGGTGAAATATATGAGATTGCTTATAACAGCCACTTTTCACTCTGGATTAGTAATCAGGAACATCAACCTCTGGGTTAAGTAAGGCTTGATTCATGTATGCAGAAGACATTGGGAGCTCTGGGAGTCCTCAGCAAAATACCAGTCTTGAAACTGACAGAGACATTTCTTTGTTGCATCCTTTCAAGACTCTAGATACAGAAGATGCTGCCTTTCGAAAGGCAAAATGAAGACAACATCCTCTTGGTCCCAGAGAGTTATGGGTAGAAGCAGAAATTTGCAAAACAGCACCTCACACCCAAAGTTCTTTCTTAGGAACAAGACTTCTGAAATCAACAAAAACATGAGACTAACTGATGCTCAAATCACAAGACTGACCCAGACAAGAGAAGACTAAAGATCCTTCTACCAGCCAAGAAACAGGTTTATTAACAGCTGCGTTTCTTATCTGACAAAGAAGAGTAAACAGACCAGAAACATGACTATTTTCTCTGTAATCTTTTCTTCTGTTGTTTCTTAGAGTGAGGGAGAGAAAGAGGAAGAAAGAGAGAGACAGAGAGACAGAAAGACCAGGTATAGTAGCATACAGCTATATTCCCAGCACTTGGAAGGCAGAGGCCAGAGGATACAAGAAGTTCAAGGCCTTTCTCAGCTACATAGCAAGTTTGAGGCCAACATGGGCCATGTGAAACCCTGTCTTACAGAAAAGAATTGGGTAGAGAAGAAAGAGAGGCAGAGGAGGAAACTGAGGGAAGCCACCCCACAAAAGAATCACAGTCTTAGCTCCTGAACCTGAGTCTATTTTCAGATCCATACTGGTTAATGATCAATATGGACAGTCCTAGACAGGCCCCCAAAGGGGCCAACATCCATTTACATGGAAGACTGTGTGCTTTAGGAAAGGATAATACCAAACATATTCATGACTGTTAGATACAAGGTCTGAGTAGATGTTAACATCCAGAGAGTCAAAGCATGATGACAGCTTTTTATTAGAGTGGGAGAATATGGGGCCTGTGTTAGACATACAGCCTAGTACTCACTTTTTTCATTGCTGTGACAGAACACCTGACAAAAGCAACTTAAGGAATGATTTATTTTGCCAGGCGTGATGACGTACGCCTTTAGTCCCAGCACTCGGGAGGTAGAGACAGGTGGATTTCTATGAGTTCAAGGCCAACCTGATCTACATGGCAAGTTCCAGGCCAGCTGGGACTACAGGGAGATCCTGTCTCAAAAAGACCAAAAAAGGGGGGGGGATGATTTATTTTGGTTCACCATTTGAGGGTACTGTTCATCATGGAGGAGAAGTTAGGATAGAAGAAGATTGAGGTAGCTGGTCACATTGCATTCACAGTTAGGAAACAGAAATGAATATGCTAGTGCTCAGCTTGCTTTCTCTTTTTCACTCAGTCAAGGATGACATCTCATGGAGTGCCACCCACATTTAGGATGTGTCTTCCCATTTTAATTAACCCAGTCTAGAAACTCCCTCACAAGCAAGCCTAGAGGTTTGTCATCTAGCTTATTCTAGATCTTGTTAAATTGACAATATTAACCATCACAGAGTCCTCACCAGAGTTGAACTTACCTTGTGTGTCCTAAGATCCATCCCAGATTTTACATGTACAATTAGAATCAATACTTTACACTAAAGTAATTCCACATTGGGTCCTTATTTTATGAGATAACAGCTGTCATAATGGGGAAGATCAGCTCTCTGAAACTGTCCCCATCTTAGGCTAGTGTAGTCCCAGATTGAGAGAATGATGGTAGAGATTGGAAACCTAAAAGATGCAGGATCAATGGTCTCTACCAAATACCTAAATAATTCATAAATCTCAATTGCTCAGAAACTTAAAAAATGACCATAGGCTACCATAAACTCATCCAGTTAGTAGCCTGGATTACAGCTGCTATGCTAGACATGGTATAATTGCTAATGAAGATTAATAAACCTTGGGCATATGCTGTGTAACCTGCTTTAGCAAATGTGTTCTCTTTTATAAAAGATTAGAAACTGCTCAAACTTACGTGGGATAACAATCTCCATTCACAATTTCATCCCAAAACAATGTTAACTCCCTTGCCCTCTGTCATAATACAGACCTGGGCATCTCTTGGAACATCCCAGTATAATGCAGATCCATTGACAACATCATACTCACTCTGAAGGAGGAGCAATAAAGTGGGTTAGGGCTGGAGAGATGACTCAGAGACTAAGAGCACTGACTACACTTCCAGAAGACCAGAATTTGGTTTCTAGAACCCATGAGCAACTCACAGATGCCTATAACTTCAGCTTCAGGGGATCTGATGCCCTTTCCTGGCCTCTGTGGGCACCTGCATGCACATATGCATATGCATACACATACAATCAGATCTTTTATTAAAAGCAGGTTAGTTACTGGAGGCCTTGGCAAGGTGAGAGATAAACTCTTCAAGGATTTAGTGAGATGAACTTGACAGAAGTTTTTAGAGTCCTGGGAAAGCCCTGATATTCCTCCTAAAGTAACGGATGAATTCCTACATTTTGTATCTTCTGCCAGGCAAAAGGAAGCACAATTCCCTGGAGGTCCTTGGGCTCTAGAGACACACATGGCACACTTATGCATACTGCGCCAATTCTTTATGCTGGTGACTGGCTTGGAGGGAGTACTGAAGCAAGCAAAGGCGGAAGCAAGAAACCTTGAAACTTGGGCCATAAACCCTGTGATGTCAGAGATGACAGTGATGGAGAATGATACAGAGTAGAGTGTATGGCAAGCAGTGGGAGGGTCACAGCAGAGCCTCCTGAGATTCTGAAGTAAGGCCATGCTAATTGCAACAGAAAATTGTGGGTCTTCTGACAAAGAGATTTTGCTGTGTAATTGAGTCCTGGTATATACAAAATGTTTCTAAATGGAGGTTTCAGTGACTATGCATCCAAAACTTCCCATTAGAAGCTGGATTCTGGCAAAGAATCTGAAGTCCTAAAGTCAGATAGGCCTTGCATAAGTCTGTCAAAAGATGAAAATGGTACATTTGGGATCAAGCCCAAGCAGATCGGAGCATGAGTAAGTTGCATGACCATGCCTTCTCCTGGCACACATCTTTGGCCATATGCAGGGTCCCACATGACCAAGTGAAAGAAAGTGGAAAGATCTCGGCCTGCTGCTCATATAGGTCTACTTGACATGTGGTATAATCTGAAAATGGGTGGTAGCACCACATGCAGGGGTTACCTTAATAGAGGAGGAGAATCCCATGGGGCAACTTCTACTTTCTTGTCCACAGAGACTTGGGGAAGACCAATATTTAGGAGTTCATAAAATGCCTGATTATTAGATATGAAACTCCACACAATGAAGCTTTCAACCAGGAGACTCACTTCATAACAAAGGAAGTGTAAAAATGGGTTCCTGGCCTCAAAGAAGCCGAAGTCGCTTTCTGAAGTGTGCATAGTTAGTAGTGCCAATCCCCAAAGGATTTACTTCTTAGTTGAGGAGCACAGCAAGGATCCTATTGACCTGTACATTACAGTTACTATCAAGGTGCTTTGGATTCCTTGTGTCCAAGGACAGAAGACAATAGTATCAGTGTGTAAGAAGTAGCTGTTCCTGGGCAACAGGAAGTAGGGTTACTTTCAGATAATGAGAGCAGAGGAACCTAGAAAATCCCCTTGGGTACCTGCTGGTACTCCACTGTTTCTATGAATTGATACCTGCAGCAAACCCAGTTCAGAGGAGTCATGCATCAACAAGAATTCAGAGGTTTTGGAATGTAGGTTTGGATTACACTACCAGAGAAGATGCCAAGACCTGCCAAGGTGATTGCTGAGAGTAAAGGGAATTTGGAATAGATCATAGAGGAGAGGGACAATGAATGCAGACAACTATAGCACCGAGGATATCCTGTGGATAGAGAGGCCAGTGGGAACCTGGAGGAATTTCTTCTCAATCTTTATGGAGTAGATCTTTGTGGTGCAAGAGATAGATTGGGGCAGCCCTGAAAATGCCCCCCACTTCCATCTCCTGTGACTAGGAGCATAATTCACCAAAAGACCTAGTGCTGCCCATCGTGGTCCAGAACTTCCTACAGACTACACTCCACCACTGACAGTAGTAACCACAGGTCTGGCCAGGAGCCTGCAAAACCACAAAGATTACTAAGGTAGGCTTATTCTAACAAGCCTGGGACTCTTCGAAAGAGCAAGTTGGCTTAAGGATTCTCCATCAGCCTATCTGAATGTTTATGTGTTGATGTATAAAATGAATTCCATTTTGTCCTTTTAAGGTTGGGTATTCAATGGTGCTAGGTCAGCTTTGATGAGTGAAACTCCATACTATTGGGTCTATATGCATCCTCTGCATCTGCCACCATGGCCAGTCCATTCATGTGCACACTGTGTCACTTCTGGGTTGGCCAATATTAGCCTGTTGAGTCATTTGTCTGCCTGGTTGTTCAGAGACACTTCTGTGGAGATGTTTCCTGGTGGGTCTTAATGAACAATTCGAGAATATTCACAGTTTCTTCACCCATTTGTCTTCCATATTTCTTTGCTCTAATCCATATCTTTAATCTTCTAGTCCTTTCCCTTCCAGGTCTCTGATCAGACAGCTGGAACTTTGGCCACTACCCAGGTACATTGTTCAGAGTCTTGCCCCTTGGGATGCTCCTCCTTCTCTATTAAGGTAACCCCTGCATGTGGTGCTACCACCTACTTTCAGATTATACCACATGTCAAGTAGACCTGTATGAGCAGCACACCAAGATCTTTCCACTTTCTTTCACTTGGTCATGTGGGACCCTGCATATGGCCAAAGATGTGAACCAGGGAAGGCATGGTGTAACTGTGCTAGGTGACATGGGATCTGGACTGCCTGCTCATACTTACTTGTGCCCTGATCTGCTTGGGCTTGATCCTAAACATACCATTTGCATCTTTTAACAGACTGATGACTAAATAGTCCAAATTAAGAAAGGCATTCTTTCCTACAGTGATGGCCTCACAGTGCCCTAACACTCCCTTTGTGTAGAACGTGGTCTCCATAACCACACAGAGATGGGGGCCTGGATTTTAGATGGGCTCATGGATGGGTCTGTCTATCTTTTTATGCATCCTAGACTGGCCTTGAACTTTAGATTTTCCTGCCAAGAGCTTGGATTATAGGCATATACCACCACTCCTGATAATGGGGTTCATTTCTGATGCAAAGAATGATCATTCCAGAAAATCCATTCTAATCAATAACCAAAAAAAAAAAAGAAGAAAGAAACAAGGAAAGAAAGAAGGAAAGAAAAACCAAGCAAAGAGGCCCTAGTCATCTAAAATAGTCATCTAGTTTCATTTCTGTTGCTGTCACAAATACCCTAACAAAAGGCAAAAATAGAAAGCAAAGGGTTTATTTGGCTTAAAATTTCAGGTTACAGTCCATCATTTCAGGGACATCAAGGCTGGAACTGAAGCCGTTAGTCACATCATGCCCACAGTCAAGAGCAGAGAGAACAATACATCCTTGCTTGCTTTTGCTCAGTTTGCTTTCTTCACTCTTATACAGTTCAGGGACCAGCCACCTACATTCATGGTGGGTCTTCCCATTTCAATTAACAATCAAGACAATCCCCCACAGACATGTCCACAGGCCAACCTAATCTAGATAATTCCTCATTGAGATGCTTTTCTAAGGTAAGTCTATATTGTCTCAAGTTGACAATTAAAACTATCACAATAAGGGGCTGGAGAGATGGCTCAGCAGTTAAGAACACTGGCTGTTCTTGCAGAAGACCCAGGTTCGAATCCCAGCACCCACATGGCAGCTAACAACTGTCCATAACTCCAGTTCCAGGGGATCCGACAGCCTCTTCTGTCCTCTGCAGGCATTGCATGACACATGTGCACTTATCTATATGCAGGCAATACACACATATACGTAAAAATAATAAATAAAATATAAAAAAACTATCACAATAGTCATGAATTCCACTAGGCACTATGTGCCAGTTGGCAATGGAACTGGAGTTAGAAAAACTACAATAACTTTTAGTCTCCCAGGTAAAGGAATTTGTGCCAATGGAACAGGCAAGTCTTCGCCATATCCTTGATGGGCCTGGGACCTTTGGCCTCTGTGAGATCCAAGTCCTAAAGCCAGGAAAGGAGGGTTACAGGAAGCCAGGAAGTTAAAGATAATTCCAGGAATTATAAGCAGATGAGACATACTTTATTCATTGACACACAAGCTGAGAGGCAGACACAGGCACACAAGGCATACATGGGCCACACACAGGAAGACACATGCACACAAACAGACTGGCACACAGAAGGCAAAGACACAAGGCAAAGAGAAACTCTCCTGTACTCAAGACTATGTTTATACAAAATCATCTAACAGTGGAATTCTGCCAGGAATAGTTATGTAACATTATATCACAGCTTACTTGGTGTTACCCAGATATATGGTGTCAGCCTTCAGTAGCTGATTCATGGTCCCCAGATGTCCAGTGTTAGCCATCTTTGGCTCAGTCTAGATGTCCATCTCACCAACCTAAGCCTTAAGGTCTAAACCTTAATTGGCTCCTCAGCCTTTTGTTCCCTACAGCAGCACTGGCAGTATATCTGGCTTGAATTGCATGTTGTACTACAATGTAAGCTAAAGTCTGGAGATACCTACTCAGCTTTCTGATCCAATTTTTCTGAGGAGAGGGCTGAGACTGAGTAGACATCTCTTTCAAAATATCTGTAATAATGCCAAAATTGATATACAGAATGAGCTCCTTAGAACTCCTCTCAGCACTTTTTTATGTTTCTTAATACCCGATGTAGGAAAAAATGATAGTGAACTCCACTGCACTCAGCCCTGTTTTTAGTGACTGCTTTTTTGTTTGTTTTTCTTCTACTGTGTTGTTCCCACACATCTTATATGAATCTATCCATCAGGCTGTCTTTTCCTGACTTTCCTGTTACGTGTGAAGATCAGAGAATATAATTGGTCCTGGGGTTTGAATAAATGAAACAAAGCTGGAGAGATGGTTCAGTGGTTAAGAGCACCACCTGCTTGCTCACGAAGACCAGAGTTTAGATTCTAGCACCCACATGACAAATTGGACATTCCACAGATGCCTGTATATCTCCAGCCCTGAGGGATCCCAGACCTTCTTCTAGCTTCCACATACACACACCACACACACACACACACACACACACACACACACACACAAATAAATACTGTTAGGGTTCCAAATAGCAGCAGCTTCCCCCCTCCCCAACAGGCACCTACAGACTTTGGAGCCCAGAAAAGGGAACTTAGCTGATAAGCACCTTGACCTTTGAGGTCAAGAAGAACAAACTCTGCTGAGAAGCAGCCTGCCTTTCCTCTGACCTCCAAAGATAAGATAAGCAGATTTCCTCTTATCTTAAGAGGGAACAAGTAAACACTTCCAGACCCTAATCCTACCTGCTTCACCCTCCCTGCTTTTTCCCCCAAACATTCCCCCCTCCACCCCCTCATGCCCCCATATATAAAATAACCGGCCACAAACCCTGGGCAGAAATACTTTCCCACCATCTTTCCCTTCCCTGCCCTTCCCTGACATCTTTCCCTGCCCCGAGGGAAAAGTGCCCCGTGCGAAATAAATCTGTATCCCGCTGAGAATTCCATCTGTGCCTCGGTGCCTCCTCCATCCATCCGCTCGCTCTCTCCTGCTCTCTACCTATCAAATACACCTTAAAAACATGAGTGGCGCTATCTAAGATAGCTGAGCTAAGTCTTCCTAGGAATTAGAGTCTGGTAATGTGAGCACCATAGAAACTAAAGCCCAAAGCAGGAGCAGGGCAGTGATGCCAGGAGCAGGGCGGCAGTGGCAGGAGAAGGGCAATGATGGCAGGAGCAGGGTGGCAGTGGCAGGAGCAGGGCGGTGATAGCAGGAGCAGGGAGGCCACGGCAGGAGCAGGGCGACAGTGGAAGGAGTAGGGCGGCGATGGCAGGCGGCAGTGGCAGGAGCAGAGCAGTGGCAGGAACAGCAAGGCCTCTCCCCTTTACTTCTCCTTGCCTCCTTTCCTCATCTCTAATTTAAAGCAATGATAATTACACTCAGTGGCATTTGTTGTGACTCAGTATGAACACATTCACATGTGACTTTCTGTCACCATCACTACAATGCCTGGTACATGAGTTTCTCAACAGATATTTGCTGTCTTGGGTCCATGCTTTCTTGCTGCCTTCAAGCAGAGGGAATGCCTGAATCATTCAATGATCTGGCTGGAACAAGCATCCTCCTATCAAAACCATGCTGGACCAGGACTCAGGCAGGGTCTGAGAATCCTCCTGAAGCGCTGAGTCTTAGTTCTTTTTGTTAGGGTTCCAAACAGCAGCAGCTCCCCCACCCCACCCCAACAGGGACCTACAGACTTCGGAGCCTGAAAAAGGGAACTTAGCTGATAAGCACCTTGACCTTTGAAGTCAAGAGAAACAAACTCTGCTGAGAAGCAGGCTGCCTTTCCTCTGACCTCCAAAGATAAGATAAGCAGATTTCCTCTTAT
>NW_008335444.1:6240310-6249996 GCF_000622305.1 Nannospalax galili | reverse complement strand
CCTTCCCTGCCCTTCCCTGACATCTTTCCCTTCCCTGCCCTTCCCTGACATCTTTCCCTTCCCTGCCCTTCCCTGACATCTTTCCCTTCCCCGAGGGAAATGTGTCCCATGCGAAATAAAGCTGTATCCCGCTGAGAATTCCATCTGTGCCTCGGTGCCTCCTCCGCACACTCGCTCTCCATCCCAATTTTTAACCTACCACTTTTGATGCCAGGGCATAACAGATCTGGGACACATTGGGGAAGGTAGTTATGTGGCTGTATTAGTCACTTTTCTGTTGCTATGATGGAAACACTGACCCAAGAAATTTATAGAAGGAAGAGTTTATTTGAGCTTATGATTCTAGGGGAATTGCAGTCCATCATGGCAGGGAGGCATGGTGGCTGGAGCAGGAGCAGCAGAAGCTAAGCTCTCACATTACACAGGCACCGAAAGCAAGAGGGCGATTGGAGATCTGGCAAGGCTTAAGAACTCTGTAAGCCCACCCCTAGTGACGTGCTTCCTCCAGGATAGCCACACCTTCTAAAACCTCCCAAAACAGCGCCATCATCTGGGGACAAACTGTCCAAACACCTGGAGCCTATGGGGGACATTTTCAAACTACCACGTTTTGCCCCCGGTCCCCATAGATTCATGACCATATAAAATGCAAAATGTATTTAGTCCAACTTTAAAAGTCCCCATAGTCATTATCAGTCTCAATACTATTCAGAAGTCCACAGTCCAAAGTGGACTCAGGTAAATAACTGTAAGCCTCTATAAAATCAAAAGACAAATTACATACTCCCAACATACAGTGGAACTGAATACACATTACCGTTCTAAAAGGGAGGGATGGAGGTAGAGTAAGGAAATACCAGACCAAAACAAGACCCAAAACCAGCAGGGCAAACACCAAATCCAGTAGCTCCACATCTAGCTTCTGGGACTTTACTTCCAAAGGGCTTAGATTGCTCAGCCTCTCTAGCTTTGCTGCATGCAACACACATCTCTCTCTTGTGCTGGTACCACTTCCTGTGTTCAGGTCTTCTTGGCAGATGCCTCACAGCTCTGGCACCATGAATTTTTTGGGGTCTCCATTGCCAACCAGGCTTCACCTTCATAGCTTCATGCAATGGCCTATCAGGGCCTTCTCTATGCAGGGGAACCCCTGCTTCACGCTGCCTGGCCTCTGAGGCTCTCTGAAACCTCAGAGGAAGAACTGATGACCCCTTCACTCTTCCATCTTTCATGCCTCTAAAGCCAGCATCAGGTGAGAAACACTGCCAAGTTTGACTGCAAGTTTGGGATGGACTCCAGCCTGCTTTATTCATTTTAGAAGCTTTTCTCTTCAGTGGCCCCTGTAGCATTTTCCTTTCACAAGTTGGAGGCTTAACTGGGTGTGGTCTTGCCCTGGAGGCATTCTCTGCATTGTTTAAGTTTGAATCTCTAGGCCCCTCCTTAAATCACTTTAATCTCCTTAGTCACTTTAATTTCCTTATCAATGGGATCTTCTCCATCACATGCCAGGGCTCCAACATTAGTCTTCCTAGTGCTCTTTTTCAACCCATCCTGTACATTCTGTATTTCTTTCTGCCCCATTTGCTCTTTTTCTCTGTAAATCTGTATCATATTCACCATTAATAGCCATGCCACCATTTCTACCCGTTATGCTGTCTTGAAATTTCTTCCGCCAGAGAAATTAGTCCATTGCTTTTCAACGTAGCCTCAGGCAAGCTTTTAGGTTGCAGGAAGCCTCCAGCCAGACTCTTTGCCAAAATATCCCAAGTGCTGCTCAAGTCCTTATTTCCCTCTGGAACTACATTGTTCTCAGCACTACTTTCTTCCAGGCCTCTACTAGAATGACCTGTTAAGCTCTGCTTACAGCAATCAACTGCTTTTCTAGCCCAAACTTCCAAAGGCTTCCACATTTTTCCAAAACCTCACATGGTCAAGTTCTTCACAGTCAACAGCCCACTCTCTGGTACCAATTACTGTATTAGTCACTTTTCTGTTGCTGTGATAGAAACACTGACCAAAGCAATCTATAGAAGGAAGAGTTTGTTTATGGTTCCAGGGGAATTACAATCCTTCATGGCAGAGAGGCATGGTGGCTGGAGGTGGCTGGAGCAGGAGCAGCAGAAGCTAAGCTCTCACATCATCACACAGGCACAGGAAGCAAGAGAAGGACTGGAGATCTGGCAAGGCTTAAGAACTCTGTAAGCCCACCCCCAGTGATGTGCTTCCTCCAGGATAGCCACCCCCTCTAACACCTCCCAAAACAACGCCATCATCTGGGGACAAAATGTCCAAACACTTGGAGCCTATGGGAGACATTTTCATTCAAACCACCACATTGGCTGAGACAGTGGATCACATCTAAGAGCAGACATTTAGTAACTCTTCCTGACCTATTCATTGTCATTTCATTACTCAGAATGCTCTTCACAAGCTGAATCAATGGAACACATAATCTCTATTTTGGACTGTCTGATATGCCTTTTTCCTTACTCTTGCCTAGAAAATTCCTAACCAAAACATTTCTAATCAAAATCCTAAATTCAGGCTGGTTCCCAGCATCCACATAAAATTTTTTCTTTTTGTTCTTTTTGAGACAATCTCCCTATAGCCCCAGCTGGCCTGGAACACACTATGTAGATGAAGCTGGCCTTGAACTCACAGAGATATACCTGTCTTTGCCTCCTGAGTGCTGGGATTAAAGGCACGTGCCACCATGCCTGGCTTATTTTAAGATTTTTTTTTTAACTTTGAATGCATGTATGTGTGCCTGTGTGTAGGTATGTAAAACATGAGTGCTAGTGCCTGTAGAGACCAGAATAGGGTGATAGACCCCCTTACTCAAGCTAGGGTGATCTGGCCCATGCTGCTGGTTCCTGCCTTAGTCCCCAGTCCCAGTGTTGGTTCCCTGTTATACACATAAGCCTGTTCTGGGACAAGCAAGTACCCAGAGATGTGGCCAGCCATGTTCAAAATATGACAAAGGCACCTGTTTCTTCTCCCAGGGTCTCTATTTCCATAAACACTCATGCATTGTCCCTGAAAGCCTTTCCTGATATTTTATGGAAAAATCAGGATCATGAGTTGTGGGTATAGCTCAGTGGTAGAGCATTTACTTGCATGGTAACTTCAAGATCTTCAGTTCAATCCTCAGAATAAATAACAAACACAAAGAATCTACCCTCCATCACTGAGAAGGAAACAGTGGAGCAGTTGTGGTATCTTTGGATGGAGCTTCATGAAAGATAGCCAGGGATTCTGTGATGTTCATCCTGTGTGGGGCTACTCCCTAGCTGGTTGATGAATGAAGGAGGAGCCATCCTTTCAAATCAAAGAAAAACTCTGCTTTGAATCATGCTTACAAAAGGCATAGGTGACACTGGTCAGAGCTGCATCATAGAGGTAAGATGTTGCAATATGCAGCCATGAAATTTTGCCAAGATCCCCAAGAAAAGCAGAGACAGCAGAGATGGCAAGGTCTGTGCATGGAGGGAGAAAGAGAGAGAGAGAGAGAGAGAGAGAGAGAGAGAGAGATTTTTTCATAGCAGTTTCTCTTTTGCAGGTAAAAGTTGAAACAACCAGGGCAGACATGGTGGCTCACACCTTTAATCCCAACACTTGAGAGGAAAAAGCAAGTAGATCTCTGTCAATTCAAGGCCAGCCTGTTCTACATAGTAAGTTCCAGGCTAGCTGGGGCTACAGGGAGACCCTGTCTCAACAAAGAAAAAAAAGTTGAAACAACCAAATGTTCATCCAGTCTTGAACAGATAAACAAATTGTGACATATCCACATAATAGAATACTACTCACTAATAAATGCCCACTCCTAGAGGTGGAACACACATCCAGTACTGTAGACCAGGCCAACCCCATATGACAGGAGAGAATATAGGCCCCAGTAGGGAAGCCACTGTTATTGTTTTGTTAGGTGGATGTGGTACACCTGCTAAAGTACCATCCAAGCATTTGTGTTTACACCCATAGGTTAAGTTATCATAGCAGCCACTGTTTAGATGTTCTTGCTTCTTGCTGTTTGTGTTCTATAGTAGATGGGATCCCATTAAAACGGGTCAGCAGCCCATGGAAACCAGATGATGCAGAGACCAAAAAGTTCAGTGCTTTACCACAATGGGAGGAAGATCCCACATCTATCACCCTCTCCAAGGCTCAGGGACTTTTGTGGAAGAGGTTGGCAGAAAGAATGTAAGAGCCAGAGGAAGGTATGGAGTGTTAATTGGAAGTGTACTCTGACCACTGTGCTGGCAAGCTATAGTCACAACTCCTTCCCACACTTGTCAAGGAATCAGGAGGGAAGTCAGTTACCTCTCCCACCCAGTCAGCTGACCTTAGCTTCATGTGGGGGAGGAGCTAAGGATATATAAGCTGAGAACACCTCAAGGCACCTCTCCCACCATTTTGTGCAACTGTCAGGAAGTCACAGGATCTATATTTGAGTATGGACTTTCCAGCATAGCCATAGATGGGGGGGGGCAACTCTTCTGTAAATAAACCTCCACCCTATACTCTTGTTAGCAAGCCCAATAAACTCATTAGGATTGAAAAAAAAGAACAGAGCTAATGAAAACTTTCATTATTCCACCAAAATTGACCCTATGTTGACAAATCCTTTGGTCTTTGACTGTAGTCCTATTTTCCCCCCTTAAACTTCATTGTATATGTATTTTTTATGTAACCTACTTCAAGTTATTTCTGGAAAAGTGTGTTAAAAATTGCCCCTCTTTGGAATAATAAATAAAATTTAACCCTATCACAAAAAAGTGAACAAGCTGCTGATACATGCAGCAGAAGCATTACACTACATAAAAAAGATTAGGCACAAAGGACTATATTCTGTCTGATTCCATTTGTATTAAATTCTTGAAAAGGCAGTGTCAGGGTTCCAAACAGCAGCAGCTTCCCCCCTCCCCAACAGGGACCTACAGACTTTGGAGCCCAAAAAAGGGAACTTAGCTGATAAGCACCTTGACCTTTGAAGTCAAGGGAAACAAACTCTGCTGAGAAGCAGCCTGCCTTTCCTCTGACCTCCAAAGATAGGATAAGCAGATTCTACCTGATAACCAGAGATTTTAGAAGCTGTTTTTCTCTTATCTTAAGAGGGAAAAAGTAAACACTTCCAGACCCTAATCCTACCTGCTTTTCCTGCTTCCCCCTCCCTGATTTCTCCCTCAAACATTCCCCCTTCTACACCCTAAAGCCCCCATATATAAAGTCCAAGCTCACAGCCCGTGGGCTGACATCTTTCCCTTCCCCGAGAGAGAGGTGCCCCGTGTGAAATAAAGCTGTATCCCGCTGAGAATTCCATCTGTGCCTCGGTGCCTCCTCCATCCATCCACTCATGCTCTCCATCGCTCTCTCCATCATTTTTATCTATCAGGCAGGGGTTTCCTGAAAAAACAGTCAGAAACTTTTGGAGGACTGGAGAGATGACTCAGCGGTTAAGAGCACTGGCTGCTTTTACAGACGACCTGGGTTTGGTTCCCAGCACCCACATGGCAGCTAACAACCAGTGGATCTGACACCCTCTTCTGACCTCTGAGGGTATTGCACAACATACATGCAGACAATACACTCATACACAAAAAATAAAAATAATAAAATATTTTTTAAAAAGTTTTGAGATGATAAAACTGCTGTGTATCTTTTGTGTGTGTGTTGGGGGGGATGCTAGGGAATCCAACCCAGGTCTGTGCCTACTAGGCAGGTGCTCTACTGCTCCCCGTCTCCCTACTCTGCATCTTGATCTTTGTTGTGGAGACAAATCACATTAACTGCATACATTTTTCCAACTTCACTAAACTGTAGTTGACAGTGGTTTATGAGCTGTTTCCAGACTCACATCTGACTTAAAATTAAAACAAGAAAAAAACTAAGGTAGAGAAAAAAGGAAGTAGGCATGGTGGCTCAAGTTTGTAATCCCAGAGCTCAAGAGGCTGAGGCAGGAAGGTCTTTGGAAGTTCAAGGTCAGCCTGGGCTACATAGTGAGTTTGAAGACAGCTTGGGGCATGTAGTAAGACACTGTCTCAAAAAAAGACAAAACAAGAAATTAATGAACAAGAATTTATTCTAGTAGCTGGAGAGATGGTTCAGTGGCACTGGCTACTCTTGCAGAATACCCAGGTTCGAATACCCACATGGCAGCTAGCATCCATCTGTAACTCCAGTTCTAGGATATCCAACGCCGTCTGTCCTTTTTGGGTATTGCAGGACATGGGTGTACTTACATACATGTAGGCATAACAATCATATGCATAAAATAAAAATAAATCAAAAAATTTTAAAATATTTTATTATTTTTTATTTTATGTGCATGAGTGTATTGCCTGCATGTAGGTAAATGCACTTGTGTTGTGCAGTGCCCTCAGAGGACAAAAGAAGCCACTGGATCCCCTGTAACTGGAGTTACAGACAGTTGTTAGCTGCCATGTGAGTGCTGGGATTCAAATCCAGGTCTTCTGCAAGAACAACCATTGTTCTTAACCGCTGAGCCATCTCTCCAGCCCCAAAAACAATTAAAAAAAATAATTCATTCTAGTGCTGGAGAGATGGCTCAGCAGTTAAGAGCATTGGCTGTACTTACAGACAACCCAGGTTCTGTTCCTAGCACCCATGTGGTGACTAACAGCCATCTATAGCTCTAGTTTAAGGGGGTCTGAGGCCCTCATCTGACCTTCACAGGCATTGTACAACATGGGTACACTTATATACCTGCATGCAAAACACTCATACACTAAAAATAAAAATAAATAAATAAATAAATAAATAAATAAATAAATAAATATATCTTTTTCTAGGGCTGGAAAAAGGGCTCAATGGTTACTTGATGCTCTTTCAGAGAACCCAGGTTTGGCTCCCCAGCACCTACATGGTAGCTAACAACTGTCCATAGCTCCAGTTCCAGGAACTCCAACACCCTCTTCTCACCTCCCCAGGCATTGCACACATGTGGAACTTTTATATTCATGCAGGCAAAACACTCATTTTAGGGAAAAAAGGAATAAAAAAGAATTTATTCTGATTAAAATGGCCTCATTCAGGCACTGTGTTAGATACTTTTTCTTAAATGTGTGTTAGTTACTTTCCCTTACACTATGCTCATTGTTTTATAATTTAAGGAAATTTCTACATCATGATTGGGAAGGTATGGCAGGAGCCAGTTGCCAGATGGTCACATTTCATCTACAGTTGGGAGACAGAACACACAGGAAATGGAGCCAGGCCCATTGCTAGTGACCTTCCTTGAGTAAGGCTCCACCTCCTAAAGGCTCCACAACCTTCTAAAGTAGTGCTGCCAGTTGGGACCAAGTGTTCAAACACATGAGTTTATAGGTAACATTTCATGTTCAAACTATAACAGGCACATAGAAAATAGCCTCCCAAAAGCCAGGTGTGGTAACATAGGCCTTAAATCCCAGCACTTGAGAGGCAGAGGTAGGCAGATCTCTGTAAGATGGAGGACAGCCTGGTCTACATAATGAGTTCCAGGCAAGCTGGAAAAACAAAAAAAAAATAAAACTGAAAATAATCCCAAAGACATGGGGACATATAGAAACCTGAAATTCTCAAAGTTTTTGTAAAAGTTAAAAAACAACAACAACAACAACAAAAAAAAAAAAAACAGATTCCTTATCTTGGCGCCCCAGACACCTGGGGAACCACCACTGCTTCTTCCTGATTCTGTGCATCCAGACCAATTCAGTTCTTTCTCAGGTCCCCAGGAGCATTGCTTCTGGGCCTAGCCCCGCCCTCACCTCCCACTGTTTCCTGGGCCTGCAGGACCCACAGGCCTCTCTCCAACCCACAGGCTTCTCTCTCCAGGGTAAGTCAATTGGGCCCTCCATGCCTTGAATCCCCCAGCCTCATTCACCCTCCCATCTCCCCCGCTGGTCTTTCCTTCTAGCCTGGGCCCTGTCCCATTCCTTGTCTTGGCGCCCCAGACACCTGGGGAACCACCACCACTTCTTTCTGACCCTGTGCATCCAGACCAACTATGCTCCTTCTTGGGTCCCCAGGGGCACCCTGGACCTGGCCTCACCCTCACCTCCCTCTGCCTCCCTAGGTCTGGACAACCCGCCAGCCTCCTTCCTGGATGTGGGGGCTGACCTTTCCTCTTCATGGCCCTTTGCATCCAGACCAACCCAGGTCCTCAGTGTACTCCCCAGGGGCACTTGGAGCCACCTCCTGCCCCCATCTTCCTTTGCATCTCTGGGTGGCATAGCCACCAGCTTCCGTAGACCAGCATCTTTCCAGGGCCCGGCTCCCAGGTCATCCTAATCCCCAAACTCCTGAGGCCAAAATCTACCCTGGAGGGATCCAGACCTTAGGAGAAAGCCTGAGTGCACAGATCCTCATCTGACTTGGGCCTCACTGGGAACTCCTGAAGACAAAAGCAATCTGGCTACTGCAATATAAAATCAAAAGAGAGAACTGGAAGCTTAGAGGAACCAGTCTTTCATGCCCAAAAAGTAAACCACAAAGGCACACCAAAAAAGAGGCAGACCTAAAGTCAACAAAGAAAGGCTTGCGTCTCACACAAGAATCAGAAATTACAAAAGAAATCCACATGTCAAAGTCACATAGAAAAAATAGTAACATGAAAAACCAAAATAACATATCCCCACCAAATACCAACAGTCCTCTAGAGGAGTACAAGGGGAACCCCCTAGAGATAATGGAGGGCATGGATGACAAAAGAATGAATATAAACATGATAAAAGAATTCAGTGAATTTAAAGAACACACAAAGATATCAAAGAACTGAAGGACAATAGGGATAAATTTCTGAATGAATTCAGAAGAGTTAGAAATATTGAAGAATACTCAGGCTGAAATGAAGAAGGAAGTGAAACACTCAGTAAGCCAATTAGAAATGACAGGAGAAAGCCTCACCAATAGGATGAATGAAATGGAAAACAGAATAACAAGACGGGAAGATAAAGTGGACTAACTAGGCCGCCCAAACAAAGATTATGAAAAATTTAAGAAATCACAAGAATGGAATATGCAGGAATTGTGCAACACCATAAAAGGACCTAACTTACGAACCATAGGCATACAGGACAGAGAAGAATCCCAAGATAATGGCATGCACCAGATCTTTAACAGAATCGTGGAAGAAAATTTTCCAAAATTAAAGAAAGACATGCCCATACAAATACAAGAAGCATATAGAACACCAAACAGGCAAGACCAGAAAAGAAACTCTCCACAGCACATCACAGTAAAAACATACAAAACAAGGAAAAAATACTGAAAGCTGAAAAAGAGAAACAACAAGTCACATATAAAGGAAAACCCACTGGGATTACAGTTGACTTTTCAGTGCAAACTATGAAAGCCAAAAGAGCCTGGTCCAAAGTACTCCCAATTTTAAATGACCACAGATGACATCCCAGATCTCTATACCCAGCCAAAATGTCTATTATAGTTGAAAGGGAAAGAAAAATCTTCCATAGCATAAATAGGCTGAAGGAATTCATGTTCACAAAACCAGCCCTTCAGAGAGTTCTGTAAGCAATACAAAGAGCTGAAGAAAGGAAGGTCTGTACCCAAGGGGTTATGGAAGGAAGTTCAATGAAGGTATAACTGTGGAAAAGTACAGCTATATCAAGAATGTGAACAGAAATAAAAATGACAGGATTCAATACACATCTTTCATTAATAACTTTAAA
>NW_008335444.1:6239665-6240192 GCF_000622305.1 Nannospalax galili | reverse complement strand
AAAGTAGCCATAGCAATTCTAATATCTGACAAAACAGACTTTAAACTAAAACTAATCAGAAGAGATAAAGAGGGCCACTTCATTCTGATCAAAGGAACAATAAATCAAGAAGATACTACAATTATGAACATATATTCACCAAACTCTAGTGCACCCAACTTCATAAAAACAATACTACAGGACTTTAAGACCCAGATTAATCCGAGCTCATTAATAGTAGGGGAATTCAGTACCCGACTATCTCCATTAGATAGGTCAACAGGGCAGAGAGTTAACAGAGAGACATCTGAATTAAACAATACTATATATCAAATGGACTTAACAGCCATCTACCAAGTATTTCACCCAAGCACCAAAAAACATATTTTCTACTCAGCGCCCCATGGAAATCGGCCATATACTGGGGCACAAAACAAACCTCAACAAATACAAAAAGATTAAAATAATTCCATGCATTCTATCAGACCACAATGCAATAAAGCTTAAAATCAACACTGGAAGAAACCCTAATAACCACATGAACAAAT
>NW_008335444.1:6238746-6239154 GCF_000622305.1 Nannospalax galili | reverse complement strand
AACCAATACTGCTCAAATTATTCAAAAAGATAGAAATGGAGGGAGAACTCCAAAATTCCTTCTATGAAACCAGTATCACTCTCATACCAAAGCCAGGTAAAGATACAACCAAAAAAGAAAACTATAGACCCATATCCTTAATGAACATAGATGCAAAAATTCTCAACAAGATACTTGCAAACCACATGCAGACACACATTAAAAAGATCATCCACCATGATCAAGTCAGCTTTATCCCAGAGATACAGGCATGGTTCAATATAAGTAAGTCAGTAAACATCATAAACCATATAAGTGGGCTCAAAGATAATAACCACATGGTCATCTCAATAGATGCAGAAAAGGCCTTTGACAAATGCAATATGCATTTATGTTCAAAGTCCTAGAGGGAATTGGACTGGAGGGAAC
>NW_008335444.1:6237247-6238656 GCF_000622305.1 Nannospalax galili | reverse complement strand
ATCAGGAACCAAAAAAGCCAGTCCACTGCCTCCACTCCTCTTTAACATAGTGCTTGAAACTCTTGCAAGAGCAATAAGACAAGAGGAGGAAATTAAAGGAGTAATAATTGGAAAAGAATAAACCAAATTATCCCTTTTTGCAGATGATATGATATTATATTTAAGGGACGCCAAAAATTCCACCAGAAAACTCCTAGAAATTATTAACATGTTCAGTGAAGTGGCAAGTTACAAAATTAACCTAAAAAAGTCTGTAGCCTTTCTATATACCAATAACAAGCACATGGAAACACTCCCCTTTCAATAGCTGCAATATATATATATGAGAATAAACCTCACCAAAGACATTAAAGAGCTCTACAAGGAAAATTTTAAATCTTTAAAGAAAGAGATTGAGGAAGACATCAGAAGATGGAAGGACCTCCCATGCTCATGGATTGGAAGAATTAATATTGTGAAAATGACCATCCTACCAAAAATCATTTATTGATTCAATGCAATGCCAATCAAAATCCCCATGACATTTTTCACAGAATTGGAAAAAAACATCCTAAGATTCACATGGAAGCACAAAAGACCTCGGATAACCAAAACAACCTTGAGCACAAAGAGCAATGCCAGGGGGATTACTATACCAGATTATAAGATGTATTACAGAGCTACAGTCATAAAAACAACATGCTACTGGCACAAAAATAGACCCATAGATCAATGGAGCAAAATCGTAGACCCAAATATGAGTAAATATGATTTCAGCCACCTGATATTTGACAAAGGGGCCAAGAATATTCACTGGAGGAAAGACAGCATGTTCAGCAAATGGTGCTGGTAAAACTGGATCTGCACCTGTAGAAGAATGAAACTAAACCCCCATCTTTCACCCTGCACAAAAGTCAATTCCAAATGGATCAAAGACCTCAATGTAAAGCCTGAAACTCTGAAACTCTTAGAAGAAAACGTTGGGAAAAACCTACAAGATATAGGCGTAGGAAAGGATTTTCTAAACCGGACATCAATTGCTCAGGAAACAAGGGTAAGAATTAACAAATGGGACCTCATTAAACTAAAAAGCTTCTGGACATCAAAGGAGGCAACCAGGGAAGCAATCAGAAAACCCACAGAATGGGAGAAAATCTTTACCATCAACACATCTGACAGAGGTTTAATATACAGACTATATAATGAACTCAAAAAAACAGAGAATCAAGACAGGAAGTAACCCAATTAAAAGATGAGCTAAGGTGTTGAACAGAGTTCTCAAAAGAAGATGGCTAAGAAGCATCTTAAAAGATGTTCAGCATCACTAATAATTATGGAAATGCAAGTTAAAATCACTTTAAGATTTCACCTTACCCTAGTCAGACTGGCTAAGATCAAGAAAACAAATGATACCAAATGTTGGAGGGGAT
>NW_008335444.1:6236217-6236972 GCF_000622305.1 Nannospalax galili | reverse complement strand
TGACCCAGTTATACCACTCCTTGGCATATACCCAAAGAACTCATCCTATTGCAGAGACACTTGTACATCCATGTTTGTTGCTGCTCTTTTCACAATAGGTAAGAGATGGAAGCAACCTAAGTGTTTCTAAGTGTTCCTGATGAGCAGATAATGAAAATGTGGTTCATTTATACAATGGAGTTTTACTCAGCAGTAAAGAAAGATGAAATCATGAAATTTTCAGGTAAATGGATGGAACTAGAAACTATTATGCTAAGTGAAGTAACACAGACTCAGAAAAAAAAATTGACATATGTTCTCCCTCATATGTGGATCCTAGAACCAAATCATGGCAAGTGAGTATGTATCCAGACATAACTACAAGAACCAGGATAAAAGAAAAGAACCAGGGAGGTAAAGGAAAAGAAAGAACCTGAAAGAGAAGAACAGTAGGAAACAGACATTAATAAGGGAGATATGGATAAAAATTGGGTTAGTTTAAGGTGTGGGGGAGGCTATACAAGGAACCTAGGGGATAAAGGGAAAGTAGGAACTCAAGAGAGGTAGGACCATAGGAGATGGGTATTATTATGGGAGAAAGGAGGAAAATAGGGGCACCTTAATTGGGGAAACCATGATGGACAGGTTAGACAATGCAAGGGATAAATAATGCCTAGCTAGTTTTAAAAACCAAAGGGAACCATATTAGTCCAACAACCTACTGACAAATTATATATATACATACCAGATCTAGAAATATATGTCTAGGGAAGGTT
>NW_008335444.1:6209307-6235382 GCF_000622305.1 Nannospalax galili | reverse complement strand
TGCACAAAATAACCGACAAATTTTTAAAAATGTATTATGTTTGAGGACGAAGCATAGAAATTTATTTCATGCTAATTAGTAGAGGTGATAAACATTACCACTGAAATCCACCTGATGATTTCATAGACATATACAGGCACCAGGAGTCCAAGTGCAACCGATTATGACTAGTATTAATCAGATGCATACAGATTAGAGATGCATGCTCCAACATCGCAGTGTTATTCACAAAACAATGAGTCTTTCTGCAAGGAACAATATATTCTAAAATGAAATGGAGATCTTTTTTAAAGGTTAAAATCTCATCCAATTTTATGTCTTACAGGGTTTATATTGAGTTCAATAATATATAATTGTATTAATTCAACTATGACCCTAGAAACTTGCACCCACTTGTGAAAGAGATGTACTCTTGCTCTGGAGTATGTTACTGAATATGTTAAATCTATAGTGAAATGCTTCTTCTAATTATGTGGCTATTAAAAATTAAAAATAATGATAAATAATAATAATTAGTAGATGTGAAAAACATCACCATTGAAATCTACCTGATGACTTTATATCCATGCTCAGATGCCATGGAGCTCAGAAAGTAACAAACTGTCAGTAGTTGTAATCAGATATATAGAGAGTAGAAATGCATATGCAAACATCTTAATGTCTTGCATTGAAAATGAATTTTTCTGTATGAAACTGTGTATTTTAATAATGAAATGGAGATCTTTTTTAAAGTTTAAAACCTCATTTAATTTTATGTCTTATAGGGTTTATACCGAGTACAATATTGTATAACTGTATTAATTCAACTATATACCTAAAAATTTACAGCCAATTTTGAAAAAGATGCATCTTAGCTCAGAAAATTGTTATTGAATATGTCAATGCTGTTGTAATGAAATGCTTCTTCTATATATGTGGTTATTAAATAAATAATTAACTGAAAAAAAACAGAAACCAGATTTATAATAAAGATGGTGGTACAGATGAGTGGGAAACGTTCTGTTTTCTATGTGTATGAGTGTTTTGCCTGCATGTGTATAAGTGCACCACTTTTGTGCAGTGCCCACAGAGACCAAAAAAAGGTGTCAGAGCCCCTGGAAGTAGAGTTATGGGCAGTTGTTAACTGCCATGTGGGTGCTGGGAACTGAAACCAGGTCTTTTACAAGAGTAGCAAGTGTCCTTAACTGCTGAGCTATCTCTCCAGCTCCAGGGGTGTTCTTTTTTTTTTAAAAAAAAAAAAAAAGAGAGTGGAAGGATGCATGTTCATTGTGATGGATAATCTTGATTGTTAACGTGATGGAATTTAGAGTCACCAAGTTAAAAATCTCTGGGTATATCTGTGAAGAAGTTTCTAGATTACATTAATTACAGTGGGAAGGCCCCTAAATGTGGGTAGCATCATTCCACCCAGCTAGGATCTAGGACTGAATAAAGAGACTATGAGCTGAACACAGGCATTTGTCTCTCTGCTTCCTGACTGTGGGTGCAGTGTGGTCAACTTCTTCAAGTTCCTACCACCTTGACGGACTGTACTCTTGGCTTGTGAGCCAAAGTAAATCCTTCTTTCCTTCCTTACATTGCTTTAGTCAGCTATTATTGCCTCAACAAATATAATCAATCATGGCAAGATGCCAAGATATCGAATAGTCTTTTCATAGAGGTACTGGAACAATAGGTTCATTTTGTACACAAGTATTAATTGAGGATGAATCACAGGCTTAAAGGTAAAAAAATGAATATTATAAAGCTTTGAGGAAGAAGAGGAGGAGGAGGAGGAGGAGGAGGAGGTGGTGGAGGAGGAGGAGGGAAAAGGTAGCAATCATATTAGAAATATAGTCTCAGTAATGAAGAATAGATCAAGAGAAACCTTGGGAAACTTCAGAGGGCCACTGGACACTTCTAGGTCCAAGAGAGAACTGGAGATTTGAGACAAATTTGTGGTGACCCACCAGGAACACAGCAAGTAAGATCAGAAGCAGCAGTGATCAGCCCAAGGGACCTCTGATAGGGAAGAGACAACTCAGAATCTATACAGGTAATCTTCATATTTCAAATCACAAGGCTAAAAAGCTGGTTTTGAAACTATCTGTGCCTCACCTAGAAGCAGATGTTTGTTGTGAGGCCAGACTGGCACACAGCACCCATTCAGGGTGAACAATGGTTGTCAGGTGGGGTTTCCTGGGAGGAGTGCCAGTTTCAGCCACCTCCCAAAAAAGCCACTCTGGGACCCCATGCTTCAACATTAATTTTTTTTCTCTCTTTGGTCTCAGAGAAAACCCTGTTCTGATCTGCCCCCAAGCCACGTGTTCTATTAGCCAGAAGGACTTCAATGGACATAGCAACCCAAGCATGGTTAGGATGTGGTCCTGATTAGAAAGTTCTGGTCTCTTCCAGGTTTCTGTGGATCCTAGCAACCCACAATGGAGGAGATATACACCAAGCTCTTCTGACTTGACTCAAAATTTTGTGTACCTACCTAATATAATCTTGGGAAGGATCAAGCCCAAAAGTAAGTATGGAGTTGAGAGATAAGACCTAATTTATCAATCACTAAAACCCACTGAGTTTGTTGGTTTGAGTTGATACTTGGGAAGGAATATAAGTAACACTTGACCCTCAATTTCTACTTTTCTTTTTTTTAAGTTTTATTCTGTGTGTGTGTGTGTGTGTGTGTGAGAGAGAGAGAGAGAGAGAGAGAGAGAGAGAGAGAGTTCTCTCATTACACAGGGGTCCCTGGGATTAAACTCAAGTTACCAGGCTTGGTGGCAAGCACTTTTACACACTGAGCATCTCTGGGGGCACAGTTTTCTCTTGGAAACATATCCTCTTTGCTTTTATCTGGAAACTCAGAGAAGACAGAAGCACTACACAATCAAGTCTCTTCACATTTGATGGTTAGAAGTAGCAGGGAGAGAAATTTGGGAGAAGAGACTTAAGACAGTCATCAGGTGATGGAGAACTCAGTCCAGGAAGGATGGCTTGAGACATGGCATCCTGCAGGGGAGGACATTCCATGCTCTCTGAGTAGGAAGCACTCGGAATCCACTTTTGCTCACATATCTCCACAGCTGCTCCTGGAACCATGTATTATTGCCCATGAAGATACACCACAGTCGTGGCATCCTTAGTCATCCTGGGATTCTTCCTTCAAGAGAATAAAGCAGAGCACATTGATAACAACACATCATTGGTGAGTACCAAGGACAGAAGCTGTCCACCCTTCAGTAGGAGAGGAGTAGTCCCACTTGTGTTAAACACTCCAGGCTCATCTCTGAAACACACCTGAGGAATCAGGACAGCGTAGAAGAGGTTGCCTTTCAATCAGACTTGAGATGGATAGGACTTGAGGAGGGTGAGAAGAGGAGCAGCTATTACAGGCATGGAGAGGGCGATGTACAGCTACCTGTAGAGGAGGTGCTGACTGGACAGACACAGATAATGAGGCCTGCCTATCTACAGCTACCTCCCTCACTATGTCTGCGCCTTCCTTGCCATGTCTGCCATAAAAGATAGTATTCTTCCCCTTTCTCATATGAGAAATTGGAAGTAACTTCTGCATGGTGAACCTCTGGGTGAAGAGACCAGGCCACATAGGGCAGCGGAGGCTTTGGGGGGCACACCTTTTCTAGAATGCCTCAGACCAGCCAGAGCCCAAAACAGGGTAGTATAAGGAAGTGGTCACAGAACTGTGTGTGTGTCGAGACAGCAAAAGGAAGTCGCTTCAGCTGAGGCAGTGTAAGACCTTCAGACAGGTCCTGGCTCTCTCTCCTAGAACCTAGCACAGGTAGTCCTGAGCCAAGTTAGACCATGTTTGCCAGCTTGACAGTGGTAAAGAAATGACATGTGGGCAGTGGCTTGGCAGGCACTCTGCCGGAGCCCCAGATCTTCCTATACACATTCCACACAAAGGAGGGAATGCAATTCCCAGATCATGCCCACTGCTGTCCCTGGAAAGCACTAAGTGAGCTCATGACCAGATGCAGAGAGCAGAGAACTGAGCCCTGACAGAGTCCATTGTGACTGGATCCTGGGGCTCACCCAGCCTGTCCTGAAGGCAACACACTCCCAGTTGTCTCCAGAGGATCTAAGATTCACCCTTGGGGCTGACATGTATTATCTTGTACTCAGAATGAAAAGAAGAAAATGATGTTGCAGACAGTTCAGGAACAAGTCAGCTCTGAAATCAAGAACCACTCAAAAGACTTCAAGGAAATGCAGAAATGGTCCCCTCTACTCCAACATGCCAGCTACGCACTCTTAGCTGGAGCCTCTCCCCAGGAAAAGAGTGAGTATATGGGAGGAGGCATTAGACTTGTCAAAGGCCAGGCCGGATCTTTCAAGGAGCGCAAGGTCTAAAGGAGGACAGCACTGTCAGCTAGGGAGAAAAGCAGAGTACTTTGCGTGAGGGCCAGGCAGGGAGCCTAGAACAGGTTGCCACCACAGGTGCACCCTCCCCATCTGCTGCTCCTTGAATGTCCAGCAGGGCAAGAAGGCCATAGTGACTGTGAGGGTGCCTGTGGAGCTCATTCATGTCAGGCTTCCAGGGAGGGGAAGATAAGATGGAAGAAGAGCCAAGGGGAGCTGGGGGAGTGGGGAACTGGGTAGAAGGAAAAGAAGGTAGTTTGGGACTTGCTGACCCAGTACACTGCTTAGCTCAGTGAACTGAACAGGCAGCCATGGGATTTAAAAGGGATTTGGGGATCCTCTAATCCAGGCCTGGGTGATATATGATAGTTGTAATAACTCTGGAAGTCAAGACTAGGCTACGATAATTTGCCAAGCCAGCTACATGGTGGCCTTCCATATCCAAGAGAGCTTTATCTTCTATAATGCTTCTCCCATGAACTTTTCATAGTACTGACCATGAAATGACTTCATAACTAATCATCACATAATCACCTCCCACTGTAACCATATGCTCCCAGGTAAAGGAAATGTGAAATTGGCCCAGGAACTGGCACTAGAGGCGAACCTGGGAGGAGAGTCCTAGGACCCATTCACCATCCCGAAGTTCTGACAGAATCTCTGTGTTCCCCAGAGCTGCTGACAGTGGGGATCTCTTCAGTGCTGCGTCCCTACAGGAGCTACCTCTTGGACACCCTGCAGTCACTATTCCAAGCTTCCTCACAATATGACCTGGACTACATCCTGGTACTAGTCCTCCTGTCAGACACTGAGCCTGCAGGGCTCAATGAAACAGTTGCCAGAATTTCGCATCTCTTCATGACACACATTGAAGCTGGAAGGTTGCTGGTAGTACATGGTCTTCTTGATGACCCTCTTGTGAAGAATAGAAATCACTTCTCACCCTGTGGAGAGCTTTATTCCAGACAGAAAACAGATTCTGCCCTCCTTATGAACTTTGCCCACAACCTCTCTGACTACTTCTTGTTGCTGGAAGATAATGTTCTAACCACCCCTAGGTTTGTGTCTGCCATCTACTGGGCATTATCAGCCTGGGAAGCGTTCCCTTGGGTGATCCTGGAGTTCTCTAGCCTGAGAAGCTCTGGGAAGGTTTTCCATACAAGAGACCTCTCCCATCTCACCTCCTTCTTCCTCCTCTTCCCCAAGGACACTCCCACTCACTCGCTCCTCTCTGAATCCCATCTTCTTTTGAATCAAAATGTTCCAATTCACTTCAGTTTCTCCATCTTCCACCACATGGGCAGTTATTCTGAGTTGGAGGACACGTGCTTTCCCATGGAGAAGGACATGGTCTTTGGAGAACCAAACAATCCTGCTGCCACCATCTTTACCAACATGATCTCATTGTGGAATACTGCTCCACAGTATGCCTACATTCTCAACGATGACTGCTTCTGGGTCATTGAGCCTGAAAAAGACAACTATGTATTGGTGATTCTAGATAGGCCCCAGAAAATCATCCGGATAGCAGTACTGACAGGATCTGATCACAGAAGGATGAACCACCTACAGCACCGGCAAGTACTACTGGGCTATAGCCTCATGGATTACCCCAAACGCTGTGCCCACTATACCTTGGTAGGGCCATTGGTGAGAGGTCATTTAGACCAGAGGGTATTTTATGAAGAAGATTCTGTGAAGAAGATGAGTTGTATGAAACTTTTGGTGTCAGCACCTCAAGATTCTTCACTTTTAATCAGACATATCAAAGTCTGGACAGAGCAGGAAGAAGAGGAGAGTTAGAGGGCACAATGAGGTTTCTACAAGGATTGGGTTTAGGAAGGCAATCTACCCCACTGACAAATAAATTTAGAAACTGATAAAGAGTTTCTCCACACAAGTTCAGTGATCATGTAATTTATTCTCCAAAGAGGGACCCTTTGGAGAGTGAAAAAAAGTATTATTTAAAAACTATACTAAGCTGGGTGTGGTGGCACATGCCTTTAATCCTAGCACTCAGGAGGCAGAGGCAGGCAGATTTCTGTGAGTTCAAGGCCAGTCTGGTCTACATAGTGTGGTCCAGGCCAGCTGAGGCTACAGGAAGACCCTGTCTCAAAAAGATGAAAAAAAAAAATTCACTCTTCTAGATCCCTTCATCTGTTTCTCTTCCCAAGCATTCTTTCCCGCAGATTTTTCTTTTTTTTTTTTTTTGGTCTTTTTTTGAGACAGGGTCTCCCTGTAGCCCCAGCTGTCCTGGAACTCACTATGTAGACCAGGCTGGCCTTGAACTCACAGAGATCTGCCTGCCTCTGCCTCCGGAGTCCCCGCGGATTTTTAATCATGCTTTGTATTTTAATTGTATGTTAGTGGGTGGAGTGGGGAAATCTGACTCAAAGAAAGAAGACAGACTGCCGATTGAAGGCAGTGATGGCCAGGCTTCATCCTGCCTTTTTAGTTACCTTGCAGTGAGGAATCAATCCTTTAGCAAAAGTTGCTTGTAAGTGCCTGTTAAAAGTAATCCAAGCCGGGCGTGGTGGCGCATGCCTTTAATTCCAGCACCCGGGAGGCAGAGGCAGGCGGATCTCTATGAGTTCAAGGCCAGCCTGGTCTACATAGCAAGTTCCAGGACAGCTGGAGCTACAGGGAGACCCTGTCTCAAAAAAGACCAAAAAAAAAAGTAATCCAAAGATGGACTTGGGAGTCACTGGACCTCTTTATCGGTTCTTCTCGCATGGGAACATTTATCAAAATTCCTTTCTCTACTTTTTAGAATTCCTTGTCTTTTTAATTGACCTATTGGGGGCTGCCAGATCTAGAATTTTGCCTTAAGACTCTTTTCCTTTACATTTTGTTTATTTATTTGGGTTTTTGTTATTGTTTGTTTTGCTTTGCTTTGCTTTGCTTTGCTTTTGTTTTGTTTTGTTTTGTTTTGTTTTGTGAGAAAGGGTCTTCCTATAACCTTGGCTGACCTAGAGTTCCCTATGTAGATCAGGCTGGCCTTAATCTCAGAGATCTGCCTGCCTCCCAAACGCTGGTATTAAAGGTGTACACCACCACACTTGAACTTTTTATTTTTAATTTTTAAAACTTAAGATTTATTTTTAGGGTCTGCAAAGATATCTCAGCAGTTAAGAGCGCTTGCTGCTTCTGCAAAAAGTCCAAATTCAGTTCGCAGTACTTGAGAACTGCTCGCAACCACTTTTTTTTTTTTTTTTTTTTTTTTTTATCTACTCCAGTTCCAGAAAAGCCAATGTCCTCTTCTGGCTTATGTGGGCACCTGCATACATGTAGCATACACTCTCACAGACACAGACACAGATGCCACGCCTGCGCTGCACGAAGCTGATCTCTGAGAGGAGGACGTCAGGATTGAAGAGACAATCACATTTTAGTGTAGCAGAAGAAGCCTTTATTTCTCAGCCCCAGGTTGCTTTTATACCCTAGCCCAGAAGGCAGTTGACCCAATGGGGGTGGGGGAGCCGTCACATGACCTCAGGGTCAGTGCCAGGTCATGGTGTTCTCAGGACCTCATACCAGAAAATGAGCTGGTAAACAATTCTGAGACTGAGGAACCACGAGGCCCAAAAGGTCACTGTGGGGGAGGTGCAGATGGAGGCCAGGAGGGCATGTCCCAACATCTCACCCCTTTTCCTTTATATAACGGAAGATCCCCCTGTCTTAGGTCGTCCCGGAGGGGTCATCCCTTACCTGTCATTGGGAGGCCTCATTCCTGTCTTAGGCGGGCGCCCTCTCCGTGGAAGTTGCCCATCTACGGAGGCATCTTCAGCGTTTCTATAGCATTTGCAGCCAGACCTGAGGTACATCTGGATTACCAGATGACAAGCTTAACAGGACTTGTTGAGTGCCCATCTGTTGAGACCTCGTAGATCTCATCCATCGCCAAAGGACCCAGAGCCCAACGACTATGGCACTAAACCCAAGAACGGTCAGCAACAATGACCCCACGCACCACTGAGCCCAGCCTCCCAGCTGGACCATGGCATTCTACCAACCTTCAGCTGATATAGGGGGCACCCTAGTATTATTAATTCTTATAATTTGATGAGCTAGATGAGATGTAAAATTGAGAAAGGTTACATTTCAGGGACCTCTCATATAGGCATTTAACTATTTTACAATTTCTGAGGCATTAACAACATGACCAGGTGTTACACAAACAGAATGATAAAAATGAGAACAGGACACTTGTTGCGTCATCCATAGGGCATCAACCTGCTCCTGAAGAAGTGCTGTTGTAGTGACACAATCTCCCCACATCAAAGCATCTGGAAGATCGAAGTTAGTGGTCGAAGGCCAACAGCCAGGGGCTGGCTCCAGACCATTTGTTCACTCAGGGCAGGATTCATCAAGATGATTGCTGCTGGCGCCTGTAGAATCAGCGTTGGTCTCATCAAGGTTGGCCTCCACTGGACGAACATATCTTTCAGGAACCCAAATGGGTTTACGCTCCCCTGGAGGATAAACACAAACAGCCCCTCTCACCCTGGCTAATAAGGGTGTCGGCTCTTTCCACTGCCCGGATAAGGGATCTTTCCATCTTACCCATCCCAGGGAGTTCTTGGCCCTGGACCAATGCCTTTCCATAGCTGAATACCCTTTGGTATCCACAGTGAGAAAATTTAAAGTAAATAAGATTGAGGATAATTGCGTACTAGGAGAGGGAAGATATTCCCCCCTCTTTATTTTAGTAAAATATTGTTTTAAGACCATTTTTATTTTTTTAATCACAGCTTGACCTTGTGGATTGTAAGGGATTTCTGTTGTATGGGTAATTTTATGCTCCTTGCAAAATTGTTGAAATTTTGAGCTGGTATATGCAGGCCCATTATCTGTTTTTAATTGATTTGGTATTTTCATATAAGCAAAGGCCGATATACAGTGGGCTATAACATTTTGGACTTTTTTTTTTTCCGTATGTAGGGATGCGAAGACCACTTTAGAATATGTATCTACAGACACATGTATATACTTTAATGTCCCAGCTGATGGAACATGAGTGATGTCCATCTGCCAGAGATCACTAGGTTTAAGACCACGAGGGTTGACTCCCATAGAGGGCATGTTGTGAAAAGGAGCATAAGAAGAGCATCGGGTGGTGATTTGCAAAGCAGAGGCTTTAGAACACCCAGTATGGTACTGGAGGGATTTAGCATTTAAATGATATTTGGCATGCAGGTGGACGGCCTTATCCTCAGGGGTAGCTAGAAATATGTGTGTATGTATATCTGATCTGCTAGCTGATTGGGTCCAGGTAACTGGGTGTGACTTCTGATATGACTTACAAAGATGGGGTCGTGCCTGGACCATATCAAATGTTGCAACTTACAAAGATGTTGTTGTATGTGTGATGTAGGAGAAACATAGGGAGCAGTTTCCAGTGGCAGAAAGACCTGGGATAGGTATACACTGTCAGTGTATAGATTGAATGGTTCCTGGGAAAAAACTTGTAGAGCTAGGATACAAGCCATAACCTCGGCCGCCTGTGCTGATATATTGCCCATGGGAAACTTTGAAAGTGTATCATAAGAGATTACTACAGCGTTACCGCGAGGGGATGCGTCCGTGAAGACAGTTCAAGCGTCGGGTATAGGTCTGGTCTTAATTACCCGGGGAAAAATTACTGGGTGATTTTTTAAAAATTCCAACAATGGGTGCTGAGGATAATGATTGTCAAGAGCAGCCACAGTGGAGGTTAAAAATAGTGTCCAGTCATCAGTATACTGCTGCAGATGTGCCACCTGTTCTTTGTCATAAGGAAGCATGATTCTATCTGGGAGCTTTCCAAACACTTGTATGCTGGTGTGCCTAGCCTTCCAAAGTAACTGCAAAATCATGTTATAATAAGGCGCAACAACTCTGGATGGTGACACTGGCAGGTGCACCCGTATAATAGGCCCTGTTTGCCAAAATACTCCCGTAGGTGAAAACTGGGATGCTAACACCAGAAATTGCAAAGGTGAATTATAGTCTATTTGTTGCAAATGAGCTTGTTCTATACTTTGAGATAATAACTGCAATGCCCTCTTTGCCTCTGACGTAGGCTTTCTAGGTGAGGTAGGGTCAGCATTTCCTATCAACATATTATATAAAGGCCTAAGTTCTCCTGACTTAATAGCTAGGGAGGGCCGTATCCATTGTATGTCACCCAGAAAACGTTGCCAATCATGTAATGTTCTTAGGTGAGCACTGTCAATATGTAATTTTTGAGGTCTAATGCCTCCATTGTGTATCACATGACCAAGATAATTATATGGGGAGACAATCTGAACCTTTTCAGGTGCAATAATTAGGCCAGAGGCCTCTAAGACTCATTGCATCTCAGCAAATGCCTCTTGTAGTTCTTTGGTATTTTTAGCGGCTAGCAATATATCATCCATATAATGAATTACATAAAGGTCGGGATATTTTATTTTAATAGGTTTCAATGTAGCTGCAACGTATGCCTGACATATAGTTGGACTATTTGCCATACCTTGAGGTAGAACCACCCAGTGATAACGTAAGGCAGGCTTAGAAAAATTGGTGGCAGGTAGACTAAAGGCAAATCGACAGCAATCATCAGGATGTAAAGGGATTGTAAAAAAGCAATCTTTTAAATCAATAACTATCAATTGCCAATCTTTGGGAATTGCTACTGGAGAAGGCAAATTCTGTTGCAATGGTATCATGATTTGTATTGTAGCATTTACCGCTCGAAGATCCTGCAGAAGCCTCTATTTTTTAGATTTTTTTTTTTATGATAAAGATAGGGGTATTCCAGGGAGAGGTAGAAGGCACAGTATGTCCAGCAAGCAATTGCTCTTGTACTAGAGCATGAGCTTCCCACAATTTTTTTGTAGTTAGGGGCCACTGCTCAACCCATACAGGTTTATTTGAGTGTCATTTTATAGGTATGGGTGCGGGCGATGGAGCAGCGACCCAATCTAAAAATGTTCTAGGCCCGTTCTATCTCCGGGGAGGCGTATAATTTGATTCTTAGGGGTTATGGGGGTCACCCTGCCTTGCATGTGCATCCCCAAGCCCTGCCCTGGATGCCATCCCCTGGTTTGCATCATTTTAATGGCCTTTTTTGAGTCCACAGAAGGGGGTTGTGTAGTTATTACTGCTTCAATCTCAGCTAAAAGATCCTGGCCCCACAGATTAACCAGCAAGTCAGCGAGAACATAAGGCTGGAAAAACCCTGTATGTCCTTCATCATCCTCCCACTTTAGTATTTTAGCACTCTTGTTTGGGGTCGCTTGTCCTATGCCCTGTAGTCAAGCATTACCATTCTCCAAGGGCCAAGTCTTAGGCCAGGATTTTAAAGACAAGACTGATACATCTGCTCCTGTATCTAAAATACCTTTAAATAATTTTTCTTTTATTTTGATTTTTAAGATAGGCCAATCAGTTAGCTGAGCAACCCAGAATGCAGCAGGTCTCGAGGAACCAAATCCCCAGTCACCGTGGACTTGTCTGCAGACTGCATTGTTGGACTTTAGATAGGGGATCAAGATTAATTGGGCAATGCGCTCCCCCTGTGTAATTACCACAACTCCTTCTCTGACAGATGTCATAATTTTAATTTCCCCTTCGTAATCAGAATCAATTATTTTGGGATGTATTAGTATGCCCTTGATAATTGTGCTGCTCCTTCCCAAAATTAAACCCACCGATCCCAGTGGCAAGGGACCATACACATTTGTGGGAAGAACCTGAACTCCCATTTGGGGAGTTAAGATTGCTCAGGCGGAGGGACAGAGGTCCAATCCTGCACTTCCTGCTATCGCTCAGACGAGGTCTGCAACATGAAAGGATTGCTCTGTGGAAGGAATTGTATACGGCCACTGCCCGGGAAAGTTCCACGGTAGCCTGGTGCCGTTACTCCATACACTGTGGTTTTGGGGCCTTGGAGCGGGGCCCTCCACCCATTTTCCTGTTGTTGACTAGATAGGGGCGGCAGGGATATTTCATTTATATCAGTCTTGGAGCGACAATTGTTAGCCCAATGTGCCCCTTTTGGCATCTTGGACATATACCAGGTACTTTTCCCTCTCTCTTTTGCTGGGGACAGTCTCTGAAGAAGCGGCCTGGGCGTCCACAGTTAAAGCAATTACAGTCGCCATTATTTAAAATTCTGGGACCCTTCGAGTTTTGTGGACGCAGGGCAGCTGCTAGGACCTGGCTTTGCACGAAGTTGCCATCTATATCCCTGCATAATCTGATGTAGTCATTTAAGGTTATTGACCTATGTGACCTTAGGACTTTTTTACAATACTTATTAGCATTTTCATATGCAAGTTGCTTGACTATGGGCATGGCTGTAGTTACCTCTCCAAACATTCGTCCCGCCAATTGCAGGAGCCTGTCCACAAATTCATGGAATGGTTTTGATGGCCCCTGTAGTACCTTTGATAATTGATCCCCAGCGGCTTTATTAGGCAAAGCCTTCCATGCCTTAATGGCGCAAGCAGCTATCTGGGCATATACTGCTGGATCATATTGTATTTGCTGTTGTAGTGGGGCATAGGCCCCTGCTCCAGTTAACATGTCTAGATCTCACTGAGCCAGCCCTGCCTGAGCATTTAATCTAGCCACTTGTAGACACTGTTCTTGGTACTCTCCCTGCCACAAGAGATAATCTCCTCCCGACAGGACCACGCGGCATAGCTGCTGCCAATCACTCCACCATGGTCATAGTAAAAGCGGCCTGGACGCCGTAGGTCGCCACAGCCTCTTTAAGGCTTTTTAGGTCTTTAAACTGTAGCGCAAGATGTTGTCATTCTACCTGACCTTGTTGGTTAGGGTCGGGAACTTCTATTACTGCTGCTACAATATGCGGCCCAAAACGCACCCCGACCCTTGGCTCTTCATCATTTTTATAGTCTGGCGACCTCCACCACCACTCTTCCATGGGTGGAGCCAAGGGAGGAGGATGATGTGTCTTTTCCTTTAACCTGATATGTTTTAATTTTGTTTTTAGTTTTTGTATTTTCTTGTGAAGCATCTCCTCCTCCTCTTCCTCTGAGCTTCCCTCACTACTTTCAGGAGATTCAGGGTCATAGGGACCCAGTTTATGTGGTCTTGATGTGGCAGAGCTTAAGACTCCTGAACCTCCACATGCCCCTCTTTCCTGGTCTAGATCATCAGCAGATCCCAAAGAGTGGCGGGTTTCCACCTCCTGTATTTCTTGCAAAACTTTCTTTGCCACCTCTTCTTGTCTTACTTTCACTTTGTCTGTTAATAAAGTGTCTCTAACCAGGTGCCACAAAGAAAATGTAGCTATTGGGAAGGTATCACTGCCTTCCTTTTGCAACTTCTTTTGACAATCCCATCTTACTTGTTCCCAGTCAGGGATATTTAGCCCCCCTCCAGTTAGGAACCAGGGACTGGCCTCTGCTATTGTTTTAATGAATGTGTCTACTGTCTTTGTTTTTATTGCTGTTTCTTGTTCTTCTAGCAGTTTCTTAACCTGATATTGCAATTTTTGTTTACTGCTAGTATTACCCATGGTAATCCCAATATGCCCCTGCCGGCCTGGGACGACCTTGTCTGCTTACCTCTCTTTCTCCGATCTCGGTGGGACCTCCAATTCCTGCGCGGCTGGAAGCTGATCTCTGAGCGGAGGACGTCAGGATTGAGGAGACAATCACACTTTTAGTGTAGCAGAAGAAGCCTTTATTTCTCAGCCCCAGGTTGCTTTTATACCCTAGCCTAGAAGGCAGCTGACCCAACGGGGGAGCCGTCGCATGACTGCAGGGTCAGTGCCAGGTCATGGTGTTCTCAGGACCTGATACCAAAAAATGAGCTGGTAAACAATTCTGAGACTGAAAAACCACAAGGCCCAAAAGGTCACTGCAGGAGAGGTGCAGATGGAGGCCAGGACAGCATGTCCCAACACACAGACACATGCATATACTTAGTAAAGATGTTTTTGGTTTTTTAAATGTTTATTTTTATTTATTTTTATTTATTTATTTATTTTTTTGGAAACAGGGTTTCCCTATAGCCACAGCTGGTCTAGAACTCACTATGTGGACCAGGCTGTCCTCGAACTCACAAAAAAAAGTTGTTTTGGTTTTTTTTTAAGATTTTTCTTTTTAATTATGTGCCTCTGTGCCTGTGTGTTAGCATGTATAGGTGCATGCAGGAGTCAGAGGCATTGAATCCCACTTGAGAGCCCCCTTGAGCTGGAGTTATAAGCAGTTGTGAGTCACCTGATGCTGGGAACCGAAAGCAGGCCTTCTGAAAGAGCAATATCTGCTCTTAACCACAGAGCCATCTCTCCAGCCCAAGTTTAATTTTTTTTCAAAGATTAATTTTTCTTATGTCTATGAGTGGGTTGCTATATGTTTATATGTTCACTACCAAAGTGCCTGGTGTCCAGGGGGTGTTGAATTCCCTGGAGCTGTAGTTACAGGTCTTTATAAGCTGCCATGTAGGTGCTAAGAACAGAACTTAGGTCCTCTGTAAAAGCAGTAAGCACTCTTAACCACTGAGCCACCTTTCCAGCCCACCATTACATTTTAAATTGATCACAACCCAAGATACCTGACAAAGAACAAATGAAAATCACTTGACATGATCTTAGACTCAGAGAAACTGCAAAATTCTAAAAATATGAACTCAGAGTTTTACAAAATAATCACAAAACACACAAGAAAATAAATTATTTTTTATTTATTATTTTTATTTTGTGTGAGTGTATTGCCTGCTTGTATGTAAGTGAATCTGTGTTGTGCAATGCCTATGGACCTCAGATCCCTTGGAATTGAAGGTACAGATGGTTGTTAGCCACCAGGTGGGTGCTGGGACTCAAACCCCAGTCCTCTGCAAGAGCAGTCAATGCTCTTAACTGCTGAGCCATCTCTCCAATCCCAAGAAAATAAATTCTATAATGAGAATCAGAAGAAGAAGAAAAAAAAAAGAATTAAGAAAGAAGAATCAGTGGTTTTAAAAACTACACATACCGACAATGTATGCCTTTAATCCTAGACAGGCAGATCTCTGTGAGTTCAAGGTCAGCCTGGTGTACATAGCAAGTTCCAGGCCAGCTGGGGCTACAGGGAGACCCCGTCTCAAAAAGACCAAAAACAAACCCCCCAAAACAAACAAAAAAAAGCCCTACAAATATTGAAACTATATGATTTTGAAGATAAAAGTCTATTGAAAATATGAGTGAAGGAACAGTTGAGAGGCGAAGGAGGTGGTGGTATCAGAGATTCATCTGGGTCTCCCTGGAATATCGGTAGAGCTTTGGTAGGGCCTTGGTTTCTTGATGGAGTCTTGGCCAGGATAATCCTAGAATATCTCTGTCTACCAATGCAGAACCTTATCTAGGGGGGCTGAGTCAGCACAATTTACAGCCAGAAATCTATATATGGAAATTGGTCTGGCTCCAGTTATCACCTGGTACACTGCCTTAATCTTAGTCATATCCAAGGTTCCTTCTGCGGCCATTCAACATCAAAAGTTACCCATTCTGTTTTGAAGAGGGTCCTCCATTTTCCTGGCATCATCATAGTATCATAGTCACCTGAATAACCCTTCCTAAAATTTTTGATCATACAACCTCAGACACTGAGTCTCAAGTGGGATCTTCCCATGGTGTCCCTCCTATTGTGCTGGTGTCACAGAACAAAGAAAGACCTTAGGAGTGAGCACTGCCCAGAACAGAAATCACTTTGCTCAGATGGCTGAAGGGAATTAGACTCCTCTTCGCACATAGTGAGTTCATTTATAGCCTGGACCTGGATCTGACTGGCAGGAAGGGACAGGATTTCCCAGAGCCAGATGCTGATTTATAAGGTAGTAACAGAAGAGCAGATTAGTGCTCAGTCAGGCTTTGTGATTTGACAACAGTGGAACCACACATGCATACATACACACAGCAGACACACTCTCTTTCAAACTAGACTCCAGACAGAAACTTCCCCGTGAGGCTTCCCTGACTGAGGCAATTATAAAAATTGCTGACAGGTGATCAAATTACCCTTTCAACTAAAATGGAGGGTCTGACTACTGGGCATCCCAGGTCTTCTTACTGTATACTGAAATCCCATTAGGTCAGCCATGAGGAGTGCAGCCTAAGGAAATGGGCTACGGCCTGCAGAGACAGGATCCTGGACAATGAGTGGGGTGTTGTGCCTTCCACTTGTCCATGGGCAGCAGAAGAGGCTCAAGGAGTCAGCCTTGTTTGAAAGCACAGTGGGCTTTCCCAGTCAGGAAAACAAGGAAGGGAAACTGAGGCTGGGGAGTAGATATACTTCAAACAGGCACCTCAGACTGACTGGTAGATCAAAAAAACCACACGTTTATTCACCACCAGGCTCAATGGAGTCCTCTCCAAAAGTCTGAGCTCCTGTATACAAGCTTCCACAGAATTTATAGGTTTCCAAGCATCATTTCCTAATCCTTACACCATTGGTGGGTTTGAATTGTAGCCTATGTGACCAACAGCTACCAGAGCTCTGTGTGACTGCTGGCCATGAGCAAAGAATTCTTTCAAGTGGTTAGCCTGCCAAGTATATTTACAGAAGCAGAAGCAGAAGGTTAAGTAAACAGATGTTTCCTCAGTCAGGAAAGGGGACTGTTAAAGTTTTATGACTTTGTTTCTCAACTGGTCCTGGGTTTCAGAATATGAGTACCAGGGGAAGGACATTCATTTCCTTTTTGTAACCCAGGCAATTGCAGACAGCTGTGCTATCAGATAACTTAAGCAACCATTTTTCAAGGTGGTCTCTGTGTGCTTGTGTCCTCCTTTGTTTCCTTTTTAGTTTTACTTCTCTTTCACCATCTCTATTCTAAGCCTACTACCCTCAACATTTTGGGCTTCACTCTTTCTCTAAAATTTCCCTCCCCATCATGTGACTGCTTGTCTGCCATGTGGCTGACTTCCTGGTCTTGAAGCAAGTTCCAGGACAGCTAGGGTGACATTATGACATTATGACATTATTGAGGCCCTGTCTCAAATACAGCCTACAAAGTATTTTTGCAAATAAAATTTTATCAGATTCATTTGTTTATATTATTATTTATTATTATTATTATTATTATTATTTGGTCTTTTTGAGACGGTCCCCCTGCAATCCCAGCTGGCATAGAACTTGCTATGTAGACGAGGGTGGCCTTGAACTCACAGAGATCCACCTACCTCTGCATCCCAGCTGGAATCAAAGGCGTGCATCACCACACCCGGATTGCTTATATCGTATCTGTAACTGCTTTCCTGGTATAAGAGAAGAGCTGAATGTACCGTCAGCAAAAGACAGACAAGGAAACAAGCACCTTCAGCAACAGAACAGGTTTAATCCAAGAAATAAACCTTCTGATGGAGATTGTTATAGAGGCAAAAGGGGGAGGCTGAAAAGCTTCATGGCCAGTGAGTAGTGATAGCTAAATAGTTCTTGTGGCTGACCATTGGTGTGGAGTGGGTGGATTTCAACAGAGTGGGGTGGCAGGAATCTAGGAAAATAAGTTACTTTAGTTCTAGCAATGCAAATTACTGTCCTTTCAGGAATTATCACCATTTAATCAATGTGGTGTTTATTATTAGCCAACATCACAATTACCTGAACAAATAGATTGACTCTTAAAGTTTTAAGAGTGGGCCCAAACTCAGAGGACACTACTTCTCCTAGCTGTCTGTTAGAACCATCTGTCCCCCAGAACTGTGCCATGGATCTCTCTTGTCCCCTAAACCTGTACAGGTAGAACTGTCTATGTCCTTACCCTGTGCTGATAAAACTGTCCTTGTGTCCCATTGTGTCCCTCCATCAGGCCACACCTGTAACTTATTCAAAATGATTTCACTGGGGAGGTACAAGTTCAAGTTCAACTCCACCCTTCATCTCCATAGACCATCCAGTCTTTTCATCCCTAGTTCATATCCATCCAAGGCCATACATCCTTTCCCAACCTCCACTGTGTCCAATGGAGATGAGTGGATGCCTGCTTGCAGCACTTTTTTATGATAATTCTCAAGCATACCCGCATTCTTTCATTAACTTTTGGGGTAGAGTACCAAATTGAGGTTGCCAAGGATACTACCCATAATCAGATTCAAGGGTGCATGGCTTCATTGGAGTTAACTAAATATCCTTAGTCCACATTGTGTCCAATCATTCCTATACACCAAAATGGAGGAACTTTACAACATGATGTGGGTCTGGTTAATACTGAGCAACTATGACCAAAGTAGTATAGTTCACATCTAAAATATTAAAGAGGCTTGAGGTCAACTCAATAGTTGATCACTTGGCTAGTGCCTTAGTTTCTTTTCTGATTGCTCTGATAAATTAAGGGAGAAAGGCTTATCCTGGCTCACAGTTCAAGACTCAGTCCATGGTGGTAGGGAAATCAAGGTGAGGAAGCCAAGGTAGCAGGAGCTTGAAGCAGCTGGTCACATTGTATCCACAGTAAAGAAGCAGAGAGGAACACATTCTAGTACTCAGCTTACTTTCTCCATTTCATACAGTCCAGGATCCCCTGCTGAGAGAATAATCTTGTTCACAGGTAAGACATGTCTTCCCACAACAATTAAATCAAGTTAATTCCTCACAGGCAGGCCAGGATGCCCATCTCCCAAGTGAGTCTAGATCTGTCAAATTGACAATTAACCCTAATCATCACACCTAGCATACATGAAGCTCTTTTCATCTTCAATGCTATAATAATTTAATTTAATTTTTAAGGTCTGGCCATTTATAGAAAGGTCTGGCTCTGGGATGGAGAAAAACAATTCTCATCATAATAGCTGGTGATAGTGTTGTCAATCAGATGGACAGGGTTCTTTTTCTCTACCCAGATAGGAACTGTGGGTAGGTGAAGATAAGCTCTTCAAAGTGCTAACTATTCTGGGCCTTTGAGTGCCTAAGGCTTAGTGGATGGACTGGCAAACCTAGAGACATGCAGTTCAAAACTGAGAGCTAGGGGTCTACTGTTCCAGGCTTCAAAAGTCAGAGACTTGTGATCCTAGGCTCAGGTCAAAGATTTATTGCTCTGGGCTTTAAGAACCAGTAGACCCTGGTTGTTAAATCTGTAATACTCTCAGAGAAATGCCACATAGTGATGGTTGAATTGAGTCCTTTAATAATAGCCAGTGGTTGCATGGGGGATATTGTCAGAAAGAACTCTCGACCCCAAGGAGAAGCAGGGCAGGGCTTATAAAACTTAAAATCCACAATTACATCATGCCAGGGCAAAGCCAATAATCATAGTTACATCAAATCATCATAGTTACACCAAACCTGGGGCAGGTCAGTTAACAGAAGTTTTCAGTTAACAAAAGTTTCAATTAGGAAAAACAAGTTTCTCAGAATTGCAGAAACAATGGACTCCATGGAGATGCTGGGAGAGGACATGCTACATGGCTAATTGCATGTTTCCCAGTATTGTAGAAATAATGTATCCCCTGAACCTGCCTGCATGAGATGGTCTGCCTGGTTGGCTGCAGTTAGCAAGTATGAGCCAGGGAGCTGTTGGGCAGAAACACAGGGTAAAGGAAAAATCACCCAGAATAAAATGGAGTCAGTTTTGCCATTTCAATACAATATCTAACAGGTACTACAGTCCTTGGCTTTCAACAGCTGTGACTGGTAAGAGAAGACAATAGCAATAAGGTGGTACCTGCTAGTGAGTGTACAGCTCTCAAACAGGCCCCAGATGCTGTGACCCTTCAACCCTCTGATAAACGTGTGACGGCTCTCAATCCTAGAGTGAGGATCCTCAGCCTTTGATCATGGCTAGTCTTACAGCTCTCAAACCTGTAGTGTCTGAGACCCTGATCTTTAGGTCTTAGCGGGCCCCTGGAACTCTTCCAGCAACCAGGGCCCCAGTTTCTGATCTTTGGCTGTTCACGTTCCTTGTTGCTATTTTTTCTCCAGACGCTCTCTGGAGCATATCGCAGTTTCTACTGTGGTCACCATCAGCTGCCTGCTGCCATTTCTTCTGCTTTCTCTTCATGCTACCAGCTCAGTCAGCTCTACTGATGATAAAGATCAAAAGTTGGCAAGGAAAAATATACAATTTTCATTTAGCTTAATATTGCAACACCAAAGAAGAACGCAGGATGTGACTCCTGGTTTTCTCAAAAAGTAAGCTGAGTATCTGGTCGCACACCTTTAATCCCAGTACTTGTGAGATTGAGGCCAGCGTGGTCTACATTCAGAGTTCCAGGCCAGTTTTGGCTACAGAGAGCTTCTGTCTCAAAAAACAAATTTTTTTTAAAGTGAGCTGAATAGCTTGCTTATACAACCAGAAAATGGGGTATAGCAAGGGTGTTTGTACCAATCACATAAGATTTTCTTAAACATGACTATTTGCACCAATTTTGGCCCAGTCTCTCATGCAAATGAAGGACCATGCTTTCACCAATCACAGCACAGTCCCCAAATGAAATTTGTGTTTGCACCAATCACAGGTCTTCTGCAGGGTCACCAGGAAGAGTGTTTCCCCTCTGTCCTGGGTGAAAATGACTACAAGGTAAACAAGCTCATCTAAAGTTCACTGAGGGTTGTGATGGCAGAAAGGTCTGGTACAAGCTATTTGCAATAGTTGTGGCTGGGATAGTGTCTTCTGGAGCTGAAGTCATGCTTCAGCAGCAAGCAACTGTGGCTGTGGTGTAGTTCCCTCAAAGCTTCTGTGGAGTGTTCAAGGCTGCTAGGCTGGCATAAAAGCAGTCTTGCCACTTGGCTGATAGTCCTCAGCTCAAGTCAGCTGGGGCACCAGGGAAGCATCTAATGTCAGTTAGTCAAATCAGACCGGTCCCCAGCATCTTATTTATAGAAAAAGAAAACATTAAAAGGGATGCCTACAACAGAGGTCTAACATTACTAACATGAGTAAATGAATTAATATATGTCACAATGCTTAACACTTGATCAAAAACCATTGGAAGAGAGTTGAGTCATTTTATCTGTCTCAGTATACAAACTAACAATCATTTTGAAAAACTGACAGTAGCTACTACAGTTGAACATCTTTATGATGGAACAATTCTAATCCTAAGAATATACTCATATATGTGTATATGTGTGTGTGTGTGTGTGTGTGTGTGTGTTCACCAAAAGACAAGCAAAATAATTCACATAGGAATATTACATGCAATAATAACAAATAGGAAACAACCCAAATATACATGACTAGGAGAATGGTTAGGTGGTTAGGTTGAGGATGTAGGTCAATGGTGGGGTGCCTGCCTCACATGTACAAGGTCCTGGGTTCAACTTTCAGCACCAATATGGCCTAGTTATACAATGGAGTATAATCAATGAACATGAGCAAACCACAATTCTTACATCAACATGGGTAAATCTCACAAACATCATGTAATATTAAGAGAAGCAGGTACAAAGAATATATGTGGTATAGTCCCACTTATTTACATTCCTGAAGCAGGAAAACTGATAGTGGTTACTTCTGAGAGATAGCGATGGGAATCACTGGACCTTCAGGGTGTTAATAACAGTCCATTTCCGGATCTGAGTTTGTTCACTTTTTCATCATAAATAAGTGAAAGAAATTATTTTTCTGTGTGATTGTAATGTAAAAGTAAAAACCCGAGTCAATCAAGTTTAAGAGGTGTGAAAGAAGAGAAATTGAAAGTCAAATATTGTAGACAATTCATTGTCTACAAAGGAAGCTAATGAATAAATAAATAAATAGCTGAGGAAGCAGGACCAAGAGAAGTTGATGTTGTCACTCTTTGTTGCGGGTTCTCCTCAGGCCAGCTGTGAAGACCCTAACCTGGATTGGGTCCCCTGCCGACTCGGGGGGCAAGAGGCACGGAGTCACAACACTCAGACTCTGGGAGTCGGGTAAAAGCAAGCACTAGGCGAGGTGCTGCAGGCTCATTTAATGCAGGAGGAGGCAGGCCTTATATTTCCCTTTTCTCTGCCCCCAAGTCCCTTTAGTCAGCGTATCATTTTCTGATTGGCCCGTGCTACGCAGTCTGTCAGCAGTCACTGGGCTCGCAAGCAGGGTACACAGGCGTGGGTTCCTTTTGGCAGGCTATTTGCAGACCAAGAAGTGAAGTGAATTCTCACTGAATCCCAGGGCTCTGGGTCCACGCCATCTTTAGAGGCCTCCTGCTACATTGCGCCATCTTTGGAGGCCTCCTGCTACAACTCTTGTTACTTAGTTTCTTTCTTTTCACTTCTCTATTTTTTTCTCTTTCTCTCTCTCTCTCTCTTTTTCTCTTTTTTTTTTTTTTTTGAGACAGAGCCCCAAGTAGCCCAGGCTGACCTTGAACTCCTAATCCTGACTCCACCTTCTGAGGCTAGGATTACAGATGCACACCACCATAATTGGCTTTCTTTCTTTTGTGAGAATGCAGATAATAACAATCCAACAGAGAATAAAAAGTCAATAATAGAAAAGATAGAAGTGAGACTTGCCAGGGGAATATGATCTATTGCCAACAAAGGAGTGATTTTTGAACAATTAATCAGTGGTGGCAGATAAGAAAGATGAGTCCATGGTGACAAAGCTGGAGTGTAGATGAGTGGAAAAGCTCTTCTCTGATTCCAACAGTTTCTCAGTTAAAAAAGGAACAAAACAGCACGGGGATGGATGACAAAGTAGTGGGGATTTCAAGGACAGAGCAATGCCTTCTAGGGGTGCAAGAACAGGTTCGTTTTCTCTGACAGCTAAACAATTATAAGGCAGGAAGTAAGTGTTACCAGAAGTCTTGGGGAGTCTCAACAGAGCCATCATATGATACCTGGGAAACTGGGGTCCCATCTAAGGATTCTTAGTTTCATTAAGAAAAGAATTTAATAGCAGACCCAAACAGAAGCTTGAGGACAATTTGAGTTTAAAAGAAAAGCACAAGGCAGACAAAGCTGTAAATCTCTAGACTGCCTGGAAGGAAGGAAGAGAATGGAGAAGACACAAAAACCATACTGTTTGAGTTAAGCCAGCAAGGAGGTCAGCCACCTGGAGGCGGGCAGCCATGGGGGGCAGGGTGCCATTAGAAGTCCAAAGTGTTTGTGTGATGGCTGATCTTGGTTGTCAACTTGACTGGCTCTGGAATTAACTAAAACAGGAGGGTCTTTCTTGAAGTCAGAACACCCACCCTAAATATGGGTGGCTCCTCCTAGTGGCAGCCCATATAAAAGGGCATGGCAGAAGGGACCTTTCTTTTTGCTGGTTTGTCTTTTCTGTTAACTAGCAAGTTTATCTATCTTGCTGTGACATTCCTTTGCTGATATTAGAACCAACTTCTTTCCGTTCCAGTGTAGACTGAAGACCAGCAGATGTCCAGGAATTCTCCAGGTCTTCAGAATTAGATTGGGACTGTTGAAACAGCGAGCCTTGGGGATTGAGGAGCTACCAGATTCTCAGCCCCTCCAGTGTAGCACAGCAGTTGTTGGACTACTAATTGGACTCTATCCTATAAACCAATCTAATAAATTCCCATATATATAATATTATATATATATATATTCATTTTATCAATTCTGTTCTAGAGAATTCTGACTAATACAGCTATGGAGTTTAAAAGTGTATTTAGGCTCTAGCTAACATCCAAAAGAAAAAGAAGAGGAAAAAAAAAAGAAAATAGCTATGAGTTTCTGAAGAAAGGTAGGCAGATCCAGCTGAACTTTATGGTGGCTCAGCTCTTAGGGACTAGGGGGCCAGAATTCTAGGAAGGAAAAGCAAAGTGAACCCAACTTCCTAGGAGTGGTCCCCTAGTCAGGTCCCTGACCTTCCCACTGGATTAATCCTTCAGGGAGGAGACAAGGGCAGATCTCCACTAGAGGTAGATTCTGTTCTTTACAAGAGGGCAGGACACTGTCTTGAGAACTAGCAAAGCATTACAGACAACACTACTAAGGCTCATGATTATGAGCCACATATTCCAACATGCAAAATCAAACAAAATAGACAAAAGCCAAGTGCGGTGGCGCACGCCTTTAATCCCAGCACTTGGGAGGCAGGTAGATCTCTGTGAGATCGAGGCCAGCCTGGTCTACACAGCAAGTTCCAGGTCAGCTGGGGCTACAGAGAGACCCTATCTCAAAAAAAAAAAAAAAAAAAAAAAAAAGCAAAGCAATCCTACTATCCACAGTCCACAGGAAGCTTTCTCTTTGGCACTGGCATTTCACTGAGTGAGCAAATGATCTGTGAGTATCCCTGGACTTTAGAATGAGGGATGGTGTGGGAGTTCATGACTTCAAACAGCTCTACCTCTGGGGGCAAGTTATTTTGATCCCTTTAGGTTAACTTTCTCATTTCTCATACTGAAATAAAAAGAGTTCCTCAAGGGACAAGGATTAACTCTGAAATCTTGCAAGAGCACAGTCTAACTAATGCCTTGTATCTGCTTGTTCATTTGATATCAGGATCCTACATTGTACCCACTCTCTGGAATTCCATTTCTCCCTCTATTCTTCGATAAACCATAATGTTCAAAGAGACAGGAAGACTTGGCTTGGGCTGTTATCCTTAGCAAAGATTGATCAAGGTACAGCACCACTTACAGTGAGTAGTAGGCAGGAAAACAGAAGATCAAAAAGCTAGAGGTGTGGGCGTGGTGGTGCACACCTTTAATCCCAGCACTCAGGTGGCAGAGGCAGGTGGATTTCTGTGCGTTTGAGGTCAGCCTGGTCTACATAGCAAGTTCCAGGCCAGCTGTGACTACAGGAAGATCCTGTCTCAAAATAACCAAAAAAAAGCTAGAGGTGGGAGGGAGGGAGGAAGAGGAAGAGGAAGAAGAAAGGAAGGGAAGTGAAGAAAGAGAGAGAAAGGAGAGAGAAAAGCTAGCAAATGACCTCAGTAATTCCCAGAGTTCTCTCTGTGCCCATGGAAGGCATTAATCCTCCCCAGATACCAGCTCAGAATACTCTGCACCATCTCCAGAGAGCTTCATGAGTGCTTCAGATGATAAAACACACAGTGCTCCCAGAGAACTAGGAATGTTTCAAGTAACAGAGAGGGACAAACACCAGAACAGAGGCAATATTGAAAGAAGAGAACAAAGAAGTGTTAACTATTACATCCCCAGTTCCACCTCCCCTCAACCCATAATTCACCTATCAGCATCACCACAGCCTGTTGTTCTTGGCTCCTCTGCAATCAGGATGGATTTTGCTTCACATAGGATCACACAGGACATTTAGCAATGTCTGTATTTTGTTTGTTTGTTTTTTGTTTTGGTTTGGTTTTTTGGTCCTGGGAATTGAAACCAGGATTAGACAAGCAGTCTACTACAGAACTAGATCTTCAACCCTCCTTTTTTTGTGTGTTGTTTTGTTTTTTTACTATTAATTTTTGTTTTAAAGCAAGGTATCACAAATTTGCCCAGGCTGGCCTTACTCGGTAGCCCAGGAAGACCTTGAATCTGTGATCCTACTACCTCAGCTTTCTGTATAGTTGTGAAGGCAGGCCTGCTCCACTAGTCCAGGCTTGGAGAGAATTTTGATTGTCACAGCAGAAGGGAACAATTCACATCAAGTGCAAAGAAGCTGAGGATGCTGCTGTCAACTAATAATGCACAAAACACTGCCCAGCAACAGTGATCTTCACTGAAACTATGTTCTTCAGTGAATCTACAGCAACCTTTGTAACAGGGAAACTACTCTGAAACAATGTACTCTACCAGGCAAGGTGGCACACCCCTGCAACCCTAGCACTGAGGAAGCTGAAGTAGGAGACTTCCAAGTTCTAGCTTACGTTCAATAGTGAGACCATCTCAAAAGTAAAATGAA
>NW_008335444.1:6199615-6209143 GCF_000622305.1 Nannospalax galili | reverse complement strand
TATATATATATTCCTGTTCAACCCTCTCCAAGCAGGATTTCACTTTTACCACTCAACCAAAATTGTTCTTGTCAAGATTTTGAACAACCTTCAGGTGGAAAATTTGGGATTTATTGGCACATAAAGCCATGAGACACCAAGGACTGAGCCCTGGCTCATCCAACATTGGAAAGTTGAGCAGATAAAGCAGAGCCAACATAAGAGAATGAAAAATAGCAGATGTCAAGGTGGGAGGGAAACCAGGTGAGGGTGGCATGAAGACAGTGCTTCAAAGAGGATGGAGTCCTCAATGGGATCAAAGGCACCTGACAGGCCACATAAACTGAGGTCTCATCTTTGGCATTGAAGTTAACAATATGGATTTCAAGTAAAATAGCAGAAAAGGGAATATAGTTGTTAAGTTTCAGATAGCCCCGCCCCCTCGCCAACAGGATCCCAAGGATTTCTCATGCTCCTGAGAAAAGGGAACATAGCTGATAAGCACCTTGTTCTTTGACGTCAAGAGAAGCAGACTTTTCTCCACTGTTTGGACAACACAGCAGGCTTCCCCTTTGATCTCTAAAAAGGACAGGTTTTAACAGTCCTGCTCTCCCCCCTCCCCCCACCCAACTTAAAAAAAAAATCTTCCCGCCTTCTGCAGGAAGCAGAAGCCTCCCTTTTAAAAAGACTCCAGCTCAAAATCCAGGCAGACATTTTCCCTGCCCAGAAGGGAATCTGTCCCATGTGTTCCTTTGCTAATTATCCCTATTTTGATGGAGTTTTAGCTGTGCCTCAGTGCCTCATCATCCATTCGCTCATTCTCCACCAACTTTTTACTTATCAATAGTGAAAACCAGAAAGAAATCTACAACTTCTACAATTTGGGATATGGATGTACTTGGCTGGTAAGAGTGCTTGCCTAGCATGCATGAAGCCCTGGGTTCCATCTCCAGCATGTATAAACTGGGCATGATAGACTCCTGTAATCCTAGAGCTTGGGAAGTGGAGGCAGGAGGATCAGAAGTTCAAGGTCATTCTCACCCCCATCTCACCTGTCTCAAACAATAAAACCAGTTCTACCTCCTCTTACCCCAGTTCTGTTCCCAAAACATAGTTGTTTTCAAGTTTTTTACTATTTCATCTGGCATTGTCCATACTTCTAAACAATATGCTTACATTTCCTTTTTTATATTTATTATTTTTTATTTTATTTTTTACTTTTATTTTTGTGTATGCATGTATTGCTTGCATGTATGTAAGTGCACCCATGTCATGCAGTGCCTACAGAGGTCACAAGAACATGTTGGGGTCATTCGGGGAAGTAGGAAACAGGGAGCAGGCAAGCCAGCCTGCCCTGGACCCCATGGGGTGTTAGGGGACCTCACAAGAACCCCGTGAACCCTGCACAGAACTCTATGGGGTGAGTGTGCATTCAGGGACTTGAGATGAGGCAGACCGTGGGCAAAAGTGATCCAGAACAGCAGGCCGCTGAGCCGTGGAGCAGAGTTGGGCACCAGGTTCGTGTTCCTTTCTTTGTAAGTCACTCCTCTTCCTCTCCCCAAAGGTATAAACTATGCCAAATTCAGATAAAGATGTGTTATGTGGTTTGTCTACCAGCATCAGGAGCAAGGGACCCTAAGAGAACTCGGGAGAAAAATTGGCGCAGCCGGCAGGACTGTGCTGAAAATGGCAAACCACCAGAGTTTGGGAAAAGCAAGGGAGCTAATGGCGGTGCTGACATGAATCTTACACTGGATTATAAAATATGTAACTAAAAAGGGGACATCCGCACAGAAGCATGGGCCACAGCTGTTTTGTAAATGTGGGGAAATAGCCCAGTTGCAGATATATAAATATTTGTTAAAGGTTATAGAAAGGCTAGAAAAACTTTTACAGGCCTGGGACACAAGCAGAGAACCCAGAGAGGGGGCGTGGCCACTTTGCATAATAAAAGATTTCCCCAAGGCTGGGGAAGCTGAAAAGGCCTGGGAGGTCCTGGCAAATTCCCTTGCAGATCTTGAGGGAGAAAAAACAAACAACAACAAAAAAAACATTTCAAACGTGTTTAAGGTCCGAGGACTCTGGAAAAAAGACAGATAATGAAAAAGGAAATGACCTAAAAATAAAAGTAGCTAAAGCTACCCCTCAGATTCAACATTTGATACAAAAAGAAAAAAAAAAAAAGCTAACAGTACTGTAGCTAGGAAATACTCCACACTGGAACTGTTAAAACTAGGAAAAACTTGCAAGCAATCAAAGAGCCCAACATGGGAGCAAATAACATCAGTGTAAGTACTTCAGAAGCTTCACAGCTGAGTATATAACCACCCATCTGTCCTTGCTATACAGGCTGTGTTAGGGTCCGTGACTCGGTGGGTCTCTTCTGGAGAACAAATGCACGAGTATGGAGATGCAAAAATCAAGCAGAGTTTTATTAAACCAGCTAGCTGGGGCCGACCGTCCTTCCAAGACACGCAGGTCTGGTTATTTTTTCGACCCTGAGGCAATTTTAGGTAAAGATTATATAGGCTCCCACAACCGTTACACAAAAGCCCGCGTTTATACAGCCAATAGTTTTAAAGCAAGCATTTCACAAACCAATAACTAAAACAAGAAAAATGTTACAACTCCCTTCAGGTGTCTCAATCAGGGAGAGATGCTTGGTATATGCCTGGCATGGCTCTTTCCTGTTATCTTGTGTAAGCAGACATGTCTACATGACATGACACAGAACAGGTCAGGCTCCGGGGGCTGTAGCACTTGCCTCTACCTCCGGATGCCTGTGTCTCCAGTTGAGTTAATTGGTTACAAGCAGTAAATTTAAACAAGTAAATTCAAGCAGTAAATTCAGACAAGCAGTATATTCAAACATGCAGTAAATTCCTCTTTCCCTAACAGCTGTTCAACCTAGGCCAATGCAGTGGGGGGCGCGGTCATTAATGGGATGGCTGGTGGAAGGCATTAAAGATACATGGTCATCACCAAGGGAAACTCCCACAGTAAACAGAGGCTGGAGGGTTATAAAGGAGGGACAGGCATTACTGAGAGAGCTAGGTATGAGAAAATCAATATACGATGCCCAGTTCACGGGGCCAGATAAGACGATGTTCACCAGAGATATAAAGAAAAGCTTAATTCAACTGGGACCTTGAGAATGGTATAGAGCTTTAATGGTTTTGCTAAGCCCTTTAATGGGACAGGATCTTTGTAAAGTAAGAGAGGCTTTAGCAGATCTAAGTGACTCTGACCTATGTGTAAAATATGTCTGTAGAATAACAGAACACCCTACAAGAGATATAAAAAAGACCCGACAGAAGAAATGGTCTTTTTGGGTTACTTGAAGATGAATGTGGCAAGACTTATGTAGAGCCCAAATTGCCAAAGAAAAAATTGATAGAAAACCAAATTCCATACTAAGGAGTTTCTGGAAGGCTTTAAAACCAGAAGAACAGCTTACAAAAGGAATTCAAAGGATAAAAATTGTCCCAGAGGTAGTTAAGGATCCCCAAAGATTGAATAAGGTGCATTTCTCTCCTGATAAAGGTTATACTTAAGGTGGAGGCAGTTTTTCCCCACAAAGGCCTCCCCCAGCAGCTAGTCATAGTCAATGGAGAGATAACAGATATGGCTATAGTCAGGAGACAGAACCAGAACCTGCCTGACTCAGGGAACCAACAGGTGGAGTGGGGACAAGAGAAACCCCCTGCCTCCTTAGCCCGGTGCAGGGTCAGGCAACTGGAGCCAGCACCTGTAAGTGTATCAAAGATAAAAGAATACAAACAGGGGCTGGAGAGATGTTTCAGTGGTTAAAAGCACTGACTGCTCTTGCAGAGGACCCGGGTTCGATTCCCAGCACCCACTTGGCAGCTATACACCATCCTAAACTCCAGTTCCAGGGGAATCCAAAGCCCTCTTCTGACCTCCACGGCATTGCACAACACGGGTGCACTCACATGCATGCAGGCAATACACTCATACACAAAATAAAGATAATAAATAAGCCAGGCATGGTGGCGCATGCCTGTAGTCCCAGCACTTGGGAGGCAAAGGCAGGTGGATCTCTGTGAGTTCAAGGCCAGCCTGGTCTACATAGTGAGTTCCAAGACAGCTGGGGCTACAGGGAGACCTGCTTCAAAAAGACAAAATAATAATAATAATAATAATAATAAATAAAATATTTTTTAAAAAGATACAAAGAGACTCCATGCAAGATCCCCAGAATGCAGAATGACTCCCAAAGGATAACTAAAAATAGTAAAGAACTAACCAAATTAATGCCTCTTATCCATGCCATGGCACCTAACAAAGATATATGGAGAAAACAGTTAATACAAATGGATAAAACCTTTCCATGCTGTGTTAGACCTTGTGTATGATTGAATTTAATATATGACATTAACCTTCCTTTGAGTGTTTTACAGATGTGAAACCCATTTGAAGGATACCTGAAGAAACAAAGGCCAACTGTAGTGTAAAATTCTTGGGAGTTTTATGGTTGGGTAAGATAAAAACAGAGGCTCCCAATCTATACAACTGTTAAGACAATCTACAGTACCAGGGGTGGGTTGCCCCCCCTATGAGCTGTTGGTCAGAGAGAGATCCAAGAGGTCCTCAAATTCACCAAGGCTATCACCACTAATGTCAGTTGTACACTAGAAAGGTCGGAAGGCCATGTTGCTGAAGACACAGGAGGAAAAGAAAAGATAGAGCTGAGACTAAGCCAAAAAACTCCATGCCACTGGATGGATGATGTTCATAGTACCAGAAGGTGTTATGCAAATGGTTAGGGAAGAAAGGATCCCTTGTGATTCTACTCAACAATGGACCCCACGTGCTGCAGACTATGGATGCCAAGCAATGCCTGCAAGTGCAATAATGGTTCAACTAACATACGTACAACTGACAAATTTCTAATTGGATAAGGCCCACTCCTGGGCCTTACATCTGGTGCTGTAGACCAGGCCAACCCCCTGTGTTGAGAAAGGCTACAGGCCCTAGTGGGGAAGCCATTACAAGTATAGTGTTTAATGAATATAGTACACCTACTGGGATATCCTCTAGGCACTTGTATTTACATTTATGTTTGTTTAAATGTGTCTACTTCCTCCCATTTGTCTTTATAGTAGAAGAAACACCACTGCGATAGATCAATGGCCACAGCTTGAAGACGAATAATGGGGAGGCCCAAGAAGTCACTATCTCACCATGATACAAAAAAGATTGACCTACATCTGTCACCCCCTTCGAGGCTCAGGGACCCTTGCGGAAGATTGGCACAGAGCTTGTAAGAGCAGAGAAAGGGGTGGAGTGTAGCCCCAAAATGATTTATTCCTCCAGGACTTCCTCTGAAGAGCCATGGGTGAGCACAGGGAACCCTGGGAAAAAGGGTGGAGCCTAGTGTGGTGGGAGATTGGAACAAAAGGAGGAGGAATTGGTGCCATTCAGGGAAGTGGGGAATAGGGAGCGGGCAAGCCAGCCTGCCCTGGACCCCATGGGGCACCGGGGGACCTTGCAAGAACCCCATGGACCCCCCACAGAACTCTATGGGGCAAGTGGGCATGCAGGGATGTGAGATGAAGCAGACCATGGGCAAAAGTGATCTTTCGGAATGGCAGGCCGCTGAGCCGCAGCACAGAGCTATGCACTGGGTGTTCCTTTCTTTGTATGTTACTCCCCTCCCCCCACAAAGGTATAAACTACACCAAATTTTTTTTTTAAAAAAGAACATGTTGGATCCCCTGGAACTGGAGTTACAGATGGTTGTTAGCTGCCATGTGGGTGCTGGGAACCAAACCCAGGTCCTCTGCAAGAGCAGAAGGTGCTCTTAACTGCTGAGTCATTGCTCCTGCCCCTATATTTTCTTTTTAGAGACATGGTTTCACTATGTAGCCCTGCCCAGGCTGTCTCCAACCCACAGAGATTGCTTTGGGTTCCCAAGTGCTGGGATTAAAATCATGCCCCACCACAACTGACTTTTCATGCATTTTTTTATATGCACTATTTTTTCCCAGACATTTGGATAGCAAACAGCCTTAGAAGCTAATGTCTTCCTGCAGGGCAGAAGACAGGTTTGTTTATAAAGACAGTGCCTCCCCCTGCAGAGATTTAGAGGCTGTCTCTCCAGTGATATTCCACCATAGTAAGAACTCCCTTTTCTCCTCAGAGAAGATCTGTTTTGTTTCCTAAACAGAATAATGGAGATAATGTTTCCATTTGGAGGCAGGGGTTGGGCAAGTTTGGAAGTGGTCTCTTATAAAACTAGGACTTTCTTAGCTGGGTGTGCTAACACACGCCTTTAGTCCCAGCACTTGGGAGGCAGAGGCAAGTAGATCTCTGTGAGTTCAAGCCCAGCTTGATCTACGTAGTGAGTTCCAGGCCAGCTGGTGCTACAGGAAGACCCTGTCTCAAAAAAGACCAAAAACAAAAAAACAAAAAACAAAAGAAAACAAAAAACCTAGGACTTTCTTGAGTATAGTGTTTCTCAGCTGTGACACAGGTTCTCTGTATGCTCAGCACCTACCTAGGCACATGGAATCACCCCCTCCCTGGATTCCTCCTTGGAACTTGGAGGGCAATGGGAATTGTTGCCACATGAAACCCATATGTCTCCTTTGCCATGGGTAATAAAAGGCTCTTTGTTTCCTTTTTGACTCGCTTGACGAAAGGCTGGCAAGTTGGCCAGATTGCCAGCACCCTGGTGTTTAGGGAGTGCTCCACCTCTTATTTAACAGCAGCAATTTGATTATGTTTTCTTTTGTGTATTTTTCCCAAAGCAATTAGTTGCCTCCTTTATTATTTGTACTATGCAAGGCATTTAGGATACATTATTACCCATAGAACTTCTGCACTTAAAAGGAAGGAGAGGGTATGGACAGACACAAAAGTGTGATGCAGAGGCACTGCATGGTTTTCAGTTAAGGAGTGACTCAATACGCTAAAGTAATAGAAGGAGGCCCGAGTGGTGGCAATGGAGGTAGTGAGAAGTGGTTAGATAAAAGAAGATAGATGACACCAGAGTTTTTGTCTACACTACCAGAGAAATGGAACTGCTACCCACTGAAATAGGGAAGCCTTCTTTTATGTCTTTTAAGGAAATGTAATCATTTTCTATATGAGGGTCTTATAGCTACTTTATTATTTATTTCTCAGTATTTTATGCTATCTGTTGATAGTAATTTATTAAACTATTGCTATATTAGTATTTTATGGGCTGGCAAGATGGTTCAGCAAATAAAGGCTCTTACTGCACAAACCAGTCTGACAATCCGAGTTTGATCCTCAGAAGGAGGAAGAAGAGAACTGACTCCACAAAGTCGTCTTCTGACCTCCACCTGTGAGACATGGTTCCCATGTGCCCACACACACATCATGCACACACAATAATAAATAAATAACATTTTATATTTTGTAATTATAGTCTCTTTCAATTTTTTGTTTGTTTGTTTTTGAATAAGGGTCTCCCTGTGTCTGACCTGGAATTCACTATGTAGACCAGACTGCCTGCCTCTGTCTCCCGAGTACTGGGATTAAAAGCGTGTGCCACTATGTCTGACTTATTTTTCTTTTTTAAAAAGATTTTAGGCCAGGTGTGGTGGCGCACGCCTTTAATCCCAGCACTCGGGAGGCAGAGACAGGCAGATCCTCTGTGAATTCGAGGCCAGCCTGGTCTACAGAGTGAGTTCCAGGCAGCTGGCGCTAGAGGGAGACTCGTCTTAAAAAGATCAAAAGAAAAAAAAAAAAGATTTTATGGGCTGGAGAGATGGTTCAGCGTTTAAGAGCACTAGTTGCTCTTGCACAGGACCCGGGTTCAATTCCCAGCGCACACAAGGCAGGTAACAACTGTTTATAACTCCAGTTCCAGGGGAATCCGACACCTTCTTCTGACCTCCACAGGCATTGCATGACACAGGTGTGCTTACACACATGCAGGAAATATGCTCATAACATTTTAAAAAAGTAATAAAATATATTTCTTTTAGATTTTATTTATTTCTAACTGGGAATGGTAGCACACACCTTTAGTCCCAGCACTCAAGAGGCAGAGGCAGGCAGATCTCTGTGAGTTCAAGGCCAGCCTGGTCTATATAGGGAGTTCCAATCCAGCTGGAGCTAGAAGGAGACCCTGTCTCAAAAAGACCCCCCCAAAAAAAAAAAAACAACAAAAAAATATTTCTTTTAATTAATTTATCTTATGTGTACAAGTGTTTTCCCTGTATGTATGTAAGTGTACCACATGCATGCAATGCCCTTGGAGGCCAGAAGATAGCATCAGATCCCCTAAAACTGGAATTACTGATGGCTGTTAGCTGACATGTGGGTACTGGGAACTAAACCCTTGGCCTTTGTAAGAGCAACCACTGCTCTTAACTGCTGAGCCATCTCTCCAGACCCTTTCCTTTTCTGTGGATTGAGTCTCAAGGACTTGTAACACCACTGAGCTGTGTACTCTCAACCCCCTAGGAATCTTGAATTTTCTCTTTGTTTATAATTTTGAGTTCATTGATTCTCTGGAATTCTCTATGTAGATGCACATTATAATCCATTAATGATTACCTGTTACTTTATTTTCAAATTCATTCTTTAGTTTTTCTTCTTAAATTGTTTCACTGACTAGAACAAAAGTTGGAAAATTATGACCTTCAGACTAAATATTGCCCACTGCCTATATTTTTGGATAAACTTACTGGAACATAGTCATGTCACTAATGTATTTCTTATGGTTGTTTTTGATTCAGGGATTCCCTGTAGTCTCAGCTGGCCTGGAACTTGCTATGTAGACAAGGCTGGCCTCAAACTTACAGAGATCCACCTACCTTTGTCTCCCAAGTGCTGGGATTAAAGGTGTGCTTCACCACACCTTGTGTTCCTATGGTTGTTTTTATACCACTACAGCAAAGTTGAGTAGTTGAGATATAGCCTACATTCCTAAATTATTTATTATCTGACCTAAAGAGAAAAAGGTTGCCAATTTCTGACAGGGACTGTTGATGCCATATTAAATAACAGCACCAATTTACAGAGATTATAGCTTTGGTTCCTATTGATGGAAGTACAACTAAATGTATGATGTTTATAATAGAATTTTATTATAATATGTTTTTAAAGTTAGGGAAATAGATGGGAATAAAATGGATGGAAACCTCTACCTCCAGCTTTTAAAAATGTATTTATATGGATGAGTGTTTTGTTTGCATGTACATTAAGTGCACCATGTGTATGCAATGTCCATGGAGGCCAGAAGAGGGCACTGGAGACCCTGGAACTGGAATTAACAACTGGTTGTTAGCTGCCATGTGGGTTCTGGGAACTGAACCAGGGTCCTCTGCAAGAGCAGCCAGTGCTCTTAACTGCTGAGCCACTTCTCCAGCCCTATTTTCAGTTTTCTAAAAGTTATGAGTTTGGATTTTATTAAAAGCTTTTTCTGCAACTAATGAGATGATCATGTATTAATTCTTAATACATTGGTGAGGAAAATTTAATGCACAGACCCTGTTCTCATTTTTGTAATCTCTTTCATTTCTTCTTCTTTTTTTTTCTTTTTTTTGAGAT
>NW_008335444.1:6194240-6199464 GCF_000622305.1 Nannospalax galili | reverse complement strand
GAGACAGAGTCTCCCTGTAGCCCCAGCTGTCCTGGAACTCACTATGTAGACCAGGCCAGCCTTGAACTCACTGAGATCCACCTGTCTCTGCCTCCCAAGTGCTGAGATTAAAGGCATGCACCACCATGCCCAGCTTCATTTCTTTTTTAAAAATAATTTCATTTTTATTTGCATAGGTTGTTACAGTTTTATGACTGCACAAGAAAAATCCATAGAAGAATCTTCAGTGTTCACAAGCATGACTATACAGTGTCTGGGAGCCCCAGGGCCTTCTGCATAAAGCATCATAAGGCAAAAACATCTCAGTCTCCTACTGAAAGACAGGTAAAAGGGCTAGGACAGAATCTTCAATGAAAAGCCATCCCACTCTCCAAAGCATCTCCATGCCAATCCAACACTCAAAGACTGTGCTCCTTTTTTCAAAAAGGCAGCACAGGCAAAAAATCTCAGTTTTCTCTTGGAGGTCCAAATACTTAGCCAAAGTGCTCATAAAATATGCTACTGCTTTCATCAACATAAGGCCAATGTCCAAGTTTGAGGAATATTATGTAATAATACTGTTTAACTCAGGGTGGGCTGAGACTTAGAAGCCTCAGCGGGTCTTCTCTCAGAACAACTGAAATGGAAGCTTCTCTCCTGCACAGGCCTGCAGACATTCCTGTGTAGGTTTGGAGGCCTGTGCTAAATGAACATAACCTTGGGCTTGATGAAGGGGATCTGACCTTTCTACTTCAACCTCTGAAAAGACTCTCTCAGATGCTTGGGCTGTAGCAGAGGAGTGTTTCCCTGTGCCTCGGACACATCCAAGGCCTCTTCTACCACCTCCGCAACGATGACCTTGGTCACCCCTGCCATGGCAATCACCACATTCTCTGACACCAACCTTCCAGTGATGGACTGCATCAGTCTTTTAATGCCCTCCCTTGGGAAAGTCTACTGGCGGTAACATTCATACTGGGTCAGCTGCTCCTCTGAGAAAGAAGAGAGCAGTTCCTGCATCCTCTGAACCTCTTCTTCATCCATGTCTCTGTCTCTTCTTCAATTTCTTGTGTCTCCTCAGTGTTTTGACTCTTGAATCTGAGATGCACTGATTCTTGAGCTCCTTGGGCTCTTTCTCCTACTGGAGGTCCCAATCTGGCCCCCCATCACTGCCATTTGGAACTCTGATGGTTGTGGCAGTGGCTTGGAGTTCCAAAGGCACAGCTTCCATCTCATTGCCCAACTGTGTTCACAGATGGTATACTACCCTGGTCTGTGGAGTAACTCTGTGAGTTAGAAAACAGCTGTCATGGGGCTGGAGAGATGGCTCAGCACAGTTAAGAACACTGGTTGTTCTTGCAGAAGATCTGGGTTCGAATCCCAGCACCCACATGGCAGCTGTCTGTAATTCCATTTCCAAGGGATCTGACAGCCTCTTCTGTCCTCCATGGGCATTGCATGACATGTTTGCACTTACCTACATGCAGACAATACATGCATACACATAAAATGAAAAATAATAAATAAAATATTTTTAAAAACAGTCGTCACATCTGCCATGTCTCTATAAATTCACAGGTCATAAGCCCCTCTGCTAGAAGGGACTGTTTCCTCTTCACTGGATGTCACAAGCAGCATCCAGGGTGAATCTAACAGTGCTGGGTGCTAGAGTACTGAATTGGGTGTCTCAAGGTTGTGAGACAAAGGCAGATCTCTTTCCCAGGTCTGGGCCAGAGCTCCTTTCTGCCCCCTCTGTGTTTACTGCCAGCCTGGATGCTCTGAGTTAGGGAAATCACTCCATGACTCTTTCATTTCTGAGATACACCCAATATGATTTATTGCTTTTCAAAATAATTATTGGATATGAATTTACTAATATACGATTTAAGAATTGTATGCCTTGTTCATCAATGAGATTGATCAGTCAGACTCAGTCTATACTGAGGTACATGTTTATAATTCCAGCACTTAAGAAGTGGAGGTGGGAGAATCAGGAGTTTGGGTACATAAGATCCTATCTCAACCTCTCCCAGAGAAAGGTGCGGGGGGGAGAGATATTGGACAAAAATTTTCCTTTCTTATACTGTCTATAATAATAGGGCAATATAATCACCAATATTTATTGAGCACCTAAGATCTGAAAGTGCTGTATGAGGTACTAGAAATATATCAGTCTGGATACATTGTTCTCTACTCTCATGAAGCTCATAATGTAGGGAGGAAGTTTTTTAAAAAACTGACAACAAAATGAACTGAATAAAACCACTATGGTAAATACCAAGAGATGCAGTACATGACTGTCCAATAGGACAGGGGTAACTAAAAAATTCCCTCTGAAAAGAGGTACCTTACATTCCCTTTATTAAGAGTATTCTGTGGTGCAACAGTACCTCAAGCAGTGGCTAAAAATAATTTTAAAGACCTTATATTTTATTATTAGTTCAGATGGTTGACTGTAAATAACAATAACAACATGACATGGTTCTCAGAGACTTAGAATTTCAGGGGTGTTTGAAAACTAGAGTAATGGCCCTCTTCCTTAAGAATTTCAGATTCAATGGTTTGGAGATTAAGCCCAAGAATCTGTACCTTTTATAGTTTTTTCAAAAAGTTTTTTGAGACAAGGTCTTACTGTGCAGCCTTAGGCTGATCTCTCACTTGAGATTCTTCAGACCCAGTACCCCTAATGCTGGGATTTACAGTCATGAGCCACCATAGCTGGTTTATAGATGTTTGAAACAGGTTTCTCTTTATATTTTTAAATTAAAAGATAAAATTATATGTGCTTATCATATAAAATGTTTTTTTAATTATATATGCCTTGTGAAATGACTCTAGCTAATTAACATGTGCTTTACCTCACAAAGTTACCATTTTGTGTAAGAAAGCACACAGGAACTATGGAGTTGATAAAATGATTCTGTATCTTAATTGTAGTCATTACAGAAATCTGTACATATGCTAAAATTCATAGATATGTGTATAGAGAAATAGGCCGGAACATAGCAACACTCAAACAGGTACCTCAAACTAAGTAGAAGATCATTAAAAAAAAAAAGAAACATTTATTCACTGGCTCAATGGAGTCACCTCCAAAAGTCTGAGCAACAGGTAGCAGGTTTTAGGGTTTTTTTGTTTTGTTTTTTATTTTTTACAATATTTATAGACAATTTAGTATCATTCTGGACCCACTCCAGCACTGGTAGGCACAGGAGTCATGAGACCTCTTAGCCTACATGACTGTGGACCAAGGCACAGGGGTCTACATGCCTGGGGGCCTTGTACAAGAATCTCCAACCTATGGGTCAAGGAGGGACTATGAGCTGGAATTTCAAGCTGGAAAGCGTTTTTACAGAAGTAGAGGCAAAGGTTAAATATAAACCTGTTCTCTTAAGCAGACAGGAGGACTGACTTCCTTAGGTGAACTAGAAAGCTTGTTTTCAAAACGAGCAAGGATTGTCTTGTGGAGATATATATATATCCTGTTCTAGGTTTTTCTAAATTAATTTTAGATTTCTTTCTCAATTGTGCATCAAAAAACATACTTTAATGCATGACAATTTACAGAATAAAAATTGTGATTCTTGTTATTTTATGTGTGGTAATGGTATTACGGTCATTTTTAACTACATCTTTTATTTATTTATTTTGTGAGAAAGGGTGCATGTCATGGCATACCTGAAGAGGTCAGAGGACAAATTGTGGGAGTTGCTCCTTCCCCCAGTGTGGGTCCCAGGGATCAGACTCAGGTCATCAGAGTTGAAGGCAAGCTCCTTTATCCACTGAGCCTTCTGACAGCCCCTATTTTGGTTAATTTTAAGGCTTTATCTTTTAAAGGTATACACTAAAATATTAATGACTAAATTATATGATGCCGGGGGTTCGAACCAGCAACCCCCAGGGAGGTGATTGGGGATGAGTAAGCACGCCATTCGCCAGCCCACACCACCCCCATTACCCGGGGACACTCAAACGCAATGGGGAGCCTAGTCAAGCAAGGATTCATTTATTGCACGTGTTACAAAGCTTATAAGGGCATCTGGAACTCCCCCCTCCCCCTCTGAGGGTGTATCTTAAGGATGGCCATGCACTGATCATGCACTCCTCAGCAGTGCAGAAGTATTCTTCAGACTTTCAAAGCAAGCCAGGCCGCACCTTATTTATATTTTAAGGCTGGACAGACTTTATTTCATGGGTTACCCACCTCATAGGCAGCTCCCTGAGGAGAGATGGCTATCTCCTTCCTCTAATCTTACACATTTTTGCCTGTCTTAGGTTGTGTCCCTTCTGATCAAGACTTGCCCATCATTGGATCATGCACCTGGCCATGTGCATGTTCTGTCTTAGGAGTACTTGTCATGGGACATCTTACCCGTCTTTGGCTAAAAATGCATCGTGGTTAAGGGCAGCCGCTTGGGTAATGCCAGCCCATGACAGACTTAGTCTCTGCCCAACTCGGTTAGCCAAGCGTGGGCAAGTGGAGGGGGTCCTGGGGGATTCCATAATCATGAGGAGGTGGGCCATGGCAGTTTCAAGGGTCCTCTGTTGCCGAACTATCTGGTAAAGACACTTAAAGATAAGCATTATCAAGAGAAACAAAGCAAGTCATGGCATAGGACAAGTTGAAATATTTCTGAGACCATGTACCTTTTAGCCAATCAGCCAGTTGTCAAAGAGGCTGACTGGCAATGAAGCCAAGGGACTGAATCCTTTACCTCAGATGGATACAAATAAAGAGAGGAATTTTGTCTCATGAACTATTGTCCATGGACCATCATGCTAGTCAGTCGGATCTTGGCCTACCCACTTAAGGGTTTTTGCAGGCACCCATATGGGGTTTGAGTCTTCTGTAGGGTAGACACAACCAAAGCCTTGACCCATGGTTAGCAATGGATCTGGGCCTCTCCATTGCCCCATAATGGGGCCCTTTCAACTTACCAGTACCTCAGGTCTCTGTTCCTGTAGTCCCCAATGCTTCTGAAACTGGGATTCCAACTGATTTTTTAAAAAATTAAGAACATTAATAGTGAATAAGCCCATACCCAACTGTTGGTAGGGGTTTGTTCCCCCTTTTTGTTTTTGTAATTGAATTTTTAGATTTTGATGGTTGCATTCTATAATGGCTTGACCTTGGGGATTGTAGGGAATTCCTGTATTTTGTTGAATTCCCAAAGTGAGAAGAAATCTTGTAAATTTTTACTCACAAAACATGGTCCATTATCAGTTTTAATTCTTTGGGGCAATC
>NW_008335444.1:6190472-6192362 GCF_000622305.1 Nannospalax galili | reverse complement strand
GGAAGAAGATTGACTACATACAGACTGTCAGAAAACAAGTTCATGGGCTCACTTATTTTTGTTAATGCTAAAGCAATGGCTATGAGTTCCTTGAATTGAGCTGAGCCATCACAAGTGTGGACATATCTTTTTGGTTTTTCATCTGCTCCTGGGTATACTATCACTGCAGCTCCAAATCTGCCCCCATTAGTGAAAACATTATAGGCTTTTACTAACAGCTCCCTGACAAAGAGCCAGTGGGCATCCCAACAGAGGGCGCAAAAGGAGGTCACCCATTTATGAGGGCCATAATGACAGTCAAATTTCCCAGGAACCCTTCCAAGGCTATGGCCACTCGGTTATTATTTTTGAGGGATACTATCACTGCAGCTCCAAATCTGCCCCCATTAGTGAAAACATTATAGGCTTTTACTAACAGCTCCCTGACAAAGAGCCAGTGGGCATCCCAACAGAGGGCGCAAAAGGAGGTCACCCATTTATGAGGGCCATAATGACAGTCAAATTTCCCAGGAACCCTTCCAAGGCTATGGCCACTCGGTTATTATTTTTGAGGGCATTTAAAATCCCTAAGCTGATAAGGGATAACAATTTTAAGAGGGTCTATGCCATAATGTCTCAGAACTACATCATGTCCTTTCTCAATCAGGTCAGCCAATTGATCCATGGGTGTATAAACCCATGGTACACCTCCCAGAGAGGCATGCACCCATTGAAGGGGCTTCCCGTCCTGTGTAAGGACGGATGTCATCAGGGTCTCACCAGGGAGTACCCATAACTCAAGATCTTTACTAGGCATGTACCAGGCAAGTTGGGCTCGGTCCAGGACATCCTGGACCTCATGTAAGATGTCCAGGTGTTGAGGAGCCAGGAGAATTAGTTCTGAAGGCTGTTTCCCTACTAGCAACTGAAACAGTCGTCTTAAAATCTCAGTGGGAATAGGCATCCAGGCTTGTAGCCAATTAATTTCTCCTAATAATTTTTGTAGCTCTGTCAGCGTTACAGTGGGCTTGACGGCCAGTTGTGGTTTTAAAGGGCTCACTCCTTCCAAAGCTTACTCCTTCCAAAGAGAGTGTGGTTCCCAGAATTTTAAAGGGAGCAATAGTCTGTATTTTATCAGCAGATACATGGAGTCCGCCTGTCTGTAGACATTTCTGAGTAACCTTATATAACTCTTCTAATTGTTGGGGGCTTGGAGCTCCCAAGATTATATCATCCATATAAACATACACAGTGGCATGTGGCAGCAAGTGAGCAGGGCCCCAAAAGGGTCTTCACATAGCTTTGGCAGAATGCTGGGCTAATCTTTAATGTCTATAACTATAAGAAATAAATCTGAGGGAATAACAGGAACCCTTAAGGGTGTACCCACTAGGGTCATTCTAGTATTGACTTTTTGCAAGTCTTGCAACATTCTCCATTTGCCAGAGGCTATCTTAATAACAAAGACATGTGTGTTCCATGGACTTATAGAAGGCCGGATGTAGCCCAACCATAATTGTTCCTGCACAATTTCCTTTAAGGCCTGTAGCTTTGTCTCAGGAAATGGCCACTGCTCCACCCATACCAGTGCCCCAGGGGACCACCGGATAGCTGGTACCTGAGGGGCAGTGGCCCTTAGAATTGGGGGTGAACCCAATGCTCTTTCTTTGGGTCCTCCCTGTAATTGATATGGTGAGACAACCCTTGAGTTGCTGACTCAGGAAACCTATCAGACTCCTCAAGATCCAAAAGATCATCATAAAAGGCCTTGCCATCAGTGGGTATGCAGGCCTGTGCGTCCCCCAAAATATCTTGTCCTATGAGGTTGGCGGATAACCCTGCCACCACCAGGGGTCACACCTCCCCTTTAGCTCTATCTGCATCCTGCCAGGTGAGCCATTTTCAAGTCTT
>NW_008335444.1:6184929-6189781 GCF_000622305.1 Nannospalax galili | reverse complement strand
TACCAGGAGTTTAGTGAATTGCTCCCTCAATGGGCCTGGGGGTAATTTTTGCTTTAAGCTCTTCTCCACCCTGTCTATAAACTCCTAGAGGGGTTCACCAGGCTTTTGATTAATTCCTGCAAGGGGGGATTCGGTAGGCCCCTCATCCAATTTTCTCCAAGCATTTAATCCTATGACCCTGACCTATTCTGTGTATGGGGCTGGAATGCCCGACTGTTGCTTCCCTATGGCATAACAGTCACTTGAACCAGTCAACATCCCAAAAGTAATGGGGACCGGTGGATTGGCACTTGCATTCCTCTCAACCTGTGTCCTGCATTCCTCCTTAAAGAGGGCACACCATTTGATATATATAGGGCTAGGAAGGACTGCTTTGGCGAGGTCCAGCCAATTCTTGGTAGTACACTGCTGATGAGCTAAGCCTTGAAGGAGAGTATCTACCCAGGGTGATCCCAGGCCCTCCTCAGCCACCGCCTTTTTAAATTCCTTTAAATCCTTCACCTCCCAGGGATACCAGGGGTCAGGGCGCGTGCCTCCTGGGTTTACATTAATAGGATACACTTCCACTATACGTTTCCAGAAGCCTCCTGAGCGGGGCCAGAATCCTGGAAATGGGGACGGTTTTCATGGGTTTCAGGAAGCCCTGAAGCTGGCCAGGGCATGCCCGAGGTGCTGCTTATTACTTTGGCTGCTTTTGGTTCCATTTCTGTTGCATTTCTGCATTCTTCCTCAAACCCTTCCCATGATTGCCATGCCGGGGTTTCTGAAGGCTCATCAGGAAGGGGAGCCAAGGGCTTAGGGCTCTCGGGCTGAAAGCATGCCTTTAAGGCCGAAATAATAGGGTAGAACTCCAGCGGTGGATCAACCCCCAATTGAACATCCCTTTGTCGAGCTAGACGTGCGACATGTTCCCATGTATCCCCAGTAAAAAATTAGCCCCAAGTAGCCAGGTAGCCAAATATATTGCCTCTGCCCAAACCTTTTGAGCTACAGGATCTGACAAATCCAATCCCCTGCTTTTAAGCATATCTCTCAGTGCTTTAAGCGTTGTTTCTAAAAACTTAAAAATTGCTTTGCCTTTATTTGGGGTCTTCCTCCCCCCGAACCTCCTGGATGGGCCCCAATCCATTTTTCTTCTTTCTTACTTCTTTCTTTTTTTCTTTTCACCTTCCTTTGAGTGCCACGTTGAGCACCAGTTGCTGGGGGTTCGAACCAGTGACCCCCGGGGAGGTGATGATTGGGGATGAGTAAGCACGCTATTTGCCAGCCCACTCCACCCCCATTACTCAGGGACACTCAGACGCAATGGGGAGCCTAGTCAAGCAGGAACTCATTTATTGCAGGTGTTACGAAGCTTATAAAGGCACCTGGAACTCCCCCCTCCTCCCCGAGTGTGTATCTTAAGGATGGTCATGCGCTGATCATGCACTACTCAGCAGTGCGGAAGTATTCTTCAGACTTTCAAAGCAAGCCAGGCCGCACCCCCAGTAACTTCCTTTAGGACCTATGCAAGGTGGGGCCTTTAGGTCCCCATAATATGAGACATGGTATTTCATTAAAAATAATACTGGAAGGGATGGAAAGATTGCTCAGTGGGTAAAGTGCTTGCTATGCAAGCAAGAAGATCTGTGTTTGGATCACCAGTGCCTATAAAAAACCTGGATGTGTTAATGTGTGCCTATAATCCCAGATCTAGGAGGTAGAGACAGGAGGATCTTGGGGGTTCACTTGTCAGCCAGTATAGGCAATCTGTGAGCTCCAGGGTGAATGACTGACCCTGTCTCAAAAAATAAGGTGGAGAGTGATGGAGGAAGACACCTAATGTTGACCTCTGACCTCCAATGGGCATGCACATGCACATATATGCATACCCCAACACACAAATACCAGATGAAAGAAGTCGTATGGAAACAAATAAAACAAGCCCGATCATGAGTTAATAATTGTTGAAAGTGGGTGGAGGGGGCATGAGGCTTTGTTATACTATCTTGTCTGCTTTTGGATATAGTTGATATTTGTATACAAACAATGTTTTGAGGGGGAGGGTAAAGTTGTTAGCTTTCAACATCGAACTTCTGGGTATGGCAGGAGGACTTTTTTGCCAGTTAGTTGACCTTGGACAAGGTACTTATTTGTCTTACACTTCATTTTATCTATCCATAGACTGAAGCTATTAATGATGACATCCATTGTGGGTTATTGTTGGGATTACACAGATGCTATCAGATGTGAAAAGCACCTTTCCAGGTTCTTGAGCTATTGCATATGCTTGATAAATGTCAGCTGCTTTGGTCATTATTACATTTCCAGTCTGATTCCTCCAGGCCATTCTAATATAATCAGAACTTCTTTCTGGATATTCTATGATATTTCAAAATGACTAGTGCATTTTACACCCTAATTCAGAATTATGAGACATGTCTATGACAGTCTACTTCCTCTTCACACTAAATTATATGTTCTACTTTTTATTACATTTGTGTGGGGAAAAAAATGAATGTAAAAGAGTACTTGTGATAGCTAATCCTGGGTGTCAACTTGACTGGATCTGGGATTAACTGAGAGAGATATTCTTGATTGGATCATCTGAAGCTGGAAGACATACCCTAAATGTGGGTGTTACCTTCTGATGGCAGCCCGTATAAAAGGCTAAGGCAGAGGAAAACACCTGGCTTCTTGCTGCTTGCCTTCTCTCTTGCTGGTGAGTTGTCTTGCTGCTGTAGACTGAAGACTAGCTGATCTTTTGGAATTCATCAGACCTTCAGCACCAGATTGGGACTACTGAGACATCCAGCCTCGTGGACTGTGCAACTACAGATTCTCGGCCTTTCCAGTGTGGTGCAGCCATTGTTGGACTACTTGGACTCTATCCTGTGAGCTAAGCTGATAAATCTCTATACATATATATTCATTCTACCAGTTCTGTTTCTTTGGAGAACCCTGACTAATACAGTACTTGACCTGAGTTCAATCCCCAGAACCCAAGTAAAAATGTTGGGTGCATGTGGCCAAGTTCAGTTCCCAGTACCCATGACTGGTGGCTCACAACTGCCTGTAACTCCAGCTTCAGGGGAATCTGACACCCCCTTCTGGCTTCTGCCAGTACCTGCACAAATGTGATATATATTCACACAGACACAAAAATAAAATTAAAATCTTTTTTTTAAGTTGTGTGTAGTGGAGAGATTGTAATCTCAGCACTAGGGAGGCGAAGACAGGAGGATCCTACTGGGACTTGCTGGGCAGTCAATCTGGCCTAATCAGGTGCTCTAGGCCAATGAGAGACTTTGTCTCAAAAACAAGGTAAAAGGCTCCTGAGGAACAACATCTAAGGTTGACCTCTGACCCCCATGGGCACACATATATGTGCCATATCTACATACACACACACACACACACACACACATACACACACACTAAAATTAAATTGAATAGATTCACTGTCCCATCTCCCCCCCCAATCTCTCCTAGTTTGGGTCCTGTCCCATTCTTTGCCTTGGGGCCCCAGACACCTGGGGAACCAATACTGCCTCCTGAACCTTTTCATCCAGACCAACATAGTGCCTTCTCTGCACAGAAGGAGCTCTACTTCTGGGACTGGCCCCGCCCTCACCTCCCTCTACTTCCCTGGATCTAAAAGACCCACAGCAGGCCTCTCTCCTACCTGCAGGCCTCTCTCCTGGGTAAGTCCATCGTGCCCTCCCAGCCTTGACTCCCCCAGCCTGATTCACCCTCCCATCTCCCCCGCCCATCTCTCCTAATTTGGGTCCTGTCCCATTCCTTGTCTTGGAGCCCCAGACACCTGGGGAACACATACTGCTTCTTGATCCTTTTCATTCAGACCAACTTAGTGCCTTCTCTGGGACCCAGGAGCACTGCTTCTGGACCCAGCCCCACCGTCATCTCCCTCTACTTCCCTGGGCATTCACCAAGCCCCAGTCTCTTTCTGGGACACAGGGGGTGACCTTTCCACTTCCTGATCCTTTGCATCCAGACCAACCCACCTCTTCAGTGCAGTCCCCAGGAGTCCTTGGGGCCTCTTCCCATCCCGTCTGCCTTTGCATCTCTGGGTGATATGGCCACCAGCTGTCCTAGACCAGCATCTTTCCTGGGCCAGGCTCCCAGGCCAGTCCAACCCCCAAATTCCTGAGGCCAAAATCTACCATGGAGGGATCCAGACCTTAGGAGAGAGCCTGAAAACATATGACCCTCGTCTGAATTGGGCCTCTGTGGGAACTCCTGAAGACAAAAGCAATCCCGCCACTCCAATATAAAATCAAAAGAGAGAACCAGAAGCATAGACGAACCAGGTTTTCATGCCCAAAAGTAAACCACAAAGACACATAAAGTTCACAAAAAGAAGCAGACCTAAACTTGAAGGCCTGAGTCTCACACATGAATCAGAAACTACAAAAGAAATTCACATGTCAAAATCACAGAGGAAAAATAATAACATGAAAAACCAAAATAACATATCCCCACCAAATACCAATAGTCCTCTAAAGGAGTACAATGAGAACCCCTTAGAGATAATGCAGGACATGGAACTCAAAAGAACAATTATAAACATCATAAAAGAATTCAGAGAAGTTAAAGAACACAAAAACAAAGAAATCAAAGAACTGAAGGAAGATAGGGATAAACTTCTGAATGAATTCAGAAAAGAGTTAGAAATATTGAAGAATACTCAGGCTGAAATGAAGAAGGAAGTGAAACAGTAAGCCAATTAGAAATGACAGGAGAAGCCTCACCAATAGGATGAACGAGATGGAAAACAGAGTATCAAGATTGGAAGATAAAGTGGATGAACTGGACCACTCAAGCAAAGATTATGAAAAATTTAAGAAATCAC
>NW_008335444.1:6181323-6182502 GCF_000622305.1 Nannospalax galili | reverse complement strand
AATTGGAAAAGAAGAGCTCAAATTATCCCTTTTTGCAGATGATATGATAATATATCTAAGGGACGCCAAAAATTCCACGCGCAAACTCCTAGAAATTATTAACACATTCAGTAAAGTGTCAGGTTACAAAATTAACCTACAAAAGTCTATAGCCTTTCTATATACCAATGACAAGCAGTCAGAGAAAGAGCACAGGGAAACCCTCCCATTCACAATAGCCACAACAAAATACCTTGGAATAAACCTGACCAAAGACATTAAAGAGGTCTACAAGGAAAATTTTAACTCTTTAAAGAAAGAAATTGAAGAAGACATGAGAAGATGGAAGGACCTCCCATGCTCATGGATTGGAAGAATTAATATTGTGAAAATGACCATCATACCAAGAGTCATATATAGATTCAACGCAATGCCAATCAAAATCCCCATGACATTTTTCACAGAATTGGAAAAAACTTTTCTAAGATTTATTTGGAAGCACAAAAGACCTCGGATAGCCAAAACAACCCGAGCAATAAGAGCAATGCTGGGAGGATTACTATACCAGATTTCAAGCTGTATTACAGAGCTATAGTCATAAAAACAACATGGTACTGGCACAAAAATAGACCCATAGACCAATGGAACAAAACTGAAGACCCAAGTATGAGTAAATGGAATTTCAGATACCTGATATTTGACAAAGGGGCCAAGAACATTAACTGGAGGCAAGACAGCATGTTCAGCAAATGGTGCTGGCAAAACTGGATCTCCACCTGTAGAAGAATGAAACTAAACCCTTATCTTTCACCCTGCACAAAAGTCAATCTAAATGGATCAAAGGCCTCAATGTAAAGCCTGAAACTCTGAAACTATTAGAAGAAAACACTGGGGGAAACGTACAAGATATAGGCGTAAGAAAGGGTTTTCTAAACCGGACATCAATTGCTCAGGAAACAAAGGCAAGAATTAACAAATGGGACCCCATTAAACTAAAAAGCTTCTGTACATCAAAGGAGGCAACCAGGGAAGTGAACAGAAAACGCACACCGAAAACACTGGGGGAAACGTACAAGATATAGGCGTAAGAAAGGGTTTTCTAAACCGGACATCAATTGCTCAGGAAACAAAGGCAAGAATTAACAAATGGGACCCCATTAAACTAAAAAGCTTCTGTACATCAAAGGAGGCAACCAGGGA
>NW_008335444.1:6178652-6179234 GCF_000622305.1 Nannospalax galili | reverse complement strand
AACCATATTATTCCTACAATCTACTGACAAATTATACATAACAGATCAAGAAAAATATCTCTAGATAAGGTTTATTTGATATCAACTGGTCATTACCCAAGATTTATCTGTAGGACACACAGTAATTAAAAATGCCAGAATGGTGGAACTAACCTTCTTGGATGTTTAACAGACATACCTTGAGATCTATACTAATTGGGTCAGAGGGACACAAAGGACACTTTTTGCTCCTTGCCCTCCTAGGTCGATTAGTTCCCAGGGACTATGAGCATCTCACAAAATGTCCTGTAAAGGCGGTGGGTCATCTGACCTCTTGATCAAGGAGGCCAAGGAGACCCCACCAGATGGAATTGAACCAGTGTCTAGCCTACAAAGAGGAGGGTCAACACAGAGGAATCATTTCTCACATGCTTCCAAGCAAAGCCAACCATGGTGGAGTAGGACCTTTGACTTATCTTCATATAGGTGGAACTGGTAAAAGAAAGGAGACAGGGGCTCCTCCCAAGCCGATGTGACCCCTGAGTAACAGATCCTCAAGCGACCTTAAGAGTAAAAATAAATTGGTTTATTTGGACCAACTGT
>NW_008335444.1:6175424-6175917 GCF_000622305.1 Nannospalax galili | reverse complement strand
ACAATGCCAGACAGGTGATACCTTCTTTTGAGTTGTTGGCCAGGGTGGTCAGAAGGATTCCCAGATAGTAACCCAGCATAGAACTGGAAAATGAACAGCAGACCCCAATCTTATCCAAAGGAATATTGACAACTGATTCCTGCTAGATGAGGAACAGCTGACCCTCCTAAAACAAAGACCTCTAGATAGGCTGACTAGATTCACCAGAAGGGCAAGTAGTGGGGAAATGCTGGGGATACCGACAACACAGCAGACAGTAGCAGGGATATCAGAGCATAAGGGCTCTAGTGGGGAGAGGGAGGCTATGGGAGGGTGCTACCTGGGAAGTGGGTATATAAATAAGTAAAAAAGAAAAAATAATAATTCTTCAAAACATAAAAATTTGCTTCTTAATAATTAGTAGCTATGAAAAACATTACCATTGAAATCTACCTGATGACTTTATATCCATGCTCAGATGCCAAGGAGCTTAGAAATTGTCCGACTGTGACTA
>NW_008335444.1:6137981-6174808 GCF_000622305.1 Nannospalax galili | reverse complement strand
ATTTAATTTTATGTCTTAAAGGGTTTATACTGACTACAATATTGTATAACTGTATTAATTCAACTGTAAACCTAAAAATTTACAGCCAGTCTTGAAACAGATGCATCTTAGCTCTGGAAATTGTTATTGACTATGTCAATGCTGTTGTCATGAAATGCTTCTTCTAATTATATGGTTATTAAATAAAAATTTTTTTAAATTAAATTGGATAAATTCCATAAATCCCCCTTTTCCTCCCAACGAGGAGTAAATGACAAATTACTGAGTCATAGTAAGGCATAATTCATCTTCAGGACTGGTAACATGGGACCACAGAATCTTGTCCCAGAAAGGCCCAGCTTTCAAATCAGGACAGCAGCCACTCTCCACCTCCTACAGCCTTCATTTTCAGGACTAAGCAGCTCATTCACAGGTGTTGGCTGTTAACGTTTTAGAGAGAGGCAGTCATGACAGAGGCACTGAGTCCAATTGTCCTTTTTTTTGGGGGGGAGGTCTTTTTGAAGCAGGGTCTCCCTGTAAGCCCCAGCTGTTGTCCTGGAACTCATTATGTAGACCAGGCTGGCCTTGAACTCACAGAGATCTGCCTGACTCTGCCTCCCAAGTGTTGGGACTGCAGGTGTGAGCCACCACACCCAGCCCAATTGTCCTTTAAGCAAGAAGTTTATTAATGTTAATAGCATGGTAGAGGGGGCTGAAGTAAAGTTTCAGTTCACCCCAAGACAAAACAAAGTGTCTTCTTTTTAAGGTCTACAAGGAAGAGGTAGGGAAGAGGGTGAGGTGCTTACCACCAGAGCATGGGGCCAGATTAATATGGGACCTGTGGGGCATGACACATGGGATGTATGGGGCTGTTGATACTTAAGACATGACACATGAAACATGACAGTAGTCAGGCTGCAAATCCTTAATGGCATGGAGGTTGGGTTCTTGTCAGCCCTCTGTGGTTAGGGACTATTTACTTAGAAGGCCTGTGAGAAGTCTAGTCTTTTCTGTCAAAATGACTTACCAACTCTATGCCTACTTCTTCTCATGTTCCTTCTCCCCCAGGTTCATTTGTTAAGAAATATGTGTTTCCCAACCAGATGTAATCAAACTCCTGAACTGTCCCTGTGCCCCAACTCATTTCCCAGGATGCTTTGGTATTTAACTAGATGTGTAACCTGTACCAGTGCTGCATTCTTCCTTTGTTCTTCTTTGTCGCCCCTCAAACCAGCTAATCAGGAGTAGACTGTGACGTTGAATCTCAGTCAATGAGAAACAGTTGAGCTGTCCCCCTGCACTGAGGATAAAAGACCAAAAGAAAAATAAAAAGACAAAGGCTATTGTGATAGTGTGTGGTGTGTGTTTGCTCTCTAGAATGCCTTAATTTGAGTAGTGGTCTCTTGATTTGGGACCCTGATTTTGTCTCTAACAATATGACAGTTGAGATCATTCAGTTAGTTCTCAGGATAAGCCTAATCTCATATCCCCATGCTTTCCAAAGACATACTCTTACTGGTTCAAGAATGTTCCTTTGAACTCTAAGTATGATCTCCTCTTCCTCTTCTCTCACATCCTCCTCAGTAAATGGAGGAAGACCTGGAACTTCTCCAGACAGAATTGACTAATAGAAAGTGTGGCTTTTTGGCTTAAATGAAGTGAAGGGAGTCAGAAATTCTAGAGCATAATTCCATGGGTCGCTCAGAACAGAAAAGGAGAAAGAAAGCGATCCCTCCCTTACCTTGACAGGCATTTCGCCCCACCCTAGCACACCCTGACTTTCCTCAAGACACTGTACAAACTGATCTGAAAATTCTGACTTGGATGTACCCAGGTCTGAGTGACATTTTCAGCTAGCCCAGAAAAAGGAAAACAAAGTCTTTCTTAGATCATTTCGAACTTACTGAAAAATGAGGCTTCAATGTCCCTGCTGCCCTGAAGGTGGTAGTTTCTGATGTTGACAGTAACATGTGTGGAACTCTCATCAATCACTGTACATCAAACAGCAAATGTCACTCTGGAGATTTGTTTGTGAGAATGCATGGTCATCTTGGCAAATGTATAACTCTAGTGGCTTCCAGTATCTGTCTCCTGTTCCATGCTTCTGCTGCCAACAGAGCTGAGTCCTAAACTCTAAGGGAGTCTCAGGGCTATCTCTGAGTTAATAGTAGTCGCTATACATCCACTGGATACTTTGTTCTCTGATAGCATTACACTAAGTACTCATATCTCACTGGGCTTCATAACACTATGAACCGAGTGTCCTTCGAAAATGATGATGTATATCCATCTATTGATGAAGAAATACAGAGAAATGAAGTAAGTTGTTCAAGGTCACGAGGCCAATAAGGACTAGAGACATCATTCTTAGGCGTATAATTCGCCTCTAGAGCCCAGATCTTTACCTCTGTTAAGGCGAAACCATACCGAACATAAAGCTTGACTTGACTTGGACCCAAAAGAACTGACTGATTCTAATGAACTGATGTCGTAAACAAAACCAGTTGTTTTGTCCAGAGAACTGGGAAATGAAGTTGCCAGGCTCTTCTTCCTTCCTGAAAGAGACTTCACCAGGCGGTTCAACTGTCTGGCAAGTCAGTCTGTCCAGGAAAAAAAAAAAAAGAAAAACAGAGTGGCTACTGGATGATTAATTTCGGGCCTTCCCGTTCTACTTTTAGCCTGGCTTGGCTCAACACTCCACTTTCCATGAGGCGTTTGCAAACTAAATTTCTCATCTCACGAGTTAGCCTGGCTCGGTGTTAGCTAGAACTGCCATCCCTTCCTTTTGTGGTAAGGGCAAGTGGCAGAGGCCAGAAAGCTGGAAAGTGGGACTGGAACTGCAGATAGAGGTGATCCAGAGCCCTTAGGCCAGTCAGGAGGGAAGGGGCGGGGCATCCCAGCCAGCCCCGCCTCTTTCAGGCCCCTCCCAGAGGCCCCGCCACCCAGCCCTCGCGCGGCGCTTTGTGGGATCTGTCAGCCCCAGCTGGTGCGGGACGCGGCCATGGGGATCCAGCAGGTAAGACCCTCGGTCGGTGTCCTGCCCCCTGGGACCTCGCCCCAGCTGGTTCTGGGCAGTCAGCCCAGCCCCGCAGGGCTGTTCGGGTCCTGGATGCTGGGGTCCTGCTGCACCAACACTGGGCTGGAGACCCTGCTTGCTCACCTCTCCTGCTCCGCATGCTTTCTGTTAGAGCTTGGTTGGGATCGCCACCCCTGGTCGTCAGGGAGGGTGGCCTCGGGAGGGTTCCACCCACGCCTTGGCTCTTCCCCAGTGTGGCGATCACGCTGCCTCTTCACCCACAGAGCCCAGTCCTTCTAGCCTCTCTGGGGGTGGGGCTGATCACTGTGCTCGGCCTGGTTCTGGGTACCTACTTAGTTCGAAGGTCCCGCCAGCTGAGGGTGACTCTCCTGGACCCAGATGAGAAGTACCTGCTGCGACTGCTGGACAAGACGGTAAGATGTGACGAAAAAGGCATGGGTAAAGGGGACCAGAGTTGTAGTTTGAGTGATGGCATCCACGGTGGTTTGCTCCAAGAGACTAGGCAGCGCCAGACCGCTTTCCTGAAATATCTTGTTATCCATCCTCCAGACTGTGAGCCACAACACCAAGAGGTTCCGCTTTGCCCTGCCCACCGCCCACCACATTCTAGGGCTGCCTGTGGGTAAGGAAGGGGGAGTGGGCCCCTCTCCTTGGGATCCCAGGAGGGCAAATCACTGCTTCCCTCTTTTCCCTCCATGTGTCATTTCCCATCTCTCCCATGGCTTTGAATCCTCCAGGCTTGAAGAACCTCTGGGCTCCTTTAGGGTGTGACTTCTGTGCCCCCAGGCATCTTTAACACCCAGCAGTCCTCCCTCTTTCCTGTAGGACTTGCTCCTAAGCCTTGCCCCAGTAAACATAATTTCTTCCCATTGTACAGACCTGCTCACTGCTGTTAAGGGCCTGGCAGTAGTTGAGAGGAGTTTCTCTGATAGGAGGCTGGAGAGAGAGCCTGCTGAGGAATCTTGGGGTGAATCCTCCCTATTGGGAAATTTCTTGGATCCGCAGCAGAAAACAAAACATTGTGTTCTCTCAAATTTGAGTCGTTTTGTTGTTGTTGTTTGTTTTGTTTTGGTGTTTTTGAGACAGGATCTTCCTGTAGCCCCAGCTGGTCTGGAACTCCCTATGTAGATCAGGCTGGACTTGAACTCACAGAGATTGGCCTGCCTCTAAAGGGCTGGAACTAAAGGCATGCACCATCACGCCCAGCCTAAATTTGAGTATTTTTAAAAGGTGATAAGGCACAGCACATCCACAGCAGCTTATGTAGATCTCTCTGTGGTTCCAAGGCAAGCATGTCTACCTCTCTGCCCGAATTGATGGCAGCCTGGTCATCAGGCCATACACTCCTGTCACCAGTGATGAGGACCAGGGCTTCGTGGATCTTGTTATCAAGGTAAAGTATAGAGAGGAGCTCCAAGGGCTAGGGAAGATGACAGGCTCACTGGGTAAAGAACGCGTGCAAGCATGGCAACCTGAGTTTGGATTCCTGGAACCCAAGTAAAAGCTGTACATAGTAGTGCATACATCTGTAATCTCAGCTTGCGACTGGGAGATGGAGGAGGCGACCAGAGAATTATCAGAAGTGGAGCCTGGGGACCAGTTAGGCTTGCAGTGAACAAAAGAGACCCTGTCTCAAACAAGGTGGAGGACTCAGACAACATCTGAAGTTGTTCTCTGACCTCTCCATACTTGCTGGGGCAGGTGTGTACCCATGAACAGACTCTCCCCAAAAGAAGGGAACCCTAGAGGCTCTTTGTGAGGTTTTTTTGAACTTCCCAGAGTCCTCTGATAGCAGAAGATGGCAGGTTCTCTGTGGATATGAGGAAAGTGCATGACCTAGGGGGAAAGATACATGTGTAATGCCAGATTCAGCCTCTGTCACATCCCAAATAGGGTATTTTCTTCCTCTCTTCCTCATCCTCATCAGGTTTATCTGAAAGGTGTGCACCCCAAATTTCCCGAAGGAGGAAAGATGTCTCAGTATCTGGATAGCCTGAAGATTGGGGATGTGGTGGAGTTCCGGGGACCAAGTGGGTTGCTTACTTACACTGGGAAAGGTGAGTATCTGTTTTTTCCTTAGGCCTACAATCTCACTTCTCCTATTCTATAGTCTCCTTGGTACAGTTTGTATATGTGTTTGTGTGTACATGTTTAAGGGATCCTAAACATAGCACAAACATGACAGAAAGGCGGATTTCAATCCTATTCATCCAGGAGCTAGTTCCTCATCTACCTGAGTTTACCACTCATGGCAGACAAGTGTGGAGATCACCAGAGTAAACCTGTGCCTCTCCTTTTCTCCCTCAAATAGTCTTCCCTTTGGCTAAGAATCAAAAAAGAAAGCTTTAAAAATACTTTTTATTATTTTAAATTATGTGTATGTGTGTGTATGGGGGGGGGTATGTGCACATAAGTGTGGGTGCCTGTGGAAGCCAAAAGCATTGGATCTCCTGGAGTTATGTGATGTGCTGGATAGCTTTAGTTGTCACCTTGACACACCTGGGTAGAGGGAGCCTCAATCTTCTTGATTATTGAGTAATGTGGGAGGGCTCAACCCACTATGGGTGGTGCCACCCATGGGCAGGTGGGCCTATTTTGTATAAGAAAGCAGGTTGAGCAGGGATCAGGGGAGCAAGCCAGTTAGTGGTGTTCCTCCATGGCCTGTGCTCCCGATCCTGCCTCCAGGTTCCTGCCCTGAGTTCCTACCTTGGGCTTCCTCAGTGATGAACTGTGACCCAGGAGATGTAAACCAAATAAACCCTTTCCTTCCCAAGTTGGTATTGGTCAGTGTTTTGTCACTGCAATGGAAAAGCAAACTAGAGCAAATGGGGTTTTAGCCCTTCTTGTAGGAATAACTGGATGCCTTATCATGCCCCTGGGGCTGCTCTTGGCCACTAGGAAAAGTAGACTCACACCTGGACCCAGGCCAGTCACCCCACACTAGGGAGTGACCCTCTGCCAGAGATGCTGATATTCACTATGTGCCACTGAACTGACTGGCAGGCAGATAGCCCAGCCCCATTGTCCCTCAGGTATAATTGTCAGGGTTGGCTCAATTCAAATCTCTGACCAAGTCCTAGGATCCTATTTCCTAGCAACTGCTAAAATGGGCTACAACATATTTTCAAATCTGTATTACATAGTTTCCCATTTTGACTTTGCTTTTCTTACCTGTCTTTTCACTCACCTTCTCAGGAAATTTTAACATTCAACCCAACAAGAAATCTCCACCTGAAACTCGAGTGGCAAAGAAACTGGGAATGATTGCTGGGGGAACAGGTATGTGTCACTTGAGGGCCATTTTCACCCAGTATTATTGGATTTTGCTATGCAGATTCCCAAGTGACCTGAGGTTTGGTAATAACAGACAAGATGTTAATTAGCAGATTACATTCAGTGTCTAGAGCTCCCGAATAGCTGTAAATATAAGCAAATAGAAAACTAAAAGGAAAATTTACTGATAGAACAAACTGAATGGATTTAATGATTTTGAGAGAAATAGCTAACAATAAATAGTTGAGAAGAAAAAAAATCAGGGCTGGTGATACAGCCCTGTAATCCCAGATACTTGGAAGCTGAGGCAATAGGATCACAAGCTCAAAGTCAGTTGGGTGTAGTGGTGCATGCCTTTAATCCTAGCACTTGGGAGGCTGAGGCTGGCAGATCTCTGTGAGCCTGGGTCTACATTGCAAGTTCCAGGCCTGCCACTATCGTTAAGACCGTTTCAAACAACAATAAAACAACAAAAGCATTCAAAGTCAGCCTGGACTACATAGCAACTTTCTAGAAAGTTCCTAGCCAACTTAGTAAGATCCTGTTTCAAAATAAAGGAAGAGAGCCGGGGGTATAAAGCACTTGCCTAGCATGTTTAAGGCCCTTGATTCAGTCCCCCATATCAAAAAAGAAAGAAAATTCACATCAGATTTCCTATGTTTTAAATGTATATATTGGATGCATATTATCCAAATATGCAACCAGCATTATAAAATAGGTAGCTATGCACTTCCAGAACTCTCACCACTGAATCAGAAGGGACATTAGTAATATATGACATTTGAGTTCCAAAGGACTTTCAGACAAATTGTCTTAGTGTGGACTTGCATGACTATTAAGGACAAATATACTAGTAGAGGTCAGAGGATTAGGTCCAAAAGGAAAATGTATACCATGTGACTGCTCAGATTTGAGATGACAGGGTTGGTCAGCCAAGGAGCTAGAACAGAACAGAGAGAGTATGGCTACCACATCTAACTAGGGGGTATCCTCGTGCAGGAATCACCCCAATGCTGCAGCTGATCCGGGCCATCCTGAAAGTCCATGAAGATCCAACTCAGTGTTTTCTGCTTTTTGCCAACCAGGTTGGTTTGCTTTTTTTAGTCCCAGCACTTCAAAGTTGGGTGTGTGAGTAGGGCTGAGAAATGTGGAACCAATGGATAGAACTAGCCCAGCACCTGTTGTACCATCTGTCCAAACTCTGCCCCCTGCAAAGCACAGGGTCCTCTACCATAATATGAAGGAAAGAGGACTAGTATTGAGTCAATTTTTTTCACTGGCTCCCAAGGAAACAAGATTTAAGGCATCACATGCTGAGCATAGAAACTTAGATCTTCTTGGTCAAATATTACTTTGTAATGTAGAAATAAAGGCCATTTCGCCTCATCCTTTAAAGCACTGCAAGTCTTGCTTCATCCCTAGAACTTTAGCATGCCTTTAGTATTCCTTTTTTTTTTTTTTTTTTTCTTGGTTAGGAGCTGTGATAGCAAGAACTTTTCTGATGTGAACCTGAGATGGCTAAGGCTTTGCTTCCCATTTGCATTTCAGACTGAAAAGGACATAATCCTACGGGAGGACCTAGAGGAACTGCAGGCCCAGTATCCTAATCGCTTTAAACTCTGGTTCACTTTGGACCATCCCCCAAAAGGTATCTTGCCATTTCTCAGCATCCGGATACACCCTTGATAAAAAAAAAATCAAGGCCTTTGCCTTCTGTGGGTTCTGGTTTCAGTGAAACTGACCCTCCCTGACACTGCCAGAATCCCAAGTCTGAGTACACAGACATAGTGGTCTCTGGTCCCTTCCTTCAGGCTCCTATTTACCAGGTGGGTGGCAGGGATATGGCTATAATTGCTGCTACAACCTAAGACCTTCTCAGGAGCCCCTTAAGGTCTTCCCAGTAGTCTGTCTTAGAGGGTATCATATTCCCTTGCTGGTATGGGTCTGAAGAATCAGTTCTCCCTCTGCTCTGTACTCCAGATTGGACCTACAGCAAAGGCTTTGTGACTGCTGACATGATCCAGGAGCACCTGCCTGCCCCAGCAGATGATGTGCTGCTGTTGCTCTGTGGACCACCACCAATGGTGCAGCTGGCCTGCCACCCCAACTTGGACAAGCTGGGCTATTCACAAAAGATGAGGTTCACCTACTGAGCACCTCCCAGCCTCCTTGATCCCGTGTGTGCAATCATCCCTAGTCAATTCTCAAACATTGTAATGCCTAGATGCCTTTTCTGAGAGCAGCAGCCTTTTGTGTCTTATTCTGGAACTGAAATCTGGATGCTTACTGAAACAACACTCCTGTAGCCATGGAAGATGAGGACTGAGTCACTCCCTAGAAACCTCCCCAAGGCCCATGGACCACTCTCTTTCTTAGGGTCAGAAAGAAGGGAACTTGTACATTTATTATAAGATTGGTTGGTTCCTGAGAGCATCATATACTTGTCTATGATGACTGTGCAATGCATTTTACTCAATATTTAATGCTTTACCTATGGGCAAATTCTACTTATGTGAGTGCAAGTTGAATAAACTTGTAGGCATAGTCCTATATAACAGTAGGTAAAGAGGAATTTTTTTTTCAGAATTCCAATCGTCAGAGAAAGGAGCCTAACACATATATTTGTGTGCTTGTATCTCTCAGCTCCTGTCCAGGCTACAGGGAAACAGTTACCAACAACCTAAGATCACTGTAGTGGGAGTCTTTGGTTGTTTGAATAAATGGGGCTGAAGCCCTGACATGATCTCAAGGAGTCATTGCTTGGGGTCTTTGTTTCTCAATGCCTAAGGACTTTGGGAGGGAAGGCCTCCAAGCATAGAGTCTCCTGAGTCTTCTAAAGAGCATTGGAGCAGTTGTACCACATGCTGAAATGTGAGCCACCACCAGACCCAGTGCTCATTTCTGCAGCTGTTTCAGTAGAGCCAGGGCTCAACTCTTCCCTGGAGGCTTTGGATGTAGGGGAAGGAAAACATAGATGAAGTTTTTTTTTAGTACAGATATCCTTCCCAGCAGTCCCTTGATTTGGCCAGTCTTCCCCTTCTTTCTGGGGACCTGCCTTCACATTATTTATCCTTCAGTGTACCTGGCAAATAAAACAAAATATTGCCTTCCCGTTTGGAAGAGTTACCTTCCCCTTTACAAAGTAACCTGATATCACCAGCTCTGAACAGACTTGGTGACTAGATAGAGTTAGCCTTTTCCAGGTCCATCTGTCCTGAATGGCCTCTGGTTGTGAGAGCATGATCTAGTCTACCCCCTTCACCCAGGATAGGACTAAGGCAACTTCTTTGACTTCCTCTTTGTTAGCCTTATTGGGACAAAGCAATCTTTGGATTCAGTTGGAAGGTCAACATTGTTTCCTGCAATGAATATCAATGAATATGGGACCCTTAGCACTGAGAGAGAGAGAGAGAGAGAGAGAGAGAGAGAGAGAGAGAGTGCTATACCTGGCAATAGGACAGTCTTCAGTCAATTCTGGTGTTACTCCATCTAATACATCCTTGTTTTTGAAACAGGATCTCACTATGTAGCCCTGGCTGACCTGGAACTCACTGTGTAGATCAGGTTGACTTCAAACTCACAAAGACCTACCTGCTTCTGCCTCTTGAGTGGTGGGATTAAAAGTGTGCACTACCACACCTGGTTTTCCATCTAAAATATCTTGATCAGCTACTATGTATGTGGCACTGTGTTCTGTGAGACACCTTACTATCAGTAAGGAAAGTTTTGCTTAGGATAGTTAAGCTTAGTGAAGCAGCTCAGCCAAGAGAATTTCCCACATGTAAGCTTACCATTCCTCATTTAGCACAGAAATAAGTCAGCCTCATTCATTCAACCCACAAATATTTATTAAGGACACATCATGTGACCAAGCAATATAATAAGTCTTGAGGATATGGCTGTGGTTGAGAATACCTCGTGGTAGATCACCGCACCCCCCCCCAAAAGCCCTCAAAATGAAAGATAAGTGACAAATAATCACAAGACTGTGATTAACGCTGCTTCCAGAGATAGATACAGGGTTCAAATGGGAAGGGATTGAGGAAGAGTCAGAGGAAGGAAAGGAGAAAGAAGTAACAACTTTAACAGACATGTCTGGTGGACAGACATGTCCAGTACGGTGCTAAGATAACCATTTTGCTAATCCTGTTAGTTGAAGATCAAGGATTTGCTAAAGAAAATAGTTGGTCAGTGGTAAAGCCTGAATCTGACTAAAATTATCTACAGCCAAAGCCAAACCTAGAACTAGGTAGGCATTGTAAACTGCTTGGATCTTTTGGTAGACAGTGAGGGAAAGGCAACAGAAGGATTGGAGTGTGAAAGCCTGAAGGAGTGAAGGAGAATCAGGAAAAATTAACTGAGGCCCAAAATGGCAGAGGAAGATGGAAGATGAAGCCTGCAGTAGTTTAAAGCAACTTGCAAAGAGCCATGCCAAAGAAACGAACTCAATCTAAAATTTATGAGGCGTTTTAACAGCAGGCAACACATTAATAGCTAGCCATTATGAATCACTAATCATTTTCCAGGCATCATACTAAGATCCTGCAGCAACTGTTTTACTTAGTCCTGACACAGACCTGATGAAGTACTATTTCCCCCTATCTTTTAGATTAGATAATTATTTGGAAGGACTCAGTAATGAGCTAAAGATCAAAGTGTGGCTAGGAAACTGGGTCTATGTGATCAGAAAACGATCAGTCCTCAAATCAAGTGTTACGTGGTTCAGCACGGGCAGAGCACTACCCTATTGCCTTCCAGGTGTGCCCACTGGATCATATGGGCGCATGAGCTGGGGAGGGTTCTCAAGCTAGACTGGTTAGAAATAACTTTGCCCTTCCTGAGAAATAACAGGAACCAAAACTCAAACCTTGTTCAGGCACATGGCAGTCGCTCACTAAATAATGTACAGAAGGAGGGGAGGGAGGGATCAAGAAATTGGAGATGGGATTAAGAAGTGTTTCAGAGCCGGGTATGGTGAGGTGGCGCACACCTGTAATTACAGCACTCTGGAGACTGAGGCAGGAGGACTGCCACGAGTTCGAGGCCAGCCTGGGCTACAGAATTAAATCCTTTCTCAAACAAAACAACAAAAAAGTGTTTCAGTGTTGGTGAGGTGGCTCAGTGGTTGAGAGGTTCAACCAACAGCACCAAGAAAAAAAGAGTTCCAGAGATGAACTGGAACGACAAACACTAGCAAAAAAAAGGTGCGGATTATTTCCCGGCCTACATGAGGTGTATGGTAGGAAATTCAGCATTCCTTCTCAGGGATCGGTCTAATTCTCTGGATGTTCTCCATCACGCACTCCCGCACTTCAGACTACGCTGGAGGGATGGAGTTTGCAATTGGACAGTGTGAAACGGCCGGAACCAGCGATTGGTCAGACCCGGGAGGTGGGCCTGCGCCGGGGCGGAGCCTCCGCGGGGAAGGTGGGACCAAGCCTGAGGGGGGCGGCCCTAGGCGAGGAAGAGGGGCGGAGCCTGCGCGGGGGCGGAGCGGAGGAGCGTGCGGGTGATTGAGACCTGAGGAATGCCTGGATTGGAAGGGGCGAGGTGGAGCCGAAGAAGGTGACGCGACTGCGGAGGTGACGCCGTGCGGCCGCGCGCCCCTTCCGGCGCGAGGCGGGCGCTGAGGATCCAGCGCTGTTTGGCCGCAGCTGCCTCCAGTGCCGCGGGATGTAGCGCAGGGGCCCGCGGCCCCCAGCAGAGGCAGCTCGCCTGGCCGTAAGTTTTCCGGGAGGCCGGTGGACAGGACTCGGGCTCTGCAGGCCCGCGGAGGGGACAGCCCAGGTGTACCCCGCTCTGAGGTCCCGAGGGTCGCGGCTTCTCACCGGGCTTGACTCCCAGCTCCGCGTTTCCCGAGGTCGCGCTGTAAACATTTCCGGCCCCTCCCACGCGCGGTGCGGGTCTGCTCCGCCCCCGCCCCCCGCAGTCCCCGTTCCGGGTAGTGCTGCTTGCTCGGCCCCGCACTGTGACCGCAGTGCTCCGGAACTGAGCCGTAGTGTTGGGTGCCAGAGCATCCGCCCCGAGTGGCCGGGAAGCCCTAAGTCTCCTGGCCCTACGTGACGTGCCCCCACCTTGATGGGGTTGGAGGAGAGGTTGATGGACAGTCGACTGGTCACCTAAGGTAATCCTCAGAGGTAGAATGGAAGCAAATGCTAAAGTACTTTGGGGGAAGGACCAGACTTCATCCACTCACAAACGTAGGGTTGATGTATGTATGCTGTTTTAGAAACGCTGTTTTAGAATTTGGGTCTTCAGGCTCTCGGTTTTTGAGAAAATAAGCGTGCTCTGCCTCAGTTTCTGGAGCTTCACGGGCGGAGAAACTAAACGAATTTCAGTTTTCACAAGTTTCGGGTGGCAGTGAGGCAGTAGGAGGCCATGGTATCTACCATATTAATAAGATTATTTCCCCCAAGTATTTAGCAGATGGGCTAGATATGCTGTGGTAAATCAAATGAAGATGGTAAATGGCTCGCTCTTTTCAGAATCGAAGTAATGGTGGGATTTGTTGACTGATTTTCTTATTTGATAGTGGCCATCAGTACACTGCCATGAATTTAGATAGGATGGTGCTAAACAGATTGTAATGTCAGGGTTCCCTGCTTTAGTCCAAAAGTAGTTTCCTTGTACCTATATTGTGATTGGTGCGTGGGAAATCAATCTTAAAAGCTGGTATTATCCGTGAAGGCTCATCTTAACTATACCTACTTGCAGAGTAGACTCTGAAGTTGTCCTGTTCACCGTGGTCCAGAAATGACATGATTTCTGAGGAATAAGTGATAACTGCCTGCACATAAGAGAGAATTGTAGGATGCAGCTTTAATTTAGTAGGCCCCCACTGCTGATTGGGTAGAGTACACCACAGCTTTTAGGATGTCTTTTCAGAATGACCTCATTTTGCCTTTTCCAAGATTCCCTGATGGAAAAATGGATTACTCACTGTCCTGGGTGCCGGATTTCTTCGTGCCCTTGTTTATACTACTGTACCCTCCTGGAATGCCCTGCTACCATCTCTATCAAATCTTTTCTTAAAATACTTCCCCAAAGCTTTCCTGATCACTTCAACTAACACGGAGCTTTTCTTCTCAATTCCTCCCACACTTATTGGCACTTAGCCTTATAGCAATGCTACTAGAAAACAAGTTTTTCTCCTTTCTTTAGAGGCCCTACAACCATTTCAGGCCTCCTACTCTTCCTGCCTTATCTCTGTAGCTAGAACACTGTATATATTGTAATACTCAAAAATTATTCTGATTAAAGGACAGCTGTGGCCCTTCCTTGTAGACCAGTAAATTCATTCTTTACTTCTGTAGAAAGTAGTATAAAGCCAACCCCAAACTCTTAACACTCCTGCTACATTATCCTTCCCATCTACTGTGATTACCCTGTTGTCATCTTTATAACTAGAAGGTATAGTAAAGTTTTTGTTTTTGTTTTTTTTCTTTCTGGTGCTGGTATTTATCAAAGTTGTTACATTTTGTCCTTACTGTCCCTTTGTTCCTAATTTTACCTATCAGACAATTTACTCACCATGCTGAAGCTGGTCCCATTTTGCTGCTCAAAATGTTGGGGGCATGAGGAATGATGATAAAGTTTGTAGCAGTCTTGAAAAGATCTTGAAAATGCCCTGTAGCCAAATCAGGTACAGCTGATTGGTTTTTTAGGCCACACCTGTCAGTTTGCTTTTGGTCCTTGGGGCTTTTAAATGAGTGCTGTTTTATGCAACTGTATTGACCAAATATTTATAAAAGAGCTAGCAGAGCTAGCTAAGGTACTTACATGGTGGTGTATGTCTGTAGTCCCAGCATTCAGGAAGCTGAAGCAAGAGGATTGCCATGATTTCTAGACCAACTTGGGTTACACAGGTTGCATCAGGCCAGCCAGAACTTCATAGCAAGACCATGTCTCAAAAAGGCAGGAGTGGTGGTATGAAAATCCCTTTTCTCTTTCTTCTCCTTTCTTCCCTCCTCTTCCTTTTAATTATTGTTCTGGCTTTAGGAAAATTTACCTGCCTCTGAGATTAAAAAACCTTCTATTGGGATAGCTTTAACTGGTAGAAAGCTACAAAGAAAGTTAGACTGAGACTTGTTCCCCTTCAGATTCTGAGTCTGATGATTCGCATCAAGAGCTGAGATCCTGTTACTGGAGTTTCATAATTTCAAACACAGCCCTTTGCCTTGACTCATTTTTCTCTAGTAGAGTTAAGAAATTAACTTCCCTGACAAAGAGTAGGTAGAGGAGAGGATGGGTCTTTGTCCATATTGCTAACCTGGTCTTTCTTTAGAACAGTGAGAATCGGGCTACACATAGAACCTACCTACAAAATCACCTAAGAGTCCAGAACCTCAGATAAAATCTTCTAGAACCTTTGAGCCTTTTACTCCAGGGAAAGAGTGTGTCATAGCTTGGAAAACTTGGGAACTGCTCCAGAGAATAAATATCTTCAAAATCTCTTAAGGGAAATAAACTCTCCAGTTAACTGGCTGGTGATTAAGACTCAACTTTTTCTCCAAGTTTGGTGCAGGATTATCTTATTTGTAGGAACATAAAACACTTCCCTTTCTCCACAGCTTTACTCTATAATATCCTACATTTTTCCAGTTGAGACGCTTAGTGGTAACGGTTTATTAGCTTGAGTTGAAGAAATCTCATCAAAAATGCACTCTGGAGTTTGGTTCAATTATAATTTGCTGTGTTGGGTGTGGCAAGTTTGAGAGGAAAGGTGTTTGCTCTAAAATGCATAAAGGACATAGAAAGCAAAGCTGGCCCAAAGTTGGAAGTGTATCTTGGCTCTCTTAAGTCTTTGGGAGTCAGTCTTAACACCTTAGGGGTTTGTGCTGATTTTATGTTAACAGTCTAAGATGCTTGTAATGACCAGTTGTTGGTGAGTGGTCCACTCCCATAGAAGTGTTATTTTCAGGGTTTGCTCTTTTTTCTTGCCAGACCTCAGATCCCTATCTCTCCCTTTCCTGTCTCTGTGTTGCTACAGTTTAGAAGACCAAACTGGACAATGGACTTTGCTCACTATGCTGACATGATCTCCATTGACCTTCATTGTATGTACTTTAATGCATGATGATATACTTTGTATGATGAATTGCAGCTGATGGTTGCTTTGTAGGTTACCTGTGGTGGCTGTTAGGGTTAGTGACTCTGGGTCTAAGAAGATGGGATGGGTAGTAGCTAGTGATAGAGGAGCTGGACAGAAGCAGAATTAACAAAGGGTTTGGACTGAAAAGGGAAAGAACGTTGATGATGGCTAAGAAATTTTAAGGTGTAAAACTTTTTAGGTCAAATAAATGAGTAAAATTACCAAGTTGGACTCTGTTCCTGATCTTTAGACTCTAGCTGTACAACTTAAACTTTGTATCTTTGTTCTTGTTGCCACTAGTAAAATAATTATACAGCACTCAACTGAATTAAGTGTGTGACCATTCTACCTCAAAAATTCTCTTCTCCTGTTCCCCTGGAACAATGAAATTGTGTCATTTAATTTGGACATATCACAAACTTAACTCATGCCATCTGATTATACCAGAAACAGTGACATAACTTGTTCAACTTATATTTCACACAAAACCTTAGACTGTTTAAGGTTCTAGTACTAAATTTGTTAAATATTCAGTAATCGTACTCTGGGAGAACAGATAGAATAAAGGCCCACAGTATAAGAAAAAGTACAGAAACCTTGGCCAGCAGTAAGGTTAATCATACATTAGATGATTGAAATGTGCCCCCATTCATTCATTCATTTCGAAATGTGGGTTCTGACCAAAATTATAGATATGCATCATTTTATGAGCAATGTAGTATTGCATTCCAGAATGTGAGTGCTTTTTGTTTAGTTTCTGTCCTGGTGGCCTGCTTTAAATAACTGGTAACTTAGTGTGCTCTTCTTTTCAGACTTTGTTGAAGGTGCTTAGAGCTATTTGCTGCTTGTTTGTTGCTCAGTGTTATAAATTACGTCTTAGTAGAGCTTTTTATTTAGTAGTACTTCACTTTAAGGAAATATGTTTAGAGGTCAGCTGTTGAGGAAGATTTCCCAATATTTCTTCTCACGTGAGCTGCCTATCTGCTGAGGTTTTCAGGGGCCTCTGGTTTCCTGTTCCTGAACTCTCAAGTGTTGATTATGACTGTGTGCTGGCATCTGTCTTGTCACAGTCTTGTATACTTAAGGAAGGAGGAACTGTTTGTCATCCTGTAAAGGTCTACTGTACAATGAGTTATTGTTTGTGTCTCTTTGAAACTAGATGTGACTCTTTCAGCTATATGTATGTGTTAAGCAGAGAATGATGCATGATTGCCCTAAAATTTGAGGATTATTCTCACCTGAGGGCAGATTAAAGTATTAGTCTGGTGTCTCCAGAAAGAACCAATAGGAAATAGGTAAGTAGGTAGGTAGATAGATAAGGGGATCTGTTATGAAAATTAGCTCACACAACTGTGGAGGTTAACTCCCATAATAGACCATCTGCATGCCAGAGAACCAGAGAATCCAATGGTGGTGTAATTATCAGTTGGCGGCTGAATGCTTGAGAACCTGGGCTGCTGGTACAAGTCCCAGAGTCCAAAGGCCAGAGAACTTAGAGTTCTGGATGTCCAAAAGAAGTATTTCCATCTGTAAAAAGAAAGTTCACTTTTTGTATGGTTCTTTTCTATGGTAACCTCACTGGTTAGACTGGCGCTCTCCCACTGGGTAAGAGCAGATTCTTCCTTACTCAGATCACTAAATCAAATGTCTCTTCCCAAAACCCCTTCACAGATCCACCCTTAAAGAATGTTTTACCAATTATCAGAATGCCCCTTAATCAAAACAAGCTGATAAACCTAAAATTAACCATCATACCTGACTACATATACCTAATTATAACCCCCGAGAAGGAACTGGGATTACTATTGGTTAAAAACTAGTACAAGATGCCAAAGATGTTTGTTTATATAGTGAGCTGCCATGGGTGATGCAGCGTGTCCTTAGGGAACAGTCAGTGTTTACTTATCAACATAAGAGGTTCTTAAGCTTCAATTTCTGTCCCATAGTATAGCCCACTCTAGGCCCTCTGCATTGTGCTGTGCTTATTAAGGCTTAGTTAACCAGTACAAGAAAATACTAATATTCTGGCTTGTGCTGTTGCTATGATTAGACAAAGTCCTTTCTGTCTGGGAGGAAGAATAGCTAGTAATTTACAACATAGTAGAAGTCTTTGAAATTTTTCCTTCTCTTTTCTCTATTATTTATACCTGCCTGAAGCCTAATTAAAAATATTACATCAAGTCCAAGGCAGGATAACCAAAAATGTTTGTTTTCTGAGAAAACTGAATGTTGGTTGTCCTAAATGATACATACACCTGTATCTAGTTTCTGAAAAACTAATTTGAGCGGGACTTAGATTTATGGGTTGTGGTGGCTGGAACAAGCTTTTGCAGAGCCAGTGATTAGGTATGTATGTGGCAAAGGGCTGCCTCCTTGTCTTCAGCTTCCTGCTTGCAGGTAAGTTACTGCTTGCTGTAAGAGAAAGGTGATGAAAGCTTGTTGGAGTGTCGAACCTAGGCTGTAACCCTAAAATAATAGTAGCTTTGCAAAGGAATTAACCAGTGAATATATCTAGCCTTTTCCATGTAAGACACATTTGTTCAAATATTTATAGATAAAGGCTAAGTGAGTTTAGTTGGCATTTAGTTCATTATTAAGCCTGTGTGATATTTTAATCATTGTAACCAGATGTGGGCTGCATTTGAAAAAGAAAGAAAACATTTTTATTGAATACACTGCAAGAGGGCATTAACAGAAGAACAGCCTTCAGCTGGGCTTATTTTTGTTCTCAGTCTCAGAGCTAGACCTTCCGTGGGCAGAGTGAATTTGGGGAGTAGACATGCCTCTTCTCACTAAGTGGGCTCCATGCCTATAGGAGGGACTTTTTAGTGTGGGGACTGTTTCTGGATGGTGACAATTTAGTGCAGTGACTATAGATCCTGTGACAGCAAGGAGATCTAGGTGTTAAATTTTCAGCTTCATATATAAGATTAGTGAGTTTCGGGGCGAAGGGTAATACTAAAGAGAAGACAGGAATAGATTTCATCTAACGATGAGCAAGCCTTTACAATTAAGAGACAGTATAAGCTGATTAGCTGTGTCTTATTCATTGTGGAATTACAGACATGAATTCTACATCATCAGTACCCTTCATGTTTGTTTGCTTTTAGCGTCTACTATCACAGGAAGATCTCTGCCCCCTGGGGCTGAGAGACCCCAACCTTTCCCCAAGCTGAAGCTACAGGGTATTGAGGTACCAGCCAGATGTCTTCCCACAAAGGATCGGTGGTGGCACAGGGCAATGGGGTACCATCCAGTAACAGAGAAACTGACACAGTGGAACTAGCTGAACTGGGTCCCCTGCTGGAAGAGAAAGGCAAGCGGGTAACCACCAATACAACTAAGGTAAGGTGTCTCCCAGAATTGTTCTCCTGACCAGTGCCTCTCAAACAACCTCTTTATTCTCTAATATTTCAACCTTACTTCCAAAGGGAAGAACCATGGTACCTTGGGAACATCTCTATCCAAGTGTATCATACTATATTTTAGGGATCTTTTCATTTTTCTCTCTATGAGCTTTGTGGAGTTCATTTCCCAAAGTGTACCTAGTACTTTTGTAAACAAGATTGCCAGGGAAATCCCTGAGACTGCTTTTTTTGTTGTTTTGAAAATTAGTAGACTAGAAGAGAAAACTATTCGGGAAATTGGGGAAAGTTGAGGACTGCTTGGCCTAGAGAAGAGAATGTGGGCCAGTGAGATGGCTCAGTGGGTAAAGGTGCTTGCTGCCAAGCTTGATGACCTGAGTTTAATTCCTGGAATCTATGTGGTAAGAGAGAACTGACTCCCTCAAGTTGTCTTCTGGCTTCCACATGCATGTTTTCATGTGCACACAAGCCCACGAATATGTACAGTAAAATAAATGTAAAAAACATTTAAAAGAGAGAATGGGTCATTTGGCCATCTAGGGCGATACGTACCTATAAGAAAATTTACATGAATAAAGAGTATATAGGGCAGGTGTCCTTTAAAGGTTAGGCTCTGCCAGAGTCTACCTCCTCTATGCCATATAGAACTTTTAACTTCAGCAATGGCAAAGCAAGAATCTCAACCTATAGTGTTGTGAATTCAGTAAGAGTCATGCTTTTGGAGAGGAGACAGACACAAGGCTTTATGGAAGAGGCTGGATGGAATGCCTTGAGTTTGGGCTGCTTTGGATCAGTACCAGGAATGGTATAGTTTAGGAGATGATATTCTGGATTGGTGTGTTTGTTGTTTCCTTAGACTAAGGAAGAGCAAACATGCCCAGTGCCTCAGGAAGAAGAGGAGGAGGTGCGGGTGCTGACACTTCCCCTGCAGGCCCACCATGCCATGGAGAAGATGGAGGAGTTCGTATACAAGGTATAGTCTAGAACTTCTGTCGTGGAAAGAGAAGGGAAGCAGGCTTTTCTGGGATATTTCTAACTGGCAAGCTTAACTGGAGTTGAAGAACATTTACTCCTGTAGTTGGGCTTGGCTTTTTTGTTGGTTGGATTTGTTTTTTTGACTAAGGTAAAGTAACTGAAAGTGAAGAATAACTAAAATTTACCTACTATGTTGGGCATTGTTCAAGATAAACACCAAAATGGGTCCTTACCTTTTTTTTTCTGAGGATCCCTTTGGCAGTTACCAAAATACTTAAATACGATAATATGAGCTCCTTTAATGTCATATTAAGTGTCTGTGGCAGGCCCTAACATAAATATAAAATTTGTACTTCTAAATAGTTATAGATAGAAACATCATTTCAAGATATCTGTAAAACTTGTATATAGAAATGTATTTTCAGGGTTGGCAAGATGGTTGAGTGGGTCAAGGTGCTTGTTGCCAAGCCTGATGATCTGGGTTGAGTTCCTAGAGCCTACACCATGGAAGGAGAAAACCAATTCCCACAAGTTGTCTTCTGGCTTCCACATGAGTACTGTTGCACATGCATACATACACACACCCCACCCACCACTTTTTAAGTTAGAATTTTTGCCTTGCCTTACAAAGATGTAGTCCCAGCCCAGTAAGAACTTAAAATGTGACTGGGGTCAAGGAGCGTGAGAGACAAAAAGAATCTCCCGGAAAAGGGCAGAGGAAGGATCTATGTTTATGAAAAACATGTCTATAATTTCTTTTATTTCATTTTAATTTTGAGATTTCAAGGAGCCTAAAAAAGGTCAAAATATGAATCATGCTGATCGAATTGTGTTGTGTCTTTGATTCCTCCTAGTCCAGACTCCTCCCCACTGTGGCTTGGGTCCATCTGAAGCCTGACTGATAGCTTTTTAGCTCAGTTCATCAGTGCTTCTAATATTTTCAAGAAAGCTAGTTTTCGCCATGGCCCCATCTAAAGGCACTGTGTGTATTGTAGGTCTGGGAGGGGCGTTGGAGGGTCATTCCATATGATGTGCTTCCTGACTGGTTAAAAGACAATGACTACCTGCTACATGGCCACAGACCACCTATGCCCTCCTTTCGGGCTTGCTTCAAGAGCATCTTCCGCATCCACACAGAAACTGGCAACATCTGGACCCATCTGCTTGGTGAGTGATTTGAATGAGGAAAAATCCAATTTTTATTTTATCATGTTATTTTTTGAAGTGCTATACCACTAAGCAGTATTCTCAGGAAGAAACCCAGTCTTAATTACCAAGGGATTCTATAGCATTTGTCCATGGGGAAAGAATAAAGTTGCTCTCAATGTTTGATAGCTGGAGTCTTGTCTTTAAACCACCATTGACCTTAGTTGACTCTTGATTGCTAATCTTTAAGACTGAGGGTAGAAGGCCAAAAATAAGAAACTGGGACTGGCCAGGCATGGTGGTACATGCACACCTTTAATCCTAGTTCTTGGCAAGGCAGGGGCAGGTAGGTTTCTGTGAGGTCAAGGCCAGTGACCAGCTACATAGTGAGTCCAAGGCAGGCTGGGGCTACAGGAAGACCCTGTCTTATAAAAAGGGGGTGGGGAGTGGGGGACTGGAGAGAGTGTACTTTACCCTTTTCTCAGTTTTCTGTTTTTGTTTTTTTCTTTTCTTTTTCCCTTATGTAGGTTTTGTGCTGTTTCTCTTCTTGGGAATCTTGACCATGCTCAGACCAAATATGTACTTCATGGCTCCTCTGCAGGAGAAGGTGGTTTTTGGAATGTTCTTTTTGGGTGCAGTGCTCTGCCTCAGCTTCTCCTGGCTCTTCCACACTGTCTATTGTCATTCAGAGAAAGTCTCTCGAACTTTTTCCAAGTAAGTTGAAAGAACAGCAGCAGCAAAGACCATGTGCATTATTGTCGCATCCTGTTCCAGTGCTGACCAGGTGGTTAGGGCCCCTCTAACTCCTAAGGAATCCCTGTTGTGGCCAAGGAAATTAAACTTTTGTTACAGCAAGTTGGTAAAGTTTTTCTTGTAAAAAGTTCGTGAAAAACTTATGCAACTTCCTCTACAGGAATTCTGGGATGCAGTTTTTACCTGAACAGTACTATCTTTTATGAAACTTGAGGAGTCAGTGGGTTGCTTTTCAAGGCCTCATACCAAATACTAGCTTATCTTTCTGTTGGCTCGGGCCGCAGTGGGGCGTGGCAGTCTGTGCCTCTTGCTGCTCCTGCTCCCAGGCAAAGAAAGCTTATCTTTGTCACACAGGCAATTCTAGAAGCACCAGTGTCTGTCAGATGCAGTTCCTTTTCCTCAGTCCAGCATGGGGTTCTGTTTACTTGTGTTCTTGTTGTTGTTATTGCTGTTTGTTATGGTAGTAATGGTGGTAGATTCCTTTTGGCTACTGTCTGTCAAAGTGCATAATTTCCCCTTTTCTCAGTTTTCTGGGCTTTTTTTTTCCCCCCATGTAGGTTTTGTGCTGTTTCTCTTTTTTTGGGAATCTTGACCATGCTCAGACCCAATATGTACAGACTGCACCTATATTCTTAGCTACTCAGTGGGCTGATGGGAGGACCACTTGAGCCCAGAAGTTATAGACCAGCCTGAACAACATAGCAAGACCCTGTGTCAAACCAAAAAGGAAAAGCTGTACATATAGTCTTCAGGAGGCTAAGGCAGGAGATTGCTGTGAGTTTGAGGCCAGCCTGGACTACATAGTGAATTTTAAACCAGCAGCCTGGACTACAGAGCAGAACTATCTAAAAAGAAAAGAAAGAAAAGAAAAATGAAAAAGGAGGTCTGGCCAGATGGCTTGGTAGGTAAGGGTACTTATTACCAGATGACCTAAGTTCAATATCTAGAACCCAAATACATGGTGGAAGGCAAGAACCAACTCTTGCAAGGTGTCCTCTGACTTCACATGTGGGCCATGGTGAATACGTGCACATACACACACAGATTATTATTATTATTTTTTTTTGTTAAGGAAAAAGTAAACAGAACAAGCAAAAGTATACCTAAAATCAAGAACAAGTTGGAGAAGTCAAGCATAGTGGTACAGGCCTTTAATCCCAGCCCTTGGGAGGCAGAGGTAGGTGCTTATTTTGATATATCACAGTGAAAGATTTATCGTCCTCTTTTTTTTTTTTTTTTTTTTTTTTTTTTTAAAAAAAAAAAAAAAAAAAAAAAAAAAAAAAAAAAAAAAAAAAAAATGGAGGCAAGCTGGGGCTACATAATGAGTTTAGGCCTTTGTCTTTCAACAAACAAAAATATCTTAATAATGCTCCTAAATCTAAAGGTTTTGTTTTTAGAACTCTACCCAATTGGGAAAATATGCAGAACCCCCGAAGTATGATACTAGGAACTAGCAGGATTGTGGTAGAACTTTTAAAAGGGTTTGTTTTGCCCAGGCTGGCCTTAAACTCAGTATGTATTCCCTAAACTCTTCATTCTTTAGATCTACCTCCCAAGTACTAGGATTACAGGTATGAACCACTACACCTGGCTTTCTTAAGAGAATTTTTTATTGTAAAGCAAAAAATGCTCAACCCTGTGGAGTTTTTTGCTGTTTTGTTTCGTTGTTTTGAGACAGGGTCTCACTATGTAGCCCTAGCTGACCTGGAACTCACTATGTAGACCAGGCTAGTCTCCAACTCAAAGAGATTGCCTTCTTTTGCCTCCTGAGTGCTGAGATTAAAGGTGTGCACTACCACACATGGCAACCCTGTGGAATTTTGGTACAGGATAGATTCTAGGGAGTAGTGAGACTAGAGACAATCAAATCTGGGTTGCAAGTAAAGAACAGTGAACTCATGTATGAGCCACAGGACTTCTTCATTTCTCCATTCATTCATCTGATTTTTGTGGCTTGCTTTTAGACTGGACTATTCAGGGATTGCTCTACTGATTATGGGGAGCTTTGTCCCCTGGCTCTATTACTCCTTCTACTGCTCCCCACAGCCACGGCTCATCTACCTCTCCATCGTCTGTGTCTTGGGCATTTCTGCTATCATTGTGGCACAGTGGGATCGGTTTGCCACTCCTAAGCACCGGCAGACAAGAGCAGGTGAGTAGGGCTGGGCCTGGTGCTATACACCTTTAAACTACTTAAGAGGCTAGACTGGTTCAGATGGATCAGAAGTTCAAGGGCAGGGGCTGGAGAGATGGCTCAGCTCTTAAGGGCACTAGCTGCTCTTGGAGACCTGGGCTCTGTTAACAGCGGTCTGTAACTCCAGTTCCAAGGGATCTGATGGCCTCTTCTGGCCTCCTCAGGCATTGCCCAACACGGGTACACTTACAGTACATGCACACTTAAAATACTTGCACGTATAACACTCATACGCAATAAATAGTTTTTGTAAAAAAAATTCAAGACCAGTGTGGTCATCTAACGAGATTCTGTCTAGAAACAAAAAACAATGCCATGCTACATAGCATGCTTGCATGTACGAGGCCCTGGTTTCAATCCCTAATACCCCAAATAACAAACAAGCTTAGTAGGTAAGAAGGCATGTTATAAACCTCAGCAATATTAGACCTTGGGCCTAATTGGCCTAATTCTAAGTTTGTGAAACCCACCCAACCCTGATTTATGTTGAGAATTTGAAACATGGCATGAATTTTCAAAGCTGTTTTCCTTCACATTTCATACCATTTCAGTACAATGTTGATGGGATGGATCATCATCCAGCCAGACAACTGGCTTCAAGTGTACTCTCTGACTGCTCTGTTACTTTAAGACAGTTCAAAAACAGCAAGCACTGTCATTTTAGTGAAGGGGGGGTGTTAAAATTAACATACAAAGCCAGGTGTGATTTATGCTTATAATCCCAGTACTTGGGAGACTAAAGCAGGATGATTACAGGAGTTTGAAGCCAGTTTGGCTACAGAGTAAGACCCTGTCTGAAAACAAATAAAACAACACACCCAGAGGTATTTTACCAGGAATGGGATTTCTGGTTTGGTGAATAAAATACCTTGAGCATAAATATTAGAAGTAACTAATGTAATAGTTGTAAGCATATTGACTTACATAGATTTATTTTCATTTTATGTGTATGAGAGTATGCCTGCATGTATGTAAGTGCACCAGTGTCTTGCAATGCCTGTGGAGGTCAGAAGGCGGCGTCAGATTCCCCTGGAACTGGAGTTACGTAGAGCTGTTAGCCACCATGCTGGGAATTGAACCCTGGTCCTCTGTAAGAGCAGTCAGTGCTCTTAACTGCTGAGCCATCTCTCCAGCCTCAACTTAGATTTTTTTTTACTTACAGCAATACCAATTACCACTAGTTTTCAACCCACTTATTTAATTAATTTATTTATTTTTGGTCTTTTTGAGACTGAGTCTCCCTACAGCTGGCTGGAACTCACAGAGATCCACCTGCAGCCTCCCAAGTGCTGGAATTAAAGGCGTGTGCCACCACACCTGTCTCCTTTGTGTATGCCTACAGCTTCAGATAGCTGCTCATCTGGGTATCTCCTGTCCACTCAGAAGATCAGAGTCTTGGTTGCTTAAGTCTTTTTAATGATTTTTAAAAATATTTTGAGAATTTCATACATGTATATAGTCTATTTTGATCATACCTACCCGTCCCCCAATTCCCCTAGACCTTCCTGAACACATCTGCCTTCCAACTTCATGCCCTCTTTTTTTTGACACAGGGTCTCCCTGTAGCCCCAACTGGCCTGGAACTCACTATGTAGGCCAGGCTGGCCTCACAGAGATCTGCCTGCCTCTGCCTCCCGAGTGCTAGGATTACAGGTATGAGCCACCATGCCCAGCTCCCTTTTATTTTTTAATAACCCCTTGAGTCCAGTTGATGTTGCCCATATGCACGTGGTTCCATTCCCTCCCTCCCCCAGCAGCCATCAGCTGCCAGTAGCTCCTCAGCTAGAGGGCAGGGTCTCATGAGCCCCTTCCCAATGCATGCTGAAAATTTTTTTAAATTAAGATTTTTATTTATGCGTATGTTGTGTGTCTATGTGAATATATGCCAAATGAGTGCTGGTGCCTGTGGAGGCTAAAAGAGGGTGTTGGGTCTGCTGGAGCTAGAGTTGCAGGCAGTTATGAGCCATAATGGGTGCTGGGGACTGACCCTGGGTCCTTTAGAAGAGCAGTATGTGCTCTTAATCACTGAGCCATCTTTCCAGCTTGCATACAGGAATTTTGACTGGTCTGAATCATGTACAGGTTGCTTTACGATCTTAATGGGAGACCTTTCCTACCCTTCTGGCGGATCTGTACCAAGTCAGCCATTGAAGGATTTTTGGCATACTTTAAAAATTTTTTTATTTTACTTATGTGTGTCACATGTGTGAGGGTGCCCACAGAGGCCAAAAGAGGGCATTGGATCCCCTCAAGCTGGAGTTACCAGATGGTTGTGGGCCACCTGACATGGGTGCTAGGAACCAAACACCAGTTCTCTGGAAGATCAGCAAGTGTTCTTAACCACGGTGCCATCTCCTCAGCTTCTTGACATAACATCTTTGCCTGAATATGAGATGTTGGGCTGGAAATATGGCTCAGTGATAGAGTAATGCCTTGCCAACATGCCCAAATTCCTCGGTTCAATCCCCAGCACCACCAAAGGAAGAAAAAGAATATTTGGGTTTTATGGAAGGGGGTGTTTTGTCTGGTTTGGTACTCACTATGTACTCCAGGCTTGGTTTTTTTTTTTGAAGCTGTGGCAGTCTTCCTGTCTTAAGTCTCCAAGTGCTGGATTGTAGTATGTGCCATCGTTCCTGGCTCAAGATGTTCTTGGTGCTCAGTAATAGCTGTCTCTTCATTCTGGACCCACAAGAACTATCTAAAGACTATTACCCATCTTGGCTAAACTTCCTAAACATGTACTACTCATCAGAAAATAGCTGTGTATCTTAAACATGGATTCTACATTTGGCAGCAGAGCTTTCCATGTAACTATTCCCTGATTGACAAGTTGTGTTTGCTTTGTTCAGGAGTGTTCCTGGGACTTGGCTTGAGTGGTGTTGTGCCCACCATGCACTTTACTATCGCTGAGGGCTTTGTCAAGGCCACTACAGTAGGCCAGATGGGCTGGTTCTTCCTCATGGCTGTGATGTATATCACCGGTGCTGGCCTTTATGCTGCTCGGATTCCTGAGCGCTTCTTTCCTGGAAAATTTGACATATGGGTAAGAAATGACTCCTTCAGCAGGGTCTGTGATAGGGAGTGACTGGCCCAGTGTCAAAGTTCTGAGTAAAAGGTTATAAAAGATTGCATTGTGAAAGATTTAGATATAAATGAGTGTTCATTAGTGGAGGAGGATAACATATTGGCAAAACTGATGGATTTTTAAAGAATTTTCTGTAAGTATGACTTTTATGTTGTAAAATAATTTCTAAGGAGAAACTACAAGAGACAAATGCTTTCTCCTCCTTATTCTAATTCCTCGCATCATCCCAACAGTTGTTCTCTGTTTATTCCTGCAGTTCCAGTCTCATCAGATTTTCCATGTTCTGGTGGTGGCAGCAGCTTTTGTCCACTTCTATGGAGTCTCCAACCTTCAGGAATTCCGCTATGGTCTAGAAGGTGGCTGTACTGATGACTCCCTTCTCTGAGCCTTCCCACCTAAGGGGTGGAGGAGGAACTTCCCAAGTGCTTTTAAAAAAAATTACTTCTTTGCTGAAGCAAGAGGAAGAGTCTGAGTTGTCTGTTTCTAGAAGAAACCTTAGAGAATTCAGTACCAGTCGCTTCAGCTCACTTTCACAGCCATTAGGCAATAAACTTTCCATTCCTTAGCTGAGGGGCGTTGGGATGGTCAACACAGCTACCCCCTCCTCACAGCCACTTTCTCAGCAAAACAACTACTGGTCCTTCATGGACAGGACTTTGAAGCTCACGTTGAGATTTCACCCATTCCTCCAGCCATTTTGGGGAAAAAAATTATGGACTGATTCTTCAGAAATTGCTTTTTTCTTGAAGAAAATATTCCCCCCTTACCCTTATCCTTACTTTGTAACCTGGCTTATAACAGGCCATCCATTTTGTAGCACACTTTTCAAAAATTATAACCTGGTCCCATCTTTCTAGGGCCTGCTTACATGACAGGAAAAATAAAACCACATTTTATGTAGCCCGGCTAATCATGGAAATATGTCCTGGCTTTAAATAACTTGAGTTTAATTTTTTTTCTTGCCAGAATAAAATTAAAATGGGGAAGATATTTAATATTTAATACTAAGCTTTAAAAAGAAACCTGCTATCATTACTATGTATCTTGATGCAAAGATTATGATGATAATAAAAGTACAGAAGACACTTGGCATTCAAAGAGTTAACATGTGTTGTCTTAACTATTTGCACACAACTCCAAAAGATTGAGGCCTTTAATACTTCTACTTAGGCATAAACTTGATTTATAGGTAGTGACAACTAGGCATGTGTGGTGAGTGAATAACCCAGCATCAATTCCTAGCATTTTATCTTCAATACGACTCTTACTGCACAGACATTTAAGAAAATTACTGCAATTTGGGGATGTCTCTCATTTGGCAGATTGCTTACCTACAATCCGGTGTACAAAGCTATCACCACGTAAACTGGGTGTGATGGCAAATGCCTATAATTCCAGTACAGTTACTGGAAGTGGAAGCCTAGGATACATTGAGAACATGTCTCAAAAAGGAAAAATTACCAGGGCCGGGTGTGGTGGCGCACGCCTTTGATCCCAGCACTCTGGAGGTAGAGGCCAGTGGAACTCTGTAAATTTGAGGCCAGACCCATCTCCATAGCAAGTTCCAGGTCAGCTCGGGCTACAGGGACACCCTGTCTCAAAAAAAACAGAAAAAAAAAAGAAAACAACAAAACTCTACATTATAGGTTCAAACAAGAATATTAAATTATAGATACAGGCCAATAGACAATGACACTGATTACATGAAAACAATTACTACAAACATGGACTAAAAGAATTCATGACATAATTATTTTAAATCACAGTGCATTCAGCATAAACCAAATACAAAAATTACATCTCTAATTCTTTGAAATATATGAAGGTCTCCATGAAAAGCAAAAAGGTAAAAACTGAAGCCTCTTATACAGATTTAGTATTATGGTCACTGTCATTTTTTATTAAACTAAAAAAAATATGTCTCTGAGTGTATATTGCCTGCATGTATGTAAGTGCACCCATGTTGTGCAGTGCCCACGGAGGTCAGAAGAGAGTGCTGGATGTCCCTGGAACTGGAATTACAGACAGCTTTTAGCTTCCATGTGGGTGCTGGAACCAAACCTGGGTCCTCTGCAAGAGCAGCCAGTGCTCTTAACTGCTGAGCCATCTCTCCAGACCCTCATTAAACTTAATTTTATCTACTTGTATTTTTTTTATGTGCATTGAGTGTTTTGCCTACATGTATATAAGTGTACCATGTGGATGCAGTGCCCATGGAGGACAGAAGAGGGCACTGGATCCCTCAGAACTGGAGTAACAGATGGTAGGCCAACATGTGAGTGTTGGGAACCCAACCTGGTTCTTCAAAAGCAGCCAGTGCTCTTAAGCTCTGAGCTATCTTTCCAGCCCCATCTTTCTCTGTTTTTGAGACTGGGTCTCCCTGTAGGCCCCACTGGCCTGGAACTTGCTATATAGATCAGGTTGGCCTTAAATCTCACTGAGATCCTGCCTGCCTTGGCCTTCTGAGTGCTGTGATAAAAGACATATGTCACCATGCCTGGCTTTATCTTTCCTTATTTTAAAACCTAATCTGGAAGACAAGAGAAAAGGGTCAGTGGTTGAGCACTGGCTGCTCTTGCAGAGGACCCAGGTTTGGTTCCCACCATTCACATGGTGCTAACAATCACCTGTAACTCCAATTCCAGGGGATTCAACACCCTCTTCTGACCTCTGGGCACTGCACAACATGGGTGCACTTACATACATGTAGACAATACACTCAAACACATAAAACGAAAATAATAAATCACGGCTGGGTGTGGTGGCACGCACCTTTAATCCCAGCACTCAGGAGGCAGAAGCAGGCAGATCTTTGTGAGTTCAAGGCCAGACTGGTCTACATAATGCATTCCAGGCTATCTGGGATTCCAGGGAGACCTTGTCTCAAAAAAACCAAAAAGTAAAAAATATTTTTTAAAGACCTAATCTGGGGCTGGAAAAACGGTTCAGTGGTTATGAGCACTGTTCTTCAAAGGACCCAGGTTCAGGTCCCAGCATCCCCATTGTGGTTAATTCTAACTCCAGTTCCCTCTTCTGGCTTCTGTGGGCATGATACATACATGGTACACTTACATATATACATGCAGGCAAAACATAAACATAAAAATTTTAAAAGTTGTTTTAGGGGGTCTGGAGAGATGGCTCAGCAGTTAAGGAGCACTGACTGCTCTTGCAGAGGACCTGGATTCAATTTCCAGCACCCACATGGTGGCTACAAACCAGGCTTAACTCCAGTTCCAGGGGAATCCGAAGCTCTCTTCTGACTTCCATGGCATTGCACAACATGGGTGCACTCACATACACGCAGGCAACACACTCATACACATAAAAATGATATTTTTTTTTTAAAGTTGTTTTAGGGCTGGAGAGATGGCTCAGCGGTTAAGAGCACTGACTGCTCTTGCAGAGGACCCAGGTTCGATTCCCAGCACCCACATGGCGGCAGTGAACTGTCCTTAATTGACTTCCATGGCATTGCACAACATGGGTGCACTCACATACACGCAGGCAACACACTCATACACATAAAAATGATATTTTTTTTTTAAAGTTGTTTTAGGGCTGGAGAGATGGCTCAGCGGTTAAGAGCACTGACTGCTCTTGCAGAGGACCCAGGTTCGATTCCCAGCACCCACATGGCGGCAGTGAACTGTCCTTAATTCCAGTTCCAGGGGAGTCCGAAGCCCTCTTCTGACCTCTGCAGCATTGCACAACACAGGTGCACTCACATACATGCAGGTAATACACTCATGCACATAAAATAAAAATTTAAAAAAAGCAAAAACAAAAAAGTTTTGAAGCCAGGTGTGGTAGTATGTGCCTTTAGTCCCTGTACTTGGGAGGCAGAGGTAGGTGAATCTCTGAGAGATCGAGGCCAGCCTAGTCTCCATAGCGAGTTCCAGACCAGCTGTGACTAGTTAAGAACACTGACTGCTATTGCAGTCAATTCCCAACACCCACATGGCGGCTACAAACCGTCCTTAACTCCAGTTCCAGAGGAATCCGAAGCCCTCTTCTGACCTCCGGAGCATTGCACTACATGGGTGAACTCACATACATGCAGGCAACACACTCATACACATAAACTATAATAAAATATAAAAAAAAAATGTATTTTTTTAAAAAGTTGTTTTAGGGCTGGAGAGATGGCTCAGCAGTTAAGAGCACTGACTGCTCTTGCAGAGGACCCGGGTTTGATTCCCAGCACCCACATGACGTCTGCGAACCGTCCTTAACTCCAGTTCCAGGGGAATCCGAAGCCCTCTTACCGACCTCCATGGTATTGCACATCACATACATGCAGGCAGTACACTCATACACATAAAATAAAAAAATAATAAAATTAGCAACATTAAAAGCAAGAATATCAAAAAGGACAATAGTGCCTCACATCTGCCTCAAGGGCTTCAGGAGTTGGCCTGCCATCATTGGCCCAGAGCTTTGTCCTTCCTCTTATGTTTGGCTTGGTTATTTCATACCCAGCTACAAGCCCTCTTATGAATTGCCCTCAGTGTTCCAGACTCCACTGATAGTGATCTTTAATCTTTTAACTCCAGCCTGTTTTCACTGCAATATATGAGCAATTAGCTGTTTTCAACCATGGGCCCTTTCCCTTACTACCCACAGAGAGCTATCTGCTATACCATAAACATTAGTAAACTCAGAGTATTTTTTTAAATATTTTATGGCAGGTGTGGTGGCGCATGCCTTTTGTCCCAGTACTTGGAAGGCAGAGGCAGGCAGATCTCTGTGCATTTGAAGCCAGCCTGGTCTACATAGCGAGTTCCAGGTCAGCTGGAGCTACAAGGAGACCCTGTCTGTGAAAGACGAAAAAAAAATTTTTTATGTGTATGAGTGTATTGCTTGCATGTGTGTAAGTGCACCTGTGTCATGCAGTGCCTGGAGAGGTCCTAAGAAGGTGTGAGATCTGGAACTGGAGTTACAGATGGTTGTTGGACACCATGTAGGTGCTGGGAATTGAACCCAGGTCCTCTGCAAGAGCAGTCAGTGCTCTTAACCATTGAGCCATCTCCCCAGCCCCAAACTCAGAGTATTATAAATGGCTAAGACACAAAGAAATTCTCCACCTCACTCACCCACCCCCCTGCTAGGGTCTCTCACATGCTTAGGCTGCATTCCCAGCCTTTGTTGTTATTATTTGTAAGAGAGTCTCACTGTATAGACCCTATATATTCAAGCCAGGCTACCCTTGAATTTGGTCTCTCCTGCTTCAGTCTCTCAAGTGCTGGGATTACAGGTGTAATGTCCAGTCCTCAAGAAATTCTTGAATGTTCTGTGTGTTTTTCTACTCAGGAAAACATTTGTCTTGATGAAAGGAAAAGTGCAAAAATTTTGCTAGAGGAAATGCTTCTATGTAAAAGCAAATAAGAAGAAGCCAGAGAAGGTTGGGAGAGCCATTAGATCTTAAAGGAGAGAGGATAGGGAGAAGTGTCCCACAGCATTGGGTTCAAGTGAGAGAGATCCTGCCTGGATATATAAAATGGAGAGCAAAAAAATGAAGACACCCAAGTCAATCTCTGGCACTGGGCACAAACACAGGTGCACATGCACACACACGATACACATGTTGGGGGGGGTTGCTTTGGGGCTGGAGAGATGCTTCAGTGTTTAAGAGTGTGTACTGCTCTTATAGAGTTCCCAGCACCCATGCCAGATGACTCACAGTTACCTGCAATCTCCAGCTGCTGGGGATCTAACAAATTGGGCCTTCTGCCTTCATGAGCACCTGCACGCAAGTGAACACACACACACATACACATAATTAAATATAATAAAAATAACTTTTTTGGAAAAGTTCAAGGATTGGTGTAGCAGCTGTGATCTCAGCACACCGCCGGAGAGTGCCAGGTTCTGGCCTTCCTCTGGCATAGGGGCTGAGAACATGGGGGACTGCCTGAGAGCACCCAGATACTGCCTCCATGTGGTGGGGTCCAAACCTTAGAAGGAAGCCTGAGTGTACCTGATTGGAACCTGACTTGGGCTTCTGTGGGTGCTCCTGAATAGCTGATCGGAAGCCATCAGTTCCCTCCAAAATAAAACCTGAGAGAACCCAAAACCTGTACCAACCAGCTTTACATAACCAATAAGGAAAGGACCTAGGCACCTCGATAATACAAACAAGCATACTTCAACTTAATTGTCATATCAGAATCACAACAAAAGAAATTCACGGGGCTGGAGAGATGGCTCAGCAGTTAAGGACACTGGTTGTTCTTGCAGAAGACCCGGGTTCACATCCCAGCACCCACATGGCAGCTACAACTGTCCGTCACTCCAGTCCTAGGGGATCTGACAGCCTCTCTGACCTCCCAGGGCATTGCATGACATGGGTATACTTACCTACATGCAGGCAATACACGCATACACATAAAATAAAAATAATAAATAAAAGTTAAAAAAAAAAGCCGGGTGTGGTGGCACACGCCTTTAATCCCAGTACTCAGGAGGCAGAGGCAGGCAGATCTCTGAAGATCAAGGCCAGCCTGGTCTACATAGTGAGTTCCAGGACAGTTGGGGCTACAGGGAGACCCTGTCTCAAAAAGACCAAAAGAAAAAAAAATTCACATGCCAAAATCACAATGAAAGAATAAAATGGAAAGCCAAAATACTATGTCCCCAACATACTCCACCAGTCCTGTAGAAGAGTTCTACAAGGAGAAGCCCCTAGAGATAACCCAGGACACTGAATTTAAAAGAACAATCATACATGATCAAGGAATTCAACAAATTTAAAGAACACGCAAACAAATCAAAGAACTAAAAGACAGGGATAAACGTCTGAATGAATTAGCAAAAGAGATAGAAACACTGAAGAAAACTCAGGCAGAAATGAAGAAGAAGTGCAAAACTCAATAAGCCAAATTGAAACAACAGGGGAAAGCCTCACCGCTAGAATAAATGAAATGGAAAACAGAATATCAACACTGGAGAATAAAGTTGAAGAATTGGACCACTCAAGCAGATTATGGAAAATTTAAAAAAAACAGGAGAAGCCGAGCGTTGTGGCACACACCTGTAGTCCCAGCACTTGGGAGGCAGAGGCAGGGGGATCTCTGTGAGTTCAAGGTCAGCCTGGTCCACATAGTGAGTTCCAAGACAGCTAGGGCTACAGGGAGACCATGTCTCAAAAATACCGCCCCCCCCAAAAAAAAACAAAAAAAAAAAACAGGAATGGAATGTGCAAGAGATGTGGTATACTATGAAAAGACCAATCTACATATCATAGGAATAGAGGAAGGAGAAGAATTTCAGGTTAATGGTATTGACCAGATCTTAAACAGGATTGTAGAAGAGAATTTCCAGAAATTAAGGAAAGACATCCCCATACAAATACAGGAAGCACATAGAACACCAAATAGGATGAGAAAAGAAACTCCCCAGTACATGTCATAGTAAAAACACCAAATGTACAGAACAAAGAGAGACTACTCAAAGCAGCAAAAGAAAAACAACAAGTCACATACAAAGGACAGCCCATCTGAATTACAGCTGACTTATCAATGGAAACTATGAAAGCCAGAAGAGACTGGACCAAGGTATTTCCACTTCTACATGACAGTAGATGCCAGCTGAGAATACTTTACCCAGCAAAAATGTCTATTATAGTTGAGGAGGAAAGAAAAATCTTCCTTAACAGGAATAGCCTGAAAGAATACATGTCCACAACACCAGCCCTTCAAAGAATACTTGAAGCAATACAGGGAGCAGAGAGAGAAACACTATACCCCAGGGCAACAAAAGGAAACACAAAATTTGACAGAGAACACAAACAGCAATCAAAATAACGGCAACCAATACACATCTTTCAATAATAACCCTTAAGTATCAATGGACTGAACTCCCCAGTCAAAAGACACAGGCTAAATGAATGGGTTAAGAAATAAAATCCATCTCTTTGCTATCTGCAAGAAACCCATCTCACCTTCAAGGACAGGCACTACCTTAAGGTAAAAGGATACCTTAAGGTAAAAGGATGGAAAAGAATATTCCAAGCAAATGACATTAAGAAACAAGCAGGAGTTACAATTCTAATATCTGACAAAATAGACTTCAAAGTAAAACTAATTAGAAGAGAAAAGGAGGGTCACTTCATTCTGATCAAAGGAACAGTTAACCAAGAAGATATTACAATCCTGAACATATATGCACCAAACTCTAGTGCACCCAAATTCAGAAAGACACCACCACAGGACTTCAAGACACAGATTAACCCCAACTCAGTAATACTAGGGGACTTCAGTACCCCACTGTCTCCATTAGACAGGTCAACTGGACAAAGAATAAACAGATGTCTGAATTAAATAATACTTTACATCAAATGGACCTAACAGACATCTTTCAAATATTCCACCCAAGCACCAAAGAATACACTTTCTACTCAGCTCCCCATGGAACTTTTTCAAAAATTGACCACATCTTGGGCCACAAAGTAAAACTCAACAAATACAAAAAAAAATTGAAATAATCCCATGCATTCTATCAGACCACAATGCAGTAAAACTCAAAATCAACACTGGACAAAAGCCCTAGTCACTACAGGAACTCATGGTGAGTGAACAACACACTGCTAAATAATGAGTGGGTCAAAGGAGAAATTAAGAAAGAAAGAAAATAATTCCTGGAATTCAATGAAAAGAACAATACAACACAGCACAACCTCTGGGACACTTTAAAAGCAGTCCTAAGCAGGAAGTTTATAGCTCTAAATGTCTACATTAAAAAATTGGAAAAAGCCCAAATAAATGACCTAACAACTCAAGGCACTGGAAAGGCAAGAACAAATGAAACCCAAACCCAGCAAAAGAGAAGAGATAACAAAAATCAGAGCAGAAATTAGTTGAATAGAAACAAAGAAAACAATACAAAGAATCAATGACTCTAAGAGCTGGTTCTTTGAAAAACTAAACAAGATAGACAGACCCTTAGCCCAGTTAACCAAAAGAAAGAGCAAATCCAAATCAACAAATCAGAGATGAAAGGGGAAACATCACAACAGACACCCAAAAGATCCAGACTATTATAAGGGAATATTTTTAAAAATCTATATGCTACTAAATTAGAAAATCTAAAAGAAATGGATGGATATCTAAAAGCATGGGGACCACCAAAGTTAAACCAAGGAGAGAGCAACAGTTTAAACAGACCCATAACATATAAGGAAATTGAAACAGTAATACAAAGCCACCCAACTAAAAAAAGCCCAGGCCCAGATGGATTTACAGCAGAATTCTACCAGACATTTAAAGAAGCCATCCAACCAATACTACTTAAATCATTCAAAACCATAGAAACAGAGGAAGGACTCCAAAATTCCTTCTATGAAGCCAGCATCATTCTAATACCCAAACTGGGTGAAGACACAACCAAAAAAGAAAACCATAGACCCATATCCTTAATGAACATAGACGTAAAAATTTTCAACAAAATACTTGAAAACTGCATACAGATGTACATCAAAAATATTCACCATGATCAAGTATGCTTTATTCCAGAGATGCAGGGATGGTTCAATATATGCAAGTCAATAAAGGTCATTAATCGTATAAATGGACTCAAAGACAAAAACCACATTGTCATCTCAATAGATGCAGAAAAAGCTTTTAACAAAATTCAGCATGCATTTATGTTCAAAGTCCTAGAGGGAACTGGACTGGAGGAAACACACCTCAACATAATTAAAGTTATATATAACAAACCCACAGACAACCTCATTCTAAATGGAGAAAAACTGGAAGCATTCCCATTGAAATCAGGACCCAGACAAGGCTGTCCACTATCTCAACTTTTCTTTAACATAGAGCTTGAAACTCTTGCAAGAGCAATAAGAGGAGCAGGAAATTAAAGGAGTAATAATTGGAAAAGAAGAGATCAAATTATCCCTTTTTGCAGATTATATGATATTATATCTG
>NW_008335444.1:6135077-6137831 GCF_000622305.1 Nannospalax galili | reverse complement strand
GGAAAAAAAAAAAAAAACTTCAAATAAACCTGATGAAAGACACCAATGATCTCTACAATCAAAATTTTAAATCGTTAAAGAGACTGAGGAAGACACCAGGAGATGGAAGGAATGCCCCACGCTAATGGATTGAAAGAATTAATATTGTGAAAACGACCATCCTACCAAAAGCAATATGTAGATTCAATGCAATCCCAATCAAAATCCCTATGACATACTTCACAGAATTAGAAAAACCATCCTTAAATTCATATGGAAGCACAAAAGACCCCAGATAGCCAAAGCAACCCTGAGCACAAAGAGGAGTGCTGGGAGGATTACTATACCAGATCTACTACAGAGATATAGTCATAAAAACAGCATGGTACTGGCACAAGAATAGACACATAGATCAATGGAACATCACTGAAGACCCAAACCCGAGTTCACGCAATTTCAGCCACCTGATATTTGACAAAGGTGCGAGGAACACACAATGGAGGAAAGGCAGTATCTTCAACAAATGGTGTTGGCAAAACTGGATCTCCACTTGTAGAAGAATGAAACTAGATCCTTATCTTTCTTTCACCTTGCACAAGAGTCAACTCCAAAAGGATCAAAGACCTCAATGTGAAACTGGAAACCCTGAAACTATTAGAAGAAAATATTGGCAATAACTTACAAGATATAGGTGTAGAAAAGGATTTTCTAAATCAGACAGCAGTTGCTCAGGAATTAAGGCCAGCAATCAACAAGTGGGATCTCATTAAACTAAATAGCTTCTGGACAGCAAAAGAAACTATCAAGAAAGTGAAGAGAAAACCCACAGAATGGGAAAAATTCTTCACCCAGTGACACATCTGACAGGGATTTAACATCCAGAATATATAAAGAACTCAAAAAACAAAGAATTGAGAAACCAAATGGCCTTAGGGAAATGCAAATTAAAACCACCCTAAGGTATCACCTTACCCCAATCAGACTGGGTAGGATCAAGAGAACAAATGATACCAAATGCTGGCAAGGATGTGGAGAAAGGGGAACTCTCATTCACTGCTGGTGGGATTGCAAGCTCCTGCAACCCCTTTGGAAAACAGTGTGGAGAACTCTTAAAAAAACTAAAACTGAACCTACCATATGACCTAGTTATAGCACTCCTTGGCATATACCCAAATGACTCATCCTATTGTAGAGACACTTGTACAACCATGTTTGCTGCTGCTTTCACAATAGCTAAGAGATGGAAGCAATCTAAGTGCCCCTCAACTGAGGAGTGGTTACAAAAATGTGGTATATTTACACAATGGCGTTCTATTCAGCAGTAAGGAAAGATAAAATAATGAAATTTGCAGGTAAATGGATGGATCTAGAAACTGTTATACTAAATGAAGTAACAGACTCAGAAAAACAAATGACGTATGTTCTCCCTCATATGTGGATCCTAGCATCAAATCCTTTTAAATTCCATTTCCTTTTAATAAGATGATGCTGTACAAGCAGTCTCTTCTGCATGAAATAACTACCGTCATCATGACTTCAGCTGTGCCTGGCCTGGTTGCTAAACATTGTCACAACTGGGCTTGTTGACAATTGTACTCATTCATTAAAGGAGGGCCAAGCAGGGTCATTGCACCCTCACCAGAGTATCCAGCCACTCTTGCCAGCCAACTGTATGTAATTTGGCCCTAATCACACATGGTCTCTTGTATTTGGGAAGGGCTAAAGTATGCAATCTGGTGAAAGCTAGGAAGAGAAGGTATGACTCATGCTGGGTAAAGGCTTTCCAGTGTGCATACCCTCAGGTCATACATACACCTCAGCAACCCCTGTTATCTCAAGTCTTTGAGAGGGAACTGACACTGATTCTAACCACTTGAACAGCTATCAAAATACCTGAAAGCAAATCCTGAATCCATCACTCTGGAGTCCAGCCTTGGCAGACAAAAGAAAAATGAGGAGGAACCTAACAGAAGGATGCTTCTGGAAGCCCTTGTCAAGAAATTCCAATGGACTCTCATATGAACATTTGAAAATTGCCCTGTTCTGACTTTTTTCTAGTTCCGTCTAGAACTTGTAATACTAATTACTCTTCCCTTTACTTCTCCTTCACATCGCCTATTCACCAGTCAAGGACTTTCTTTTCCCCCTAAAGATAAGAGGCAATTTGGGAGTCTTTTAGATAGACCCACTGAAGGGGTACTCCAATTGCCTCACGCTGCGGCATCCCTGTTTAGCATGGAAGAAGCCAGAGCTGTCTGCGTCCCGATTCCCTATCCTCAAGTTGGGTAACCTCTTCAGAGGATAACAATAGGAGGTAGGGGTGCTGGATAGATGGCTCAGTGGTTAAGAGCACTGACTGCTCTTGCAGAGGACCGGGTTTGATTCCCAGCACCCACATGGTGGCTACGAACCATCCTTAACTCCAGTTCCAGGGGAATCCGAAGCCCTCTCTTACTTCCGTGGCATTGCAAGACAAGGGTGCACTCACAAACATGCAGGCAATACGCTCATACACATAAAATAAAAATAATAAAATATTAAAAAATAGAGGTAGGAATTGGCTAGGCAGTTAGGGAAAAAAGACCCCAAAGAAAAGTAGCCAGTTTCTTTGGTAAAACTCACAATGTCCTTGGGCCTCTTAGCAACATACTCTGTTCCAAAGGCTAAAAATGTCAAACGTATTTGGGAGCTTTTATCTAATCCTTAAAAAATTTTAGGGTTACCTCTTGGGGGTGGGTGGAATGTTAGAGTAGCCCAAAGCCCCATAAAACAAAG
>NW_008335444.1:6127070-6134954 GCF_000622305.1 Nannospalax galili | reverse complement strand
AAAATAAATAAAGGAAAAAGAAAGAGTTCATGAAAAAAAAAAAAAGAGGCTCTTAGGAAAAGTATTCTCAAGATATGTCAACCAGTATTTTAGGGCCAACTTCTCTTTTCCAACAGAATCTTTACGGAATTGTAGATAAGAGTGTAAGTCCTAGGTCTAGCTTGGTATTGTCTTTCAAAGTGATTGTAAAATGAATTAATACACGCAAATAATTCAGTGTAGAGCTTGTTCCGTAATATGTTAAAATATCTACTTTTACTAAGGAAAAAAGAATCTAAGAAGTCAATGAAGTGGCATGAAACTTTTAAGACTATGTTAAATGTTTCAAATTTGTAAGTGTTCAACTTTTGAATATCTCTACTATAAAGTTTGAGTATGAGCCACAAAAAAAAAGTTCAAGGTCATCCTCAACATATCAAATTCACACCAGCTTAGGGTGAAAAAAAAAGTGTTCACAGTAATAATTTCAATCAATATTTTCAAAGTGCCCTCAATGGAATTTATATCAATCCTGCAATCCCAATTCACAATATTTAAATTTCAAGGGTAACAGTATTAGATTAGGAGGTTACAACATGAAAGATAGAAACGCTACATAAAATTAGAAAGCTGCCCATTTGACTATATTTTATTATCCTCAGGAATCAAAAGTCTCACAGAGAAAGACTGAATAATCACATTGGTCATTCATGTAAGCTGGGCCAAGGAACATCTTTTTCTTCTGTCCCTAAGCGAACCCAAATCAGTGAGAAGCAAAATTCCTAAACCCTCAGCACAGGGCCTGGTGGTCGGTGGAAGCGCTTTAGGAGAAGCCTTTGCAGTTTCCTCACTGTGTCCAACCTCTGGCCGTCCCACAAGTTCCTTCCACCGGTCTTTGGATCACAGAAGTAAAAATCCTCTCACTTAGGGCTGGGACACCCGGCAGAAAGGTTCTCTCCGCAGCAGGAAGGCGGGTCTTCTCCGAGGGGCGAATCCTGCTGCTTGTCGTCGGGGCGCGCAGCCCGGGAATCTCTCTCAGTCCCCAAGTCTGGGTCCCCGGGTCCGTGTCCGTCCCTCCGTCCACCCCACCCCCGCCCCCGTCCCCGGTTTCCCGCGCCTTCCCCGACCCTGCACGGCCTTAGCGCTCCCGGTTCGCCCACCCCACCTACCTGGTTCTTTTCGGTTTTCTCGAGCAGCACCAGGGTGAGCAACTCAGGTAACCCTGGCCGCTCGGTGCCGCCTCCTGACGTGACGTTTGCTCGGACAGGGGAGGTCCTCGAGCTGCAACACGTCATCACGTCGCGCGGCCGCCTAGTCAGGATTCTGGAGTGCCGCCGAGGCTGCTCTGAGTGCGGGGTTGGGGCGGCGGCGGCGGCGGCGGCGGCGGCGCTCCGGCTGCTGAGCCCTGCGAGCCCCGCACCTAGCCCATCTGCCGGGGCGGGCCCGGAGCCCAGGTGAGTGGCCGCAAAGATGGCACCCAGCGCCCCCACCTGCCCTCGGTTTCGGCCGCGGCCTTCGCCCAGCCTTGGTCTACCCCGAGTAGGACGGAGACGGGGGGCCGAGCGGGCGCTGGCCGGGAGCGCTGACCTGTCAGCTGCCCACTCACCTCCCTCAGCTCCTCCCTCAAGATGCCCTCTCAGCTGCCTCTTCAGCGCCTCCTTCAGCTGCCATCTCAGCTCTCCTCTCTGCGGCCCCCAGCTCCCCCCTCCTCAGCGCCCGCCCAGCAGCCCCCTCAGCTCCTCCTTTAGCTCCTCCCTCAGCCCCCCAGCTCCTCCCTAGCTGCCTCCTTAGCTTTCTCCTCAGCTCCCCCCTCAGTTTCCCCGTCAGCTGTCCCTCGCCTGCCCCTTCAGCTTTCCCCTTAGCCACCTCCTCAGCTCCCTCTCAGCTTTCCCGTCAGGTCCCCCCTCACCCCCACCTCAGTTTCCCGCTCAGCTCCCCCCTCAGCTCACTCAGCTGCCTCCTCCCTGGAAGGAAAGAATTTGGCGGAGAAACAGTTTAAGACGTTTATTTCGTCAAAGCTACTCTCCAAAGATTGAAGTGGGTCGTCCCCAAAGGTTGGGGGGAAGCACTCCAATGGGGTCTGCATTATGTATTTTAAAGAAGTTTCTTATATTTATGAGGTGGGTGGTTTATTTATGGAGGTAAGATGACCCTTTTTCCTCCCAAATCGTAATGGACCGCATCTCCTTTTTAGGGTATTTTTCCTAGTGATCTTGAAAAGCAGAGTACTGGGTCTCTGAGTTGGGGAGGGTGGGGGAGTCCAAACTACAACAGATACTACTACAATGAAGCCAGAGTCTCTCGAGGTTGCACTCATGTAGGCAATTTGGGAGTACCCTGGTGCCTTAGTTTTTGTTATAGCAGTACAGTAACAGCCTAAATTCTGTTTTCTACAGAAGTGCACTCTAATCATGGCAAGGCAAAGCTGCAGCTAATCAGGAGACACAGCTACCAAGATACAGCTGCAATTTTCCATGGTTACTGCCCATCTAACTCCTTGCCTACCTAGTGTTATACTTCCAGTTGTGGTGCTAGCTGTAAGCCTGGTGTTGTCACAGGAGAGCTTCATTTTTTTTTTTTCTCCTGAATTTAACCTTCTAGGATTTGATACCCCTCCCCCATTCAGAATGGAACCCTTCTATTCAGATGTTAACAAAAGTTCTAGAACCCTTAGTTTTTGAAAGGTGGAGAATGTGCCCAGGAAAGCAGATCACTGCACTGAGGTTACTGTCAGTTTTGATGCAAACCTTAAAGCCCAGTCATCGGCAGAGGCCTCTGGTAACACCCCAGGAAGTCTTCACAACCTATAGACATCTGCTGATAATCCATTGAATCCCCAGTGTTTCTCATATTCCCACAGTTGAAAGTATGTTGACTTAAGAAACGTTTTTGTTTTCAAATATGTGTACTTTAGTGGATCATCTCCTTTTTTTGTAAAATAGAACTTACAGAGTTGTTGGAAGGATGTTGAGAGTGCCTTTGATGTAACTATAAACAAAAAGAATTTGGAATCCTTTTTTTTTGGTCTTTTTGAGACAAGGTCTCCCTGTAGCCCAAGCTGGCCTGGAACTCAACTATGTAGACCAGCCTGGCCTTGAACTCATAGAGATCTACCTGCCTCTGCCTCCCAAGAGCTGGGATTAAAGGCGTGAGCCACCACACCCCACTGGAATCTCATTTTTACAAGTCAAAAATTATGATTGTGAGTTGTGGGCTTCAGAAAGACCACAGTTGGCTTGTTTGTTTTTTGTTTGTTTGTTTGTTTCTTGGCTCATTTCAGAAAGTTTTGAATCCCAAGAAAAGACATATTCATAACCATCTCCATTTCATTCCCCAGAAACTGTTCCTGAGGAGGAAAATAGTGTGACTGACGTCTGTCCACTCAGGAAAGTAGTCTTTACAGTGATTTTTTTTTTTTTTAAATACGTAACTATTTTATTTAACTGAGGTATACAAGAAAACTTTGCAATTTTGGTCATTCTCTGATATCCATAGGTAATTGGTTGGAGAAATCCAATAGATACCACAATCTGAGTGTGCTGAAGTTTTTTTGGTTTTTTTTGAGGGGAGTGTGGTTTTTTATTTTTATTGAAATGACGTCTCCCTGCACTCCCTGCTGGCCTGGAACTCGCCATATAGATAACCAGGCTGGCCTCAATCTCAAACAGATCTGCCTCACAAGTGTTGGGAGTAAAGGTGTGTACCACTACTCCTAGCCTGGTGTGGTTTTTTTGAGACAGTTTTGCCATGTGGCCTTGGCTGACCTAAAACTCATCATGTAGATCAAGCTGGCCTGAGTGTTACGATTACAGGGGGTGCACCACCACTCCTAGCTCTGAAGTCTTATATAAAATGACATACATCGTATTTGCATATCCTCTGTATACTTCTTAAAGGTGTGTACCACTACTCCTAGCCTGGTGTGGTTTTTTTGAGACAGTTTTGCCATGTGGCCTTGGCTGACCTAAAACTCATCATGTAGATCAAGCTGGCCTGAGTGTTACGATTACAGGGGGTGCACCACCACTCCTAGCTCTGAAGTCTTATATAAAATGACATACATCGTATTTGCATATCCTCTGTATACTTCTTTTTTGAGACAAGGTCTCCCTGGAGCCCCAGCTGGCCTGGAACTCACTATGTAGACCAGGCTGGCCTTAAACTCACAGAGATCCACCTGCCTCTGCCTCCTGAGAGCTGGGAGTAAAGGCATGCATCCCCCCCCCCCCCAGGCACTACTGTATACTTAAGCCAGCTCTAGATTACTGTAATACCTAATATAATATGTTATACTGTATTGTTTAGAGAAAATAAGAAAAAGTATATATTCAAAATTGGTCCTTTTCGATCCTTGCTTGATTGAATCTGAAGATATGGAACCAGGGGAATTGAGAGGAAGAAGACAACTTTTATTTGGCATTGCTAGGACTAGATCATGGTGTGGTGCCTAAAATAGGATATGCTGTCTTCTGGAAGCTTGCATTTGAAGAAGCCTGTTTTAAGTTCTTTAATTTGTAAAGGTAAATATGTATGCTTAGTTTCCCCTTCTTCAAATCTGCTTTTTTTCTCTTGTAGCTACATTATTCACGTACTCCCTTGTTCTTTCTCCATAGTGCTTGATGGGCGGCATTATGGCCCCCAAAGACATAATGACAAATACTCATGCTAAGTCCATCCTCAACTCAATGAACTCCCTCAGGAAGAGCAATACCCTATGTGATGTGACATTGAGAGTGGAACAGAAAGACTTCCCTGCACATCGGATTGTACTGGCTGCCTGCAGTGATTATTTCTGTGCTATGTTCACCAGTGAGGTAAATGGCAAGTCGTCACCACATAACTAAAATTCACATATGTGCCCTTGTAGTTCTCTCATTTCAGTGACTAGAATAGCATGTGAGGGTGATCTGGTTGTGACATCTGTCATCCCACTGAACAACCATGGTTGATTTGGTTAATCTGGCTGGCTAGCCAGGTGGTGTCCCCTTTTTTCTTCACTGCTCCTTGTGCTTCATTTCTGATGGAGAATGCTTTATTGGCCTTTTCCAACAGAAGACCATCTTTGGTTGAGAGTTAAGGTGCCCTTCTGTTAGAACTTCCAAACAAGCTCTCAGTGAATATAATAGAAGTTTTAAACCAAGCATGGTGGCTCATTTCTATAGTCCTAGCACTTGAGAAGTAGAAACAGGAAAAATCAAGAGATTTAGGGCCACTGGGCTACTGCCCCCCCCCCCAAACAAGTGCAGGGGATGTAACTTATTTGGTTAGGTGCTTACCTGACACACAAAGCCACAAATTTAAGGTCATCCTTGGCTATATAAAGAATTTGAGGCCAGTCTGGGCTACATGAGACCCTTTTTTTTTTTAAAGGAACTTGCCCACCTGAGAGAAGAATCATGAGAAAGCCAGAGATGCTGTGCTCTGCAGGAGTCTTTCATTTTATTTTTTTCATTTTCTTTTATGTATTCTAAGTGTATTGCCTGCATGTATGTAAGTGTACCCATGTCGTGCATTGCTCTCAGAGGTCAGAAAAGGGTGTCGGATCCCCTGGAACTGGAGTTATGGGTGGTTGTTAGCTGCCATGTGGGTGTTGGGATTCAAACCTGAGTCTCCTGCAAGAACAACCAGTGCTCTTAACTGCTGAGCCATGTCTCCAACTTGAGACCCTTTCTAAATAAATTAAGTAAATAAATCAGTAAAAATAAGAATAGGGCCAGCAAGATGACTCAGTGACTGAAGGTGCTACCAGAAGAGAACTGACTGCCTTGAGTTGTCCTATGACTTCTGTGTGATTATGTGTACACACACACATAAACACATACACACAAACACACACACACAGGATGGCTCAGCAGGTAAAGGAGCTTTCTGTGAAAGCCTGAAAATCTGAGTTTGATTCCCCAAAACAACATAAAGGTGAAAGAAGAGAATCAACTGGCCTTCACATGTGGACCATAGTACATGTCCACCCTTCCCACAGTAATACAAAAACATTTTGGAAGTAATAGCATAAATGTAATTATTTAAATTAAAAATAAAAATAGATTTTAAGGGCCTGGAGAGATGGCTCAGCAGTTAAGCTCATTGACTGCTCTTGCAGAGGACCCAGGTTCAGTTTTTAGCACCCACATGGCAGCTAATAACCATCCATAACTCCAGTTCCAGGGGATCCGACACAGCCTTCTGACCTCCACAGGCATTGGATGACACGGGTACACTTAACATACTAGCAGGGAATACACTCATACACTCCTTTAATCCCAGCTCTCAAAGGCAGGCAGATCTCTGAGTTCAAGGCCAGCCTGGTGTACTTGGTGAGTTCCAGGCCAGCTGGGGTTACAGGGAGACCTTGTCTCAAAAAGACCAATAAAATATTAAAAAAAAAAAAAATTTTTTTAAAGTTTATGGTAGAGGCTGAAGAGATGGCTGCTTTTGCATTGGACCCAAATTTAAATCCCAGCACCCACATGGCGGGTAACAGCCATCCATAACTCCAGTTCCAGAGAATCCAGCGCCCTCTTCTGGCCTCTGATGGTATTGCACAACATGGGTGCACTTACATACATGCAGGCATAACACTCATACACATAAAATGTTTAAAAAAAAACCAAAAGTCTATGAATCTTTTAAATTTAAGGTATGTGAATAATTATTATATAATTTAACTATTATATAATTAACTCCCCTGGAACTGGAGTTAAGAGTCCTGAAATATTTCATTATACTAAGGATTTTAGTTTAGATTTTTGTTTTTGTTTTTTGAGACAAGGTCTCTCTGTAGCTCCCGCCAGCCTAAAACTCACTCTGTAAACCAGGCTGGCCTCAGTCTCACAGAGATCTGCCTGCCTCTGCCTCCCAAGTGCTCGGATATTTGGGGAGTATTTTTGTTGTTGCTTGATTTGTTTTGATTTGATTGCTTTATTATAAAAGATTTTACTTTGCTAAATATTTTTCTCTATGTGTGTGCTTGCATGAGTTTTATGGGCACCATGTTTATGCAGTGCCAGAGGACATCAGATCCCCTAGAGCTGAAGGTTGTGAGTCTCCTGATAGGGATGCTGGGAACTGAACCTGGCCTCTCTGTAAGAGTAGTAAACTGTCTTCACTGCTGGGCCATCTCCAGACCCCTGGTTTAGTGTTTGTTTTTTGTTCTGTTTGATGGAGTCTTAATATATATATATATCCCCCAAACTAACTTCACTACTCCATCTTCCTACCTCAGCCTTCCAACTACCCAGACTAGTTATGTGCTACCACACCCAGCCATGATAAGACTCTTTAAAATGTATTGCTAACCATCAGTATTTTCTTTAGTTAGTACCCATCTCCAAAATAAGTAGTTGCTAGATCTAGATAGGTGAGAAAGTATAATAATAATGAGAGTAACTACATTTATGGGCCCAGCTACAGTGTTCCATTTGTCATGCATTTGTCATTTACCCTAGGGGTTAGTATTATCATCCCATTTTACAGTGAGCAAGGGTCTCAGTAAATGACTTTCCCAAAGTCATATAGCTTGTAAATACTGTGTAGAGGTGGGATTTACTTCCATATTTTCTGACTAAAGACCAGTTTTAAAATATTTTTTATTTATTTTTATTTTATGTGTATGTGTTCCATTTGTCATGCATTTGTCATTTACCCTAGGGGTTAGTATTATCATCCCATTTTACAGTGAGCAAGGGTCTCAGTAAATGACTTTCCCAAAGTCATATAGCTTGTAAATACTGTGTAGAGGTGGGATTTACTTCCATATTTTCTGACTAAAGACCAGTTTTAAAATATTTTTTATTTATTTTTATTTTGTGTATGAATGTTTTGCCTACATGTGTGTAAATGCACCAGTATCCTGCGATGCCTGCAGAGGTCAGAAGACAGTGTCAGATCTCCAGGAACTGGAGTTAT
>NW_008335444.1:6123101-6126399 GCF_000622305.1 Nannospalax galili | reverse complement strand
TGTGTGTGTGTGTCTTTTTGAGACAGGGTCTCCCTGTAGCCCCAACTGGCCTAGAACTCGCTATGTGAGACAAGTCTGGCCTCGATTTCATAGAGATCCACTTGCATTTGCCTCCCAAGTGCTGGGATTAAAGACATGCACCACCATGTCCCATTAAATTATAGTTTTTTTAAAGATGGATATTATTAAAATTCCTTTAAGCTCTTTGATTTGAGATTCTGTCTTTGTCTTATAGAATAAGTACCATTATTTTATACCTTATGAATTTTCAGCTTTCAGAGAAAGGGAAACCTTATGTTGATATCCAAGGTTTGACTGCTTCTACCATGGAAATCCTGTTGGACTTTGTATACACAGAAACCGTACATGTGACAGTAGAGAATGTACAAGAACTGCTTCCTGCAGCATGTCTACTTCAGCTGAAAGGTACAGATAATAAAAGGAGTTCTTGTTCATGACAAAATAGCCCCGGAAATGCTTTTCATTGATGTAAACTTAACCATGAAGCTTCTGGAGACCAGACTAGAAGCACTCATGTTTATTATTGCCCATGACTTTTGAATCTTTGAGTAGAAAAGATCAGATGTATTCAATAGCATTGCAAAAGAACCTCCCAGATGTGAGTATTTGGCTCATAAAAGACAGCACATATACCACTTAACACTTTTTCTGTTTTTTAAAACATTGACGCATTAGGCATGATGGCTAACACCTGTAATCCCAGCACATACGAAGCTGAGGAAAGAGGATGTGTTCAAGGACAGTCTGATCTACATAGTGAGACCATATTTCAAAATCAAACCAACAAACAAGCAGAAAAATGTAAAAAACAGGCATTTGTGTGTGTGTGTGTGTGTGTACACAATATATAAGGATTTCCAAAAGCTATTCATTTTCCTGGCTGCTAGATAGATAGGAGACTAGGAGGACATGTGCCACCCTCAAATCTTGTTATGCATCAGCACATTACCCATCTGACATGAAAATTAAATAAGTAAATAAATAAATAAGAATAAAATTTAACTCTTGGGAGGCAGAGGCAGAAGGATTTTAAGTTCCAAGCCAACATGGTCTACATTGTTAGACCCTATCTCAAAACAAAAACTAAATAAAATTTAAATTGATGTACAAAAATTAAAATACAGTTTTCACAGTATTATGGATGATCTTCCTTCCAGTTTCTAGTCTGATTTTTTTCGGTTTTGTTTGGTTTGTTTTGAGACTAGGTTTCTTTGTTTAGACCATACTGGCCTAGAACTTACTATATATCCCAGTTAAGCCTAATTCCATCCCAGCCTCCCAAGTGCTAGGATTACAGTTGTCTGCCACCAAGACCAGCCAGTCTGTCTTTTTAAACCTCCAATTATGGATATTCATATAATTGAAACATTTTCTCTTTTTGGTTTGTTTTTTGAGACGAGAATCTCACTGTATAGATCATTTATGATCTTCATGCTTAGCCTCCCGAGTGCTAGGATTACAGGCATGCACCACCATTCCCAGCCTACATTTTCTATTCTAATACAAGATTGAAGAATTGAGTTTATACTATGGACTTTTCTTTTCCCAGTGCCATGGATTGACTCCAGGGCTTTCCATGCTAGCATGCTGGACAAACAATTCTGCTTTGCTACTGAGTTGTATACCAAGCTGCTATACTGAACTTTTCATTTAGAGAATTATGGGATTGTTTATACTAGCTTCTGTTTTTTCTCACTGGAGTTTCTAAATGAGTTTGATGTAGAGTAGAAAATAAGAACATTATACTAAATAAGTAATTGGTTTTTAGATTGGTTCCAGTTACCAAGGGTTTTGTAGCTTTTGTTTAATTTGTGCTAGTGTTCCTGAAAATACTCATTTTGCTATACTTACTTTAAAGATGACATAGAAACAGATATAAAGATCTTATTAACAATGACAGCACATGAAACAGAAATAATACTTGGATCCTTTAGGCATGAAATTTCTCATCTTTGTGTTAAGTGTTTAGAGTTCCTCTGATAACATGTAGAAAAGATGTTGAGATCCAAAAATATAGGACTACTTCACACTTGGCCATGTATCCTGAAGTCTGTTCACTGCCTTTGTCCTAGGTGTGAAGCAAGCCTGCTGTGAGTTCTTAGAAAGTCAGTTGGACCCTTCTAATTGCCTGGGTATCAGGGATTTTGCTGAAACTCACAATTGTGTTGACCTGATGCGAGCAGCTGAGGTTTTTAGCCTAGTGTAATGCTTTCATGTATGTAAGTGCAGCCATGTTTTGCAGTGCCCATGGAGGGTAGAAGAGAGTGTCCGATCCCCTGGAACTGGAGTTAACTGATAGTTGTTAGTTCCATGTGGGTGCTGGGTACCAAACCTGGGTTCTCTGCAAGAGCGGCCTTTGCTCTTAATGCTGAGTCATCTCTCCAGCTCAAAAGACCAATTTTTAACTACCATGGCTCCTTAACCTCTGAAATAGGATTAAAACTTTTTTTTTTTTTTTAATTTTACGTATATGAGTATTTTGCCTGCATGGATGCAAGTGCACCCATGTCATGCAATGCCCTCAGAGGCCAGAAGAGGGCAGCTAATCCCCTGGAACTGGAGTTAAGGTTAGTTGTGTTCTGCCATGTGGGTGCTGGGAACCAAACCCTGGTCCCTTTCAAGAGAAGCCAGTGCTCTTAATCACTAAAGCTATCTCCCCAGTCTCAGAAATAGAGATTTTATATTCTAGCCATTATAAGTGTACAATGCTATGAGCCAGTGCTCAGTCATAAGGCTGGTAGGATTTTTAAAAGGCTAATTTAAAAAATGATCTTGTGTAATATATATGTCTTATACTTTTTTTTAAAATTTTATGTATATGAGTGTATTGCCTGCATGTATGTAAGTGCACCCATGTCATGTAGTGTCAGTGGAGGTCAGAAGAGACTGTTGGATCCCCTGGAACTGGAGTTAGGGACAGTTGTTAGCCATGTTAGCATGAAATTTCATTGAATATTTTGTATTTTAAGCTATGTATGATGGCAAATGCCTATAATCCTAGCACTCAAGAATCTGGGGCAGGAGGATGGCTACAAGTTCCAGGACAGCTGAGAAAGAGAGAGAGAGAGATGTTTTATCATAAAAGCACGTGGACAGTAGTGGTATGTTCATGAAATTTAGTATTCTATTCTGTAAAACATCTATATTCATTTTAATATAGAATTAAAATGAATCTATATTCATTTTAATTATTCACTAGGAAATTTGATAATTCTATTTATTCCTGAAGATACAGATAACTGCCCACTTCATTTTAAAATGTACAAATACATACCAT
>NW_008335444.1:6118308-6121039 GCF_000622305.1 Nannospalax galili | reverse complement strand
GGTATCAGGGATTTTGCTGAAACTCACAATTGTGTTGACCTGATGCGAGCAGCTGAGGTTTTTAGCCAGAAGCATTTTCCTGAAGTGGTACAGCATGAAGAGTTCATTCTTCTAAGTCAAGGAGAGGTGGAAAAGCTAATCAAGTGTGATGAAATTCAGGTACAGATTTGACTTGGTGTTACAATTTCTTTAAAACTGGGCCATGACGGGGTTGGAGAGATGGCTCAGCCTTTCAGACCTTGTACCATGCTCATGCAGAGGACCTGAGTTCAGTTCCCAGCATACATGTCAAATACTTATAACCAACTGTAACTTGCTCTAGGGAACCTGCTATCTTCTGGCTTCTCTGGACACTCACTTGCAGATGCACAAATATACACAAGACACACACACACACACTTAAATAACAATAAATAAATCTTAAAAAACAAACAAAAACCTGGCCATTACAAAAATTACAAAGCGTAGCTGGGCATGGTGGCACACACCTTTAGTCCCAGCACTCAGGAGGCAGGCAAGCGGATGTCTGTGAGTTCAAGGCCAGCCTGGTCTATACAGTGAGTTCCCGGCCAGCTGGGGCTACATGGAGATCCTATCTCAAAAAAAAGATCAAAAAACAAAAATTCAAAAATTACAAAGCAGGATGCAGTTACTGGGTTTATGTCTTATGGCTTCATGATTAAATGCCCTATTGGCCCCAGAGGTTTTATTTGCATATTTATGGAGAAGGAATTTGCCCTTTTATCAGGTACATACATAGCAATGGGTAACAATCACTATTAAACAGAATGCATAATAAGCAGAAATTGGAAATAAGGTAAATGTCTAATGAATACTATTGTCCATTCACTCATTTTAAAATCATGTATTTAGAATATATACCATGCAGCAATCACTGTGCCTGGTATTATGAATCCAAAACTGAGTTAGATACAGTTCTTTCAGAGAGTCCACAGTATAGTAAGAAAGATATATAGATAGAAATAAAAAATATATTTTGTTCCTTTGAGACAGAGTTACACCATGTAAGCACTGGGTGGCCTGGAACTTGTGATGTAGACCAGGCTGGCCTCAAACTCACAGAGATCTACCTGCCACTGCCTCTTGAGTGCTAGGATTAAAGGCATGTACCATCATTGTCTGCCCCTACCCTCCTTTTAGGTAAGGTTTCCTGTAACCAGGCTGGCCTGGTACTTTGATACTTACTATATACCAAGTATGACCTTGAACTCCAGATCCTCCCACCTCAACTTCCCAAATTCTAAGAACAGGTATAAGCCACCATGCCCAGCTAAGAAAATTTTAATAATAGAGTATAATGAGAATAAGGTGACTACTCAAGGAAATTAGGTGTTTTTGAGACAGGGTCTCCCTGTAGCCCCAACTGGCCTAGAACTCGCTATGTGAGACAAGTCTGGCCTCGATTTCATAGAGATCCACTTGCATTTGCCTCCCAAGTGCTGGGATTAAAGACATGCACCACCATGTCCCATTAAATTATAGTTTTTTTAAAGATGGATATTATTAAAATTCCTTTAAGCTCTTTGATTTGAGATTCTGTCTTTGTCTTATAGAATAAGTACCATTATTTTATACCTTATGAATTTTCAGCTTTCAGAGAAAGGGAAACCTTATGTTGATATCCAAGGTTTGACTGCTTCTACCATGGAAATCCTGTTGGACTTTGTATACACAGAAACCGTACATGTGACAGTAGAGAATGTACAAGAACTGCTTCCTGCAGCATGTCTACTTCAGCTGAAAGGTACAGATAATAAAAGGAGTTCTTGTTCATGACAAAATAGCCCCGGAAATGCTTTTCATTGATGTAAACTTAACCATGAAGCTTCTGGAGACCAGACTAGAAGCACTCATGTTTATTATTGCCCATGACTTTTGAATCTTTGAGTAGAAAAGATCAGATGTATTCAATAGCATTGCAAAAGAACCTCCCAGATGTGAGTATTTGGCTCATAAAAGACAGCACATATACCACTTAACACTTTTTCTGTTTTTTAAAACATTGACGCATTAGGCATGATGGCTAACACCTGTAATCCCAGCACATACGAAGCTGAGGAAAGAGGATGTGTTCAAGGACAGTCTGATCTACATAGTGAGACCATATTTCAAAATCAAACCAACAAACAAGCAGAAAAATGTAAAAAACAGGCATTTGTGTGTGTGTGTGTGTGTGTACACAATATATAAGGATTTCCAAAAGCTATTCATTTTCCTGGCTGCTAGATAGATAGGAGACTAGGAGGACATGTGCCACCCTCAAATCTTGTTATGCATCAGCACATTACCCATCTGACATGAAAATTAAATAAGTAAATAAATAAATAAGAATAAAATTTAACTCTTGGGAGGCAGAGGCAGAAGGATTTTAAGTTCCAAGCCAACATGGTCTACATTGTTAGACCCTATCTCAAAACAAAAACTAAATAAAATTTAAATTGATGTACAAAAATTAAAATACAGTTTTCACAGTATTATGGATGATCTTCCTTCCAGTTTCTAGTCTGATTTTTTTCGGTTTTGTTTGGTTTGTTTTGAGACTAGGTTTCTTTGTTTAGACCATACTGGCCTAGAACTTACTATATATCCCAGTTAAGCCTAATTCCATCCCAGCCTCCCAAGTGCTAGGATTACAGTTGTCTGCCACCAAGCCCAGCCAGTCTGTCTTTTTAAACCTCCAATTATGGATATTCATATAATTGAAACATTT
>NW_008335444.1:6101559-6116425 GCF_000622305.1 Nannospalax galili | reverse complement strand
AAAAACTTCTTTTTAAAAATGGCTTATTTTATATGTACTACTTTGCAAGGAAGATTGCTTTTTTTTTTTTTTTTTTTTTTTTTTGGTTTGGTCTTTTTGAGACATGGTCTCCCTTATAGCCCTAGCTGACCTGGAACTCCCTATGTAGATCAGACTGGCCTTGAACTCACAGAGATCCTCCTGGCTCCAGAGGACAGCTTTCAAGAGTTGATTCTCTCTGTCCACTGTGAGTTCCAGGGATTGAACTCAGGCCATCAAACTTGTTCAGCAAACACTTTTTACCCACTGGGCCATTTGTCAACCTAAGTATCAGGCTTTTTGTTTGTGTGTACTTTCTTTACTAAAGAAGAAAATGGATTTTAAATCAGTTAATTTCCAGAAGCTAGTGATACCTCTGAAGGTATCTATCTATCTGCCTGCCTATCATGGTGCTAGTGATCAAAATTAGGTTTCACACATACTAGGCAAGCACTATACCATTGTGCCACATCACCAGGCTAGTGTTCCTGAATTTAGACAAAAGATTTATTGGAAAGAGTCAGAATTGGAGTAATACTCTTAAGTAATGTAAGAGTTTGCTACTTAACGAAATTCTATGGCCAGTCCAGGCATGCTGCTGCATACCTATAATCCTAGTACTTGAGAAGGAGGCTGAGGTAGGAGGATCATAAGTTTGAGGTCAGCCTAGGATACATAGTGAGACCTTGTCTCAAAAAAAAACAAACAAACAAACAAAAAACCCAAAACAATGAAAAAAAAGAGAAATTTTGTTACATAATCTTTGTAAAACAAATGATTGGATTGGTTAGAAAAAGGATTTTTTTTTTTTTTTGAGACTGGGTCTCCCTGTAGCCCCAGCTACATGCACGTGGTACATTTACATACATGTAGGCAAAACACTTGTACACATAAAATAACAATAGATAAATAAATAAAATAAATAAATAAATAAACCTTAAGCTAATTGTGGTGGCACATATCTTTAATCCTAGCACTCTGAAAGCAGAGGCAGGTGATCTCTTGATTTTGAGGCCAGTCTGATCTACATGGTGAGTTCCAGGCTAGCTAGGACTACATAGTAAATAAGATCCTATCTCAAAAAAGAAAAAACAAAGCTTTGCATATTGGCACACACCTTTAGTCCCAGCACTCTGGAGGCAGACAGGCAGATCTCTGTGATATCAAGGCCAGCCTGGTCTCCAGACCAGCTGGGGCTACAGGGAGACCCTGTCTCAAAAAGACAAAAAAACTAGAAAAAAAAACACAACGGAAAAGAAAAAATTAATATAGAGTAAATAACCAATCATATTTAGGAGCTAAGACAAAAAAAAAGTTTGCTGGTGTGGTGGCACATGCAGGAAGATCTCTGTGAGTTTAAGACCAGCCTGATCTACATAACAAGTTCCAGGTCTCCTAGGGCTGCAGGGAGACCCTGTCTCAAAAAGACAAAAAAAAAAAAGCAATTTGAGAGCTCTTTTATGTCATTTTCCTTCTATATATGTCAAGAATGGCTTTACTTTTTTTCTGGAAAGACAACAGATGGGTTTTTGTCTTAGTTTGTTCTCTATTGCTGTGACAAAACACTCTGACCAGTACCAACTTGAGGAAGAAAGGGTTTATTTGTCTTACAACTCCCAGGTCGCAGTTCATCAGGGAGCCCAAGGTAGGAACTCAGGGCAGGAACCTGGAGGCAGGAGCTGGAGCACAGGCCATGGAGGAACGCTGCTTACAGGCTTGCTCCCCTGGCCCCTACTCAGCCTGCTTTCTTATGCAACACAGGCCCACCTGCCCAAGGGTGGCACCACCCACAGTGGGCTGGGCCTCCCACATCACTCATCAAGAAGATGCCCCTCAGACATGGCCACAGGCCAGTCCAATAGAGGCAATTTCCCGATTGAGGCTCCCTCAACCCAGGTGTGTCAAGTTGACACTAAAGCTATCCAGCACAGTTTTGTTGTTTTTTTCTGTTCCATATACCAGCCCAAAATAGGAACCAGATATCTCAACTTCCAGTTGCTAAAAAACGCTTCCTTTTACTAAATAAAACAACAGGAGCCAGGTATAGTGGTGCTTGCCTAAAAACCTAGCACCAATTCTGGGGAGGTGGTGGTAGGAAGATCAGGAATCCAAGTGTTCTTGGCCTCATAGCAAGTTCAAGGGCAGTCTGGGTTAAATGAGACCCTGTCTCACAAAACAAAACAAAAATAGTAGTACTTCAAAACAGAAGCAGTGTATCAACTTAATTAGAACAGCATGGGTTTTACAATCAGATTTGGGTATAACATTTATGACGTGTTACCTAATGGCTAAACTCTGTTTTCTGTAAAAAAAAACATTTATGATGTGTTACCTAATGGCTAAACTCTGTTTTCTGTAAAATATAGATAATATTAGTACTTAGTAATAAGATTGTCTTGAGCATTAAATGGCAGTGCTAGTGCCTGAATTGTAAGAAAAATATTGGTGAAAATTGTGAAGAAAATAAATTTTTCCCCTTTATGAATCATTAACAACCCCCCCACACACACACATATACAATTAGCAGTTTCTTCCACAATTCTAATTTACTTGTGTTTGTTTGTTTTTGAGACAAGGTCTTACTGTGTAGCCCTGGAAATTGCTATGTAGACCCTCTGCTTCTGCCTCCCAAGAACCAGATTAAAAGTATGTATCCAGCTAATTTACTTGTTTTTAACCAAAATAAAAAAAATAAATAAGAGTTATCCTTCTGTACCACTACCCCACCTGCATCTAACCCATCAATAAGTTGAATTGCTTTGACCCTCTCACATATTTTTTCAGTACAGCTATTTTTTTTTTAATCACCACTGCCATGATTGTAGTCTATATATAACCTGTTGTACCAGAGTAGACTTCAACTGGTGTTCCACTTTTTAACACTTCTACACTGTTCCACTCATGGTCACTATGGTAGTTTTTACAAATATCAGCATTTTATTACCCTGATTGAAACCTTTTAATAATGCACAGTTGCTCTTACTAAAAACCCTGTGATCTGGCCCTTGCTTATGTCCAGCTTTCTCAGTCACCACTCTTTCCTTTCCTTCATTCATTCTACCATACTAGACCTAAAATGCCCTCAAGATGCCAGTTCTTTTTGTTATAAGAGTACTGTCCAGTAGAAAATTCTATGAGATGGAAATGAATTCTGTTGTCTAGTTTGATATCTACTGTGCACATGTTGCTGTTGAACTTTTGAATTTAGGTAGTACAACTGAGAAGCTGAGTTTTTACATTTATTTTGCTTAATTAAAACATAAATAGTGAGGCTAGAAAGATAACTCAGTTGTTAAGGGCACCAGCTCTTGTAGAGGACCCAGGTTTGAGTCCCAGCACCCACATGGCAGTTAACATCCATCTGTAACTCCAGTTCCAGGGGATCCAACACCCTCTCTGCCCTCTGCAGGCACTGCACAGCAAGGTGCACTTACATACATGCAGTCATAATACTCATACACATAAAATAAAAATAATCCAAAAAAAAATTTTTAATATAAGTAGCCACATGTGGCTAGCCACTCCAATGTCAGATCATGCAACCAGTCTAGTGCTTCTGGATGTGTTTTCTCTGTCTCTGCCTACCTCCCAAGTCCTTGGATCAAAGGGGTATACCATCATGCCTGATTGCCTTAGGGTTTTTTGAGACAGGATCTTGATCTCTAGCATAGGCTGGCCTTCAACTCACTGTAAACCATGCTGGCCTGAATCTTACAGCCCTCCTGCTTCAGCTTTCCAAGTACTGGAACTGTAGCTATGTGCTGCAGCCTCTGGCCCTTTGGTTCTCTTTTACCCTCCTTGGCTGTTCATTACTCAATCATCAGATTTCAGTTTACTGCTTCAGGGAGGCTTTTCCTGATATATTCATCTGCTTTGGGAAATTTCATGTTATTTTGTCTTACAGTGCTGGTACCTTTCCTGTACACAATTAATCACAGTGAAATTGTTCAAATTTCCAATTAATAATTAGTAGTACACTTGTACTTCCAGCACTTGGAAGGCCAAGGCAGGAGGATTATAAATTTGAGGCCAGCCTGGCCTACAACAATCATACTTAATTGTTACCATTGTACTTGTACTTCAGCATAATACTTGGCACTTAGTAGAAGTTTAGTAAATTCATCAAGTGAAAGAATATTCTAAAACATTTTTTGCATTTCCAGAATACCACAGTTCTTGGAAAAGTTTACAAGGTGTTTTGTTTTAATCTAGTTGCAGTGGCACTTTGAAAGTTATCTCAGAATACATATGCCATAGAGACTAGTGAGAGAACACACAGGGCCTAAACTTAGGTGTCTGCCTTTTGAGACAGGAACTCACTATATAGCCCTGGCTGGCCTAGAATTATATAGACCAGGCTAGCCAGACACTTAACAGAGATCTGCCTGCCTCTGTTTCCCAAGTGCTGGGATTAAAGGCATGTGCAACTGTGCCTAGCCTCATATCTATATTTCTGAATATATGTGTCACAAATAGCACAGAATCTAATACCAAGTAGTTGCTTAAATGCTAAGCAGCATGCTTTGATGGCTACAGTATTATTTACAACCATGCCTAGCCTCATATCTATATTTCTGAATATGTGTGTCACAAATAGCAGAGAATCTCATACCCAGTAGTTGCTTAAATGCTAAGCAGCATGCTTTGATGGCTACAGTATTATTTACAACCATGCCTAGCCTCATATCTATATTTCTGAATATGTGTGTCACAAATAGCACAGAATCTAATGCCCAGTAGTTGCTTAAATGCTAAGCAGCATGCTTTGAAGGCTGCAGGATTATTTACAATGATAAGAGAAGTTCTGCCTCAAAGGCCAGTTTAGAAGGTGTGTGTGGAGCTTATTAGACAACTATGAATAAAACTTATTTCAGTTTTTTTTGTTGTTTTTGTTTTTGGTCTTTTTGAGACAGGGTCTCCCTGTAGCTCCAGCTGGCCTGGAACTCACTATGTAGACCAGGCTAACCTTGAATTCACAGAGATCTGCATGCCTCTGCCTCCCAAGTGCTGGCATTAAAGTTCCCATTCATGTTTACTAAAGTTGCCGAAATGATGAAACAAAAATACAGGAATGGATAAAATTCTGAAATGAAGGCCAACTTGTGGCCATGATTATAAATCTTAGGGGGGTTTTTGTTCTGTTTTGTATTTAAGTTGAATGTAATTCTTTTCCTATATCTGAAATTGTTTTCCCAAGGCCTCAATATGGTAAATAATGGCAATAATAGAGGGTAGGGAGTGGAAAGGAGAAAGTAAATATGGCTGTTTTGTTTGTGGAAAACTTTGTAACTGGGAAAGCAAAAATCTACAATGTGTAACTACATTTACAGGTGGATTCTGAAGAGCCAGTCTTTGAGGCAGTTATCAACTGGGTGAAGCATGCCAAGAAGGAACGAGAAGAATCCTTGCCTGACCTTTTACAGTATGTACGGATGCCCCTGCTGACCCCTAGGTACATTACAGATGTGATAGATGCTGAGGTAAGTCATGGAAGGCACAGGATCCAAACCTCACAAACCCTTGCAACTTAGTGTTACATACTCAGAACTGATGGTTTTAATGTAGGTAGTCTCCTGTTCCTTCCACAGGAGTGCCAGAGAGGTGAAGCTGTACATTTTCTAGGCATAGGAAAAGTTACTTGCTCAACAAGTCATACTCCTGGAACAAATGAAAATCCATGACTAATTTAATTTTGTGTTGTATTGTCTTTTCATTAAACATGCATCAGAGGGTTTTCTTTAAGCAGCAGCATGATAAACTTTGTTCCCTTCCCTATTAAGCTTAAATTGTTACAAATTGCCCTGAAAAGACCAGAGGTGCTTTTTTTACTAAACCATCCTGGTTTTACCTCTAGGAAATCTAGCTGACTTTGTTTGAGGCAGTTGAATTGGTTGGTTTTTTTAAAAAAATAAAAGTATTTTTCTAACTTAAGTTCTTTGTGCTGTATTTTCATGATTTCTACCATATGCACCATCTATGTTACCTAAACTGTACTTTGATGAGCATTGATTTATAACATATAGATGAGGCCCAATAAATGAGTTATTTCTGCTAGACAGGGCTTGAATCATTTTGGAGGTTAATCATAAAAATAGTTTTACTTGTTCATTTTAGAAAAGTTGCTTGGCCTGAAGTAGTGATACAGGCCTATAATCCCGACACTTGGAAGAGGGAGGCAGGAGGATCAAGAGTTCAAAAGTGGACTAGGAGTGATGGCACACACCTTTAGACCCAGCACTCTGGAGGCAGAGACAGGCAGATCTCTGTGAAATCAAGGCCAGCCTGGTCTATATTGTGAGTTCTAGGTCAGCTTGGGCTACAGGGAGACCCTGTCTCAAAAAATAAAAAAGGGACCCCTCCCCCAAATAAATAATAAAAATTGCTAGTTAGTATCAAATCTCAATTTCTCCTTTTTGTAATTTCTTTCTTAAAACCTGCAGGTTTTCTTGTTGCTGTGACAAAATGTGACCAAAGTAGCTTAAGGAGGAAGGGCTTATATTGATTCTTAGTTTAGTACAGTTCATCATAAGAGAAAGACATGGCAGAAAGAACATGAGGCAGCTGGTCACATCTCATCCATAGTCAGGAAGAACATGAGGTGGCTGGTCACACTGCATCCATAGTCAGGAAACAAAGAGAAAGGAGCTGGTGCTCAGCACAATTTCTCTTTTGTGTTCAGTCCAAGTCCCTAGACCATGAGATATTGCTGCCCACATTCAGGCTAGGTCTTCTCTTTTGAGTTAAATCTTTCTGGAAACACTCTCATGGCCACAACCAAGGGCGAGTTTCCATTATGATTCTAAATCCAGTTGAGTTGATAGTAAAGATCAACCATCATACAACCCATCCTCATACCCTGGATATTTAGGCCTTTCCATTGTGGTTAGGTGCTCATATTCTGGAGCCAGATTGGAGCTAAAATCCCAAATCAAGCATTTTTTTGTGACCCTGAGGAAGATTACTTAAATATATTTGTGCCTCAGATTTCTCCTCTATAAAGCAGAACAATTTTATTACCTATCTTATACATTGTTATCAAAATTCACATGCAAAAGCTTTAAGAACCATGTCTTATACAAAAAGTATTTACTACTATTATTTATTTTCTTTTCTAATAGATACAGAAAACTTGTAGTCAGGCTAGTAAACTAGAACTTACATGAATTGGATTTCCAAAAAGAAACAGGTGTTGTGCTCAAAATAGTTCAGTTTTAAGGAAGGTAATTTTTTTGTTTGTTTTTTTGGTCTTTTTGAGACAGGGTCTCCCTGTAGCCCCAGCTGTCCTGGAACTCACTATGTAGACCAGGCTGGCCTTGAACTCACAGAGATCTGCCTGCCTCTGCCTCCAAAGGTGTGTGCCACCACGCCCGGCTCAAAATGTTTTTAAACTTCCATCCCAATCCCAAAAGGAAAAAGACATGTGCAAACTATACAATTAATTGCAATTGCATTTGGTAAATTAAATATCTGAAGAGGTAATTTTTTTTTTTTAATCTTTTTGAGTCATGGTCTCCCTGAAGACCCAGCTGGCTTAGAACTCACTACATAGACCAGGCTGGCCTTGAATTCTCAGAGATCCACCTGCTGGAATTAAAGGCATGCCTGGCTTAATAAAATTTTGAATAAAACCAAATTGAGGCAGTGAGATGGCTCAGATACTAAAGGCTTTTGCCAAACCAATGGTCCCATTTTTTTCTACCTATTTTCTTTTTTTCCATTGAATTTTTGTGATTTTTCAACAATATAGTTTGGTATTTAGATCCTCTCCTGTATCCACACCCCCCTTTTCCCCCACCCATTTAATGTACACTCTTATATTCCAATCTATAGAGATTGATTTGTGTCCCCAAATGTCCTTCAGTGTGGGTCCATCCACTGGACCCACCAAGAGTCCCATTCCTGTAAGACTCTCTCCCCCTCCCAGCAGCCATCAATTACCTACAGTTCTTTAGGTTGGGTTGGGGTTTCTTATGCACTTGCCCATGTCTTGGCTGGGATTTTTTTCTGATTTGAGCCACGTAGGACTTGTACATGCAGTTACCATTGCTGAGAGTTCATATGAGTAACTGACCAGTTGTCTGGAAGTCTGTCATCCACCCTCTGGTTCTTATAATCTTTTCACCTCCTCTTCTGCAGTGATCCCTGAGTTTTGGGAGGCTGAGGTTTGAAATAAGTATCCTATTGAGGGATAAATGCTCTGCTGTCTCTTGTTCTCTGCACATTGTCCAATCATGGGTTTCTATGTTAATTACCATCTCCCTCATACGGAAACTTCTCTGGTGAGAGGTGAAAGATGCATTGTAGAGGTTGCATTGAAGATGTTCCTGTGTAATATATCATATCTGAACTCAGCATAGTTACAACATTCCTCTTATACTTACAGGCCTTTGAAAATTGGTTTTCTATTCTAAATTACTTCTGTATATGTGTCATTTTGTTATTACAATATTGGAAATGATGGGGCTGGAGAGATGGCTCAGCAGTTAAGAGCACTGATAGTTCTTGCAGAGAACCCAGGTTCAATTCTCAGCACCCACATGGTGGCTAACAACTGTCTGTAACTCCAGTTCCATGGGAAATCGATGACCTCTTCTGACCTCTGCAGGCATTGCACAGCCTGGGTGCACTTAAAATACATGCAGGCAATAACACTCTTATACACAAAAATAAAAATAATAAATAATAATAAAAAAAACAGTATTAGAAATGACTTGTGTGGCTCACTCCACTTCCTGTGTGTTTCAGCCTTTCATCCGCTGTAGTTTACAATGCAGGGACCTAGTTGATGAAGCAAAGAAGTTTCACCTGAGGCCTGAACTTCGGAGTCAGATGCAAGGACCCAGAACAAGGGCCCGTCTAGGTAAGCTGGCATCCTAGCAAAGAGAGGGGATATTTTTCAACTACTTCTTTCAGGTGGTACAAGGTAGTTAAAAACAATAGTCTGTAAGTCACATGCAGACCTTGTTTCAGACCTGCTTTTAATCTTTTACATCATCTCAGACAAGGCACTGCCATTCTAACCTTTAGTTCCTATAATCTGAGAATATTTTTCTCATGTCATGTAACTATTGGAGATTAATAAGATAAAATATAAAAACACGTCATAAATTATCATGTATGATGTAACATTAATTTTTTTTTTTTTTCTGGATGGGCAAGGTGGTGAACACTTTTAATCCCAACACTTGGGAGGCAGAGGCAGGTGGGTCTCTGTGATTTCAAGGCCAGCTTAGTCTACATAGTAAGTTCCAGGCTAGCTGGGGCTACAGAGAGACCCTGTCTCAAAAAGTCCAAAAGAAGAGGGTACACTGCCCCCTGAGTACTGGGATTAAAGGTGTGTGCCACCATGCCCAGCATAACATTACATTTTTATTTTAGTATTTTTAGAATCTATGAACAAGAGATTGCTGAATAGTATGAGGTATGCTCCCACCTACCTTGCTCCTCTTTATCTTTTTTTCCCATTTTAGAATGAAGAGAAGAAAACAAACAAGCCCAACAGAGTAGAAAATACAGGGCTTGGAACTGGGGATATAGTTCATTTGGTAGAGTGCTTAGTCCTGGATTCAGTCCCCAGAATGACATAATCCAGGCAGGGTAGCAAATTGGTAATCTCAGCACTTGAGGGGTAGAGGCAGACAGAAGTTATAAATCGGGGCTGGAGAGATGGCTCAGCAGTTAAGAGCACTGGCTGCTCTCAAAGAGCACTGGGGTTTGATTCCTAGCACCCACATGGTGGCTAAAAACCATCTGTAACTCCAGTTCCAGGGGATCCGACACCCTCTTCTGACCTCCGTGAGCCCTGCACTACATGGGTGCACCTACCTACACACAGGCAATACACTCACACACATAAAATATTTTTTTTAAAAAGAAACCTAACTTGAGTCCTCTGGAAAAGCAGTAAGTGCTCTTAACTCCTAAGCCATCTCTCCAGCCCCTCCAATGTTTTGTTTTGTTTTTTGTATTGTTTTGGGTTTTTTTTTTTTTTTTTTTTTTTTTTTTGGGTTTTTTTTTTTTTTTTGTACTTTTTGAGACAGTCTCCCTGTCGCCCTAGCTATCCTATATCTTGCCATGTAGACCAGGCTGGCTTCCACCTCACAGAGATCTATCTGCCTCTACCTCCCAAGTAGTGGGATTAAAGGCATGTGCCACCACACCCAGCTATCCTCCAGTGTTTTTTTTAATGTCATAAATGCTATATGTTTAATTTTAGAATACAAGAAACAAAAAATAAAAATCATCCACAATTCCACCACACACATACGTATTTTTAAAGAGTGAGGACTCTGGCTAGAAAGATGGCTCAGCAAGTAAAGAGTGCTTACCTCATTTGCAGAGGACCTAAGTTCAGTTCTTAGTACTCATATCTGCAGGCTCACAACTAACTCCAGTTTCAAGGAATCTGACACTTTGGATTTCCACAGGCACCTGCACGCATGTGATACACATAAAGTCACTCAGGCTCACACACATACACAAAAAAATAAGTAAGTACATCTTTATTTAAAAAACAAAAAGGATGTCTGGAGAGAGAGTGCAGCGGTTAAGAACACTGACCGTTCTTGCAGAAGACCCAGGTTCAAATCCCAGCACCCATATGGCAGCTAACAACTCTGTAATTCCAGTTCCAGGGGATCCAACAGACTCTTCTGTCCTCCACATTGCACAACTTGGGTGCACTTACCTACATGCAGACAATACATACATACACATAAAATAAAAATAATAAATAAAATACTTTTAAAAAACAAAAAGGAGAACCATTGGGTTAATTATTGTATTAATTCCTGCAGAATGGCAAAATGTGAACTATATATCATGTATTATATACAAAAATGAATTAACACATACTAGATTAAATGGATAAATGTGAAAAAGTATGAAAGCATTAGAAATTATAGGAAAATATTTGTATTGTAATTTGGAGCACGAGCCGCCTAGGAATACCACATAGTGGTGGTCATATTAGGATTAGGAGTCCTTTATTAGCAGGGCAGTACTTATAAAACTTAAAACCATAATCACAGCATGCTGGGGCAAAGCCAATAACCATAGTTACATTACTGTAGCATCATTGTTACAACAAGGCCAGGGGCAGGTCAGTTAACAAAGAGGTTTTCAGTTAACAAAAAGTTTTGGTTAGGAAAAACAAGTTTCTCATAGAGATGCAGGTATAGCTGGATGGGAGGGTGGGCTACCTAGCTACTTAAGTTTCCCAGTATTGTAGAAACAATGTACTCCCGAAACTACAGGTACAGCCTGCATGGAAGGCTGACTACAATAGGCTGGGCAGAAACACAAGGTAAAGCAAGTCAGCCGGAACAAAATGAAGTCAGCTTTACCATTTCAGTATAACTTCTGGATAGAATCCCTTTATTGTTTTGATTTGGTTTGGGGTTTTTTTGTTGTTGTTTTCTTCATGTTTTTTGGTAGGGTTTCACACTGTAGCCCAAGCTAGCCTAGGCTAGCCTTAAACCCAAAGCAAGCTTCCTGCCTCAGTTTCCTGAGTTCAAGATTACAGGTGTGAGCCACCACATCCAGTTCATATATATATGTCTGTGTGTTTATGACTTCACAAATACATTCCTTCTGAGTTACATCCCTAGACAGGGTAGGTCTGCTCAGGAAAAAATTCTATTTGTTCTCAAATAGACAAATAGTATTGAGTCAAATATTGTTGAGTCAAGGGGAAAATTGTATAAGCCATAAAGCCATATACTGCCTTTATACTAAGTGTTCTTAATGAAATATCAGGGCAGTGGGGAATAGCCAGCAGCATATAAGGATAAAAGATGTTTACCAGAAATTGTTAGTATTTTCAGAAAAATACATATAAATCAAGTTCCATCTGTAGGGAAATGAAAGATTGAGTGGATTATCTTGTTGCTGTATTGTTAGGTATTATGGAACTATTCAAAGTATTGAGTCCTCAATATATAGCTGTGTAGACAAATCTGGAGCTTTTCCTTTTTTCTTTAGTATTTAGTGTGCATGTGCATGCATAGCACAGTCTGAAGGTCAGAGGACGGCTTTCAAGAGTCAAGTCTCTCCTTCCTCCATGTGAGTCCCAGAATTGAACTTGAACTCAGGTCCTCAGGCTTGGTGACATGTACCTTTATCCACTTAGCCAGGTTTTCTTTTTCTTTTTGGTCTTTTTGAGAGAGGGTTTCCCTGTAGCCCCAGCTGGCCTACTTGCTATGTAGGCCAGGCTGGCCTTGAACTCACAGAGCTCCACCTGCCTCTGCCTCCCACGTGCAGTGATTAAAGGCATGTGCCACCATGCCCAGCTAGGTTTTCTTTTCTTGAAACGTTTTGCTGCTGTCAGATTCTTAATCCTCTTGCCTCAGCCTCTCAAGTAGCTGGATTATAAGCATGTGCCATCATGCTTGGCTGACTGGACATATTGGGGTAAAAAAAATTTTTTTTTTCATTAAAAAAAGGGCAGAGAGCCGGGTGTGGTGGCACATGTCTTTAATCCCAGCATTCAGGATTAAATCCCTCCCGAGTGCTGGAATTAAAGGTGTGTGCCACCACGCCCTGATACATTAATTGCTTCTTAAATTGAACTAAAGCCAATGAAAATTTTTTTGAGCCAGAAAATTCATTCTCTAGAGGTTTGTTTTCTACATTCAGATTAGATATGGTTTTATATAATTCATAGTTTCAAAGAAAATGCTGAAACTGTTTTCAACTGGATTCCTTTAAGGTTTTTGAAGGTGTCATATAACCCAGTCTGGCCTTGAACTGGCTATAGCTGAGACTGGCCTTGGAACTCCCAGGTGCTAGGTTATAGACATGTTCCACTACACCCTTTGTGTGTATGCTTGTTGTGTATGCACATGTACATGATTATATGTAATCATGTGAGCGGGAGTATGTATATGTTTGTAGGGGCCAGAGGTCAATGCCAGGTATCCTCTATTGCTCTCCACTTTGTTAAGCCAGAGTCTCTCACTGGTGATAACAGCTGCTCAGCCGGATGTAGTGGTGCATGCCTTTAATCCCAGCACTCAGAAGGCAGGCAGATCTCTGTGAGTTCAAGGCCAGCCTGGTCTACATAGTGAGTTCTAGGCCAATTGGAGCTATAGAGAGACCCTGACCTAAAAAAAAATTGTAACTGTTCAACAGGCCCCTGACCTAAAAAAAATTATTAACTGTTCAACAGACCCTGGGGATCCTTCTGTCTGCCTCCCCAGCACTGAATCATAGGGATGCACTGCTGCCACTAGCTTTTTATGTTGGTACTAGGATTTCAAACTCAGGTCTTCATGCTTGCATAGCAATCAACCCACTGAGCAATCTTCCCAGCCTCTCAAGTAGATTTTTTTGGGGGGGGGGCGGGGGGCAGGGTCTCCCTGTAGCCCCAGATGGCCTGGAACTCACTATGTAGACCAGGCCTCAATCTCAGAGAAATCTCCCTGCCTCTGCCTCCCAAGTATGCACCACAACATCTGGCTCTCAAGTAGATTCTCTCTCTCTCTTCTTTTTTTTTTTTTTTTTTTTTTTTTTTTTTTTGGTCTTTTTGAGACAGGCTGGCCTTGAACTCAAGATTCTTAACATGAATTTATCAGTACCATAGAGATACATTCAAAAGAAGGAGGAGAGAAGGAGAGGAGGGAAGAGGGAGGGGAAGGGGAAAGAGAGGGAATAGAAAGGAAAGGTGGGAAGGAGGGAGGGAGGGAGGAAGGAAAGAAAAGTTGGTAGTTAAATCTGTTGCTTGAGCAAGGGTGTATCAGCTTCAAGCTGATACTTTTGCTTTTTCAAGCCCAGGTTACTTAACAAACCCAAGTTGCTTACAAGCCTATCTAGTTACTAATCATCCAGTGTTCTACCAAATTGTTCTCTCTCTGAGTTAGAGTATGCCTAGAGGAATTCTTCCAAGACAAGGATTGCTGGACATGATCTGAAAATAATCTGATAATAATCAGATTATCAGGCTTTGCTGCAAGTATCCTCACCCACAGAGCCATCTTGAGGGTCCGGAACTTTCCTTTAAAACACTGTCTTTAGTACCTAGAAGTTTTGAAGAATTGATAAGGAATGTGACCATATAGGTAGCTAAATAAAAGCTTGTGAAAGATTTTTAAAATCTACCCCTTAAGCTGGGTGTGGTGGCTCACGCCTTTAATCCCAGCACTCGGGAGGCAGAGGCAGACGGATCTCTGTGAGTTCAAGGACAGCTGGGGCTACAGGGAGACCTTGTCTCAAAAAGACAAAAAATAATAATAAAATCTACCCCTTGCCTTCCCTCTTTTTCAGTAGTATTGGACATCAAACTGCAGGCCTTGTCCTTAGTAGGTAAGTGCTCTGCCACTGAGCCATTAATTCATCCACAGCTCTCACTTGCCTCTGAGTGAGTTTTAAACATCAGGCACTTGGCTCCACAGCTGTGCTTGATCAAAATGATTGTCATTCAGGGGCTGGAGAGATGGATCGGTGGTTAAGAGCACTGGCTACTCTTGCAGAGGACCTAGACTTCATTTCCAGCACCCACATGGTAGCTAACAACCATTGGTAACTCCAGTTCCAGGGGATTCGATTCTTCTGGCCTCTGCTGGCGTTGCACGACATGGGTGCACTTACATACATACATTCAAGCAAAATACTCATACATACAAAAGTTACTAAAAATGATTGTCATGCAGACTCATTCCTTGGAAGTTCACTTTTTTTTTTTTTTTTTTTCCATAATTTTGCTAAGGTTGTAGTTTTATTGTTTTCTTTTACTTTTTTTAAAGATAATTTATTGAGAATTTCATACATGCATATAAGGTATTTTAATCAAATCCATACCCACTCCCTCCCCTCCAATTCCTCCCATATCTCCCCATCATCTTTTTCTGAT
>NW_008335444.1:6056186-6101513 GCF_000622305.1 Nannospalax galili | reverse complement strand
ATTATTATTATTATTATTATTATTATTAGTGTTCTATGACTGGCCTAGGCAACATGACAAAATCTTATCTCAAAATAAATACATAAAAATTTAATAAATTAAAATTTCCATTTCTGGGGCTTGTGAGATGGATCAGCAGTTAAGAGCACTTATTGCTCTTCCAGAGGACCCAGGTTTGGCTCCCAGTACCCATATGGCAGCTAATACCTGTCCATAATTCCAGAACCAGGAGATCTCACATCTTCTGGCCTCTGCTTTTCAAGTGCTGGGATTATGATATGGGCCGCCATGCTTGGCCATCCTATTTCTTTTTGTCAGTGCTGGGGATAGAACCTAGGACCTCCTACATGCTAGGCAGAAGCTCTGCTACTGGCCACACAAACTCTAGACCTACTGTTTTGCTTGATGATCTCAAAATACTGTGAAATTAACAGGAGTTTTTCCTAGTTCTTGCATTTTCTAAAGAGAAATGGAAATTTTAAAAATATTTGTTATCTGAAGAACCTAGATGGGAACAGAATAATATCTTTCATCATACCCATCACTCAACATTTTTTTGAAAGAGAGTTTTTTTGTGTCTTTTTTTTTTTTTTTTCCTTTTTTCTTGTCTTTTTTGAGACAGTCTCCCTGTAGCCCCAGCTAGCTTGGAACTCACTATTGTAGACCAGGCTGGCCTTGAACTCACAGAGATCCACCTGTCTCTGCCTCTTGAGTGCTAGGATCAAAGGCGTGCACCACCACGCCCGGCTGCAAGAAAGTTTTTTTTCCACATTACAAAAAAGTCCCAGTTGGGTTTTTCAGGCTGAGAAGAGCATGGAATATCTTTACCCTCCTATCTGAAGTCCCATTAGGACTTCAATTATCATGTTAACGAAATTAGCATTGGAAGCCTGTAAAGGTATGTTCAGATTTGCATTCTGAAACTCTTTTGTGCATGGTGCTGGGATCAGACTCAGGCACTTGTTCCTACTAACCCAGGCAGCACTCTACCAGTGAGCTCTTTTTCTTTTTCCTTTTTTTTTTTTTCTTTCTTTTCTGTTCTGGGTATTGAACCCAAGACCTTGCACATGCCAGGTAATTGCTCTACCAACTGAACTGTATATAGCCCTTTTTCGAATTTTTTTAAATTTTTTTTTAATTAAAAGAAGCATTTCATTACAACAGCATTAACCTATTCAATAACATTTTTCTGAGCTAGGGTACATCTCTTTCAAAATTGGCTGTACATTTCTAGGTTTACAGATGAATTATTACGCTTATATAATCTTTTACTCATTATAAACTCTATAAGACATAAAATTAAATGTGGTTCCAACGTTTAAAAAAGATCTCCACTTCGTTGTCAAAACACACAGTTTCATACAGAAAAATTCATTTCAGGGCTCTTGACATTGAGACGTTTTCACATGCATTTCTAATCTCTATATGCATGACTATCACTGGTCTCAGTCGCCCACCTTCTGAGCTCCTCGGCATCTGAGCATGAATACAAACTCGTCAGGTAGACAGCCTTCCTCTCCCACTAGAGCCTCCATACTCTGCTATCCCTGCCACTGTCCACTGTGCTGTCAGCACCCCCATCCATTCCCCCCTATCTGCCCTTCTGGTAAGTCTAGTCAGCCAGAGGTCCCTGTTCCAGGAGGATCAGCTGTTCCTTATCAACGGCAATCCATTGTCAGTATTCCTTTGGATAGAATTGGGGTCTGCTGTTAATGTTTCCAGTAGTATGTTGGGTTACTGTCTGGAAGAGCGTTTATCCATCCTGGCCAAGAACTCGACTGAAGGTATCGCCTGTTTGGCTTTGCTGTTTGTCAAGTAACTTTTTCAGAATTTTAAGACTGTCATGCTAAGTTGTCTACATGGCTTTTGAATTTGCAGTCCTCCTGCCTCAGCCTCCCAAACCCAGCTCCTGGAGTCACCAAACCCAGCTCCTAGAATTTTAATGTTTTCTAGAATTTCACATTTCAGAAATTCAGATTCCATAGAGTTAAAGCCTTGAGAAGAAATACCTTCCTGGGGCAAGAAAAATGGCTCAGGAAGTAAAGCGCTTGCTATACAAGCGTGAGGATCTAAGTTCCTCCTATAAAAAGCCAGGTGCAGTAAAATGCACCTGTGATCTTAGAAGGTAGATGCAAGAGGATCTCTGAGTCTTGCTGGCAAGTTTGTATAGCCAAATTGCTCAATTCCAGACTTCAGTAAGAGACCTGTGGTCTCAAAAAATAAGGCAAAGAGCAATGTAGGAAAACACCTCACTGTGGCCTACAGGGGTACACATACACATGAACACATACCTATGGGAAGAAATGCATAAACACAAAAAAAACAAGGTAGATGCTTTCTGAATAACAATACCTAAGGTAGCCCTGTGACCTGTGCACACATGTGCCACTCCCCCACACACACTCTCACATACATGAACATACACAAAACAAAAATAGATACCTTCTGTGATGTATATCCTATTTTAGATTATTTCTTGAGTAATTAAAAAGATACCCTAGCTGGGCCTGGTGACTCAAGATTGTAGTTCAGCTACTTGGGAGCCTTACACCAAGAGGATCACCAGTTCAAGGCCTGCCTAGCTAAATGGGGGGTGGAAGGGGATTACAGCTCAGTGATGGAACACTGAGGCCCTAGTCCCTCAATTCCTAGTGCCACCACTTTGAACTTTTCTTGACCAATTTGAACTTTTTCTACTTACATTCCCTATTAGTAGTTACCCAACCAAGGGTGAAGTGACCTGTCTTTTTCTATCTTTGTCCTTAGGAGCCAATGAAGTGCTTCTGGTGGTTGGGGGCTTCGGAAGCCAGCAATCGCCTATTGATGTGGTAGAAAAATATGACCCCAAGACTCAAGAGTGGAGCTTTTTGCCAGTAAGTCATGGTGGAACCATTTGTGGCAGAGTTTAAATGGCATTCATCCCTGACTCTAGATAACTGATCCAGCTTTGAGATAGAAAAGCTTCAGAACAGTATAAAGTTACTTAAGTGTGACTAGGTCCCCAGTAAATGCTTTTTCTTTTTCTTTTAGGTGGTAGTAGTGTTTTTTTCAGTTTTTTACCCCCTTTTATTACATTTCCATTTATTTTGTGTATGTGCCTGAACATGTAGGTTTCTGTGTGCTGTGTGTGTGCCGTATGTGTGCGTGCATGTGTGCACATGCACACTCAGAGGACAACTTGCAGTTCTCTCCTTCCATGTGGGTCTCAGGAATCAATGTCAGGTCATCATCCTTGGCAGCAGGTGCTTTTTCTCACTCTGCCATCTCACTGGTCCTTGTTTTTGTTTTTTTTTTTTGAGTCAGAGTCTCACTCAGGACTTACTGTGTAGCCCAGACTGGACTCAAACTTAAAGGCTATCTTCCTGCTTCAACCGCCTGAGTGCTAGAATTACAAGTGTGCACTATACCTGGCTTATTGTTTGTTTTAATATTTTGTTATTATTTTTCTTTCATATATATGAATATATTGCCCACATGCACACAAGTATACCCATGTCATTGAATGCTCATGGAGGTCAGAAGAGGGCATCAGATCCCCTGGTACTGGAGTTATGGATAGTTGTTAGCTGACACATAGGTGCTGGAAACCGAACAGAGATCCTCTGCAAGAGCAGCTAGTGCTCTTAACTGCTGAGCCATCTCTGTAGCCCTTCTGGCTTGTTGTTTTGAGATAGGATCTTAGCTCTGACTGGCCAGATACTGTGTAGTCCTGACTGACCTAGTGATCCTCCTGTTTCAAGTTGACAAGTGCTGAGATTACAAGCATGCGCCACCACCATGCCCAGTTTAATAAACAGTTTTTGACTGTTCAGATTAGGTTTAACTACAGAAATGTTTGTGGCCATGTATCAAAATAAATTCAGTTGGCATCTATTTAGGCATCCAGCTCATGCTGTTGATCATACTATATTAAACTGAACTTGGGATCATTTTGTCAGAGTAATGTTCAACTGAACTATGAGTTTCTATTTTCCTTATTCATTTCAAACTGAATGAACAGTTAATAATTTCCGAGAAGACACAGAAATATCTTTTGAGGCCAGGTGTGGTGGTGCATGCCTTTAATCCCAGCACTCCTTTAATCCCAGCACTGGGAGGCAGAGGCAGTAGATCTCTGAGTTCAAGGCCAACCTGGTGTACATAGTGAGTTCCAGGCCAGCTGAGGCTGCAGGGAATATTAAAAAAAAAAAAAAAAAAAAAAAAAAAAAAAAGAAGAAGAATTCTCTTTTGAGCACTCTTTCTACCCTTTAAGGATCAGTAAGGATCACTCTCTTAGCCCACTGCTTTACAGAAAGAAGTAGAGAGCCCCGAAGTCTTTAGTAAACCTCAGAATGAGGCAAGTGTATCTTCAGAGCTTGCGTCTTTAGAGCACTATAGCAAGCATTTCATTCAGTAAGCAGTCATCTGGATACCATTTGAGGATGAACCATTACCCCAAAGAGGATTTATGGTAGCAGAGAAAGAAGCAAAGAAGATAAAAACTGGCAGGATAGCAAAAGGGCTAAAACTTGCCCAGCTGAAACTGTTCTTCTCTTCTAAATTCATAGAGCATCACTCGAAAGAGACGGTATGTGGCTTCAGTTTCCTTACATGATCGGATCTATGTAATTGGTGGGTATGATGGCCGTTCCCGCCTCAGTTCAGTGGAATGTCTAGACTACACAGCAGATGAGGATGGAGTCTGGTATTCTGTGGCCCCTATGAATGTCCGACGAGGCCTTGCTGGAGCTACCACCCTGGGAGGTAGGCTTGGTGACACGTGATATTTCTGTCTTCTTTTACCTGGATTGTTCTTACCTCTCTCACTGTCTGACTAAAGCAGGAAATATGGTGGATAAATTATGGTCACATACTTATTCTTGCTTTTGGAAATACCAGTGTTAATAGAATGTTCAGTATTTGGACATGTCAACACTGGCTACAAACTTGGCAATTCAAGTTCCAGGATGCTGTGTGGGAATGGGCATGGTTGTAGTTTACAAACTTCCATGGTAATCTTTAAATCCTTTTAAGATGTTTTGTTTTGCTTTGTTTTGTTTTGTTTTTTGGGTTTTTTGAGACAGGGTCTCCCTGTAGCCCCAGCTGGCCTGGAACTCACTACATAGACCAGACTGGCCTTGAATTCAGAGATCTGCCTTCCTCTGCCTCCCAAGTACTGGGACTAAAGGTGTTTGCCACCACCATGCCTGGCTACACTGTTCTTTTTAAACATCTTTTTTGTTTTTTTGTTTTTTTTCGAGATGAGGTCTCACTGAAACTCACTGTATAGCCCACCCTGATTTCTGATTTGTGGTGATTCTTCTGCCTGAGGCTCTTGGGATTACAGGCATGAGCTAGCATGCCAGGCTTTAGATGTCTTGATTGTGCTGTCTTTCTTGCTTTTGAGACTTAACTGACTTATCGAGGGGAAAATGCTCAATGTACAACACTTATTTCTACAAGAGTGTCTTTATATAATACTCTACCGTGTACAATGGATATAATATACACAATGACATTTTAAAAAATCAACTTGAAAAAAACTGTAAGGAATTTGTTGATTATTTGGGGAGTTTTTGAGGCAAGGTCTCATGTAGTTGAAGCTGTCCTTGAATTCACTAAGTAGCCAAAAATAGACTTGAACTCTTGATCCACCTCCTAAGTGCTGGGATTACATTCCTATGCCATCACCACCCTCAGCTTAACAATGGGCAATTTGTAGAGAAAAGAGTTCTTAAAAATCTCTCATTCTTAATTTAGTCTATAATTTGTTTGTTCTGAGCAGATATGATCTACGTCTCCGGAGGCTTTGATGGAAGCAGGCGTCATACCAGTATGGAGCGGTATGACCCAAACATTGACCAGTGGAGCATGCTGGGAGATATGCAGACAGCTCGAGAGGGTGCAGGACTAGTAGTGGCCAGTGGAGTGATCTACTGTCTAGGTATCTAGTATGGCATGCAGGGATGGAGAGAACTCAGTAGCTAGCAGACTCTGGATAGGATCCCCTTTATCAAAATTAAGTCTGTAGGGGTTGGAGAGTTGGCTCAGCAGTTAAGAACACTGACTACTCTTGCAGAGGACCTGGGTTCGATTCCCAGCACCCACATGGCAGCTATGAACCGTCCTTAACTCCAGTTCCAGGGAAATCCAAAGCCCTCTTCTGACCTCCGTGGCATTGCATGACACAGGTGCACTCAAATACATGCAGGCAATACACTCATACACATAAAATAAAAATAAAATATTAAAAAAAAATTAAGTCTGTATACTTGTTTCAACAAAAACTATGATCTTAATATACTATCCATTAACAGGATTATACTCTTATAAACAAAATGTAAGGTACTGTGATTTCTTTGTGTTCGTACTCTGAGAGAACTGAAATTAAAAGACTTAGTTGAATTACTCAAAGAAGGCAAATTGGAAATGAGCCTGAGAATTTACCTTTCTTTCTGGAATGATCTGTGCTTTGTCTTTCAGGAGGATATGATGGCTTGAATATCTTAAATTCAGTTGAGAAATATGATCCACATACAGGGCACTGGACGAATGTTACACCCATGGCCACCAAGCGTTCTGGTAAGAACAGACTGAGGAAGGGAATAACAATACTGTCAAATCTTGGCACATGCACCGATGGTAGAGTTACAGGTCATGATATCCATAGAGCAGAAGTGTAGTTCCTACTTCACTGTAAGCTTATTGTAAATATGAGTTAGATTCCAATCCCTTCTTTGCCTCTGTTTTCTATATTAGTGAGGATGTATCTAAATTTTCAGACCCAGAGTGGTGGTGCACATCTTTAATCGCAGTTCTTCAGGAGACAGAGGTAGGTGGATCTCTGGGTGATCAAGCCTAACCTGACTTTCAGGCCAGCCAAGGCTCCATAGTGAGACCCTGTCTCTCAGAAAAGTCTTAGGGCTGGAGAGGATGGCTCAGCAGTTAACATCACAGCAGCTGCTCTTGCAGAGGATGCAAGTTGTGTTTCCAGGACCCATGTTGGGTAACTGACAACTGCCTATAGCTCCACTTCCAGATCCGACACTCTCTGGCCCCTGTGGACACCAGCATTCACAAGCACATACCCACAAACAGACATACACATAATTAAAGATAAATTCTTTTTTTTTTTAAAGGATAGTTTAAACTTTCAACTGAATTACTAATTTGAGGGCAGAAGTTGTCTTACTCAATTTTTAAGCATTTTTTTTTTTGGATATCTAATTTTGTATATGTAGTACATACTAAATATTTTCAGTGTGTTTGGTTTTTTTGTTTTATATTTTATTTTTGTTGTTTTCTTTTGGGGTCTCATTTGGTTTGGAGATGGGGTCTTACCATGTAGTTCTAGCTGGCCTACAATGTGCTATGTAGAGCAGGCTAGCCTTGAACTTGTACTGATCCTCCTGCCTCTGCATCTCTAGTACACCACCATGTTGGTGATTTTTTGAGCTAGGATCTCACTCTGTAACCTTCATTGACCTCTTACAGTTCATGCTGTAGCCTCCTAAGTGCTGGTATTAACTTGACAATAAGTATCTATTAATTCATAAGAGCACAACCTCTTTATCTTTTTATTTGTTGTTTGTTCTGAGAACTGCAGAGAGAGTCTTGCATCTACTAGGCAAGTACTACACAGAGGTATATCCCAGTCTCAACAGAGAACTTCTTGATATGGAATAGACTACAGTGTAACAAAGACTAACAAAGAGAAAACACTGTACAATCCCGGTGTACTGCCTCTGGAAAGAAATTACACTAGAACCATAGCAACACTCCCTTGCTTCCCTTCATCTTTACTAACATTTTTTTTCCCTACTTGTTTCACCAACTAAAGAGAGGTGGACTCTGAATTTATGAAAGTGAAGAGGCCCATTTCAGTTTTTCTTTTATAGTTTCAAGTCCTAGCCAGAGGGTTTACTGATGGGATAACTTTTGCTGTGCTACATTATTCTAGGCCTGTCTGGATCACATCCATATCCCTCCGTCACAATTCAGCTAGCAATTGGTGACCATGTTTTGTTGCTAGGTTCAGATGCTAAGCTTTGTACCATTCACTTTCTAACACTCTGCTTGTCCCCAGGTGCTGGAGTTGCCCTTCTAAATGACCATATTTATGTGGTGGGAGGGTTTGATGGTACAGCCCACCTTTCTTCTGTTGAAGCTTACAACATTCGTACTGATTCCTGGACGACTGTTACTAGTATGACCACTCCACGATGCTATGTAGGAGCAACGGTGCTTCGGGGGAGACTCTACGCAATTGCAGGGTAAGAATTTTGGAAGCAGGGTAGAGTAGAATTATCATGCATCCAGGGCAAGAATGCATGTGACCCAGTCCCCATTTTGGATGGAGACATCATTTGGGTTGTTTGGGGAACAACTGCAGGAACTGCTTTCAACTTTTTTTTTTTCTATTACTGGAAATTGAACCTTACACATACTAGGCAAGTTCTGTACCTCTGAGTCATACCACCAGCTCCAATGACTACACTAATGTAGGATTTATATGCAAAGGAATAAAAAGCTCATTTATTTCTTTGCTTTTTCCTACTCAGGTATGATGGGAATTCTCTGCTGAGTAGCATTGAGTGCTATGACCCTATCATAGACAGCTGGGAAGTAGTAGCATCCATGGGAACCCAGCGCTGTGATGCTGGTGTATGTGTTCTCCGAGAGAAGTGACCATTATTTGAGGACCAGCTGAAGCTAATGACCACTCCAAGGAACAGGAACAGTTTGTGGGAGAATCAAGGATCCTTTCCAGATGTTTATTTCTCACTGTGTGCACAGGGTGATTACAGGCACCAGTGCAGTGATGATTGTACTTATTTGATACACGCTCCTTCGCACTGGTAATGTTGCTCATAAGGGTGGGTAACAGGTACTCAAGGGAAGAAAATGCATATTTAGATGTGAGAGACAAGATCACACACCCCCCAACCCCCCATGGTCTGGGGAGCACTTTCTTATTGTTTGTAACTTACCATGTGCTTGGGAGAAATATATATATATATATATGTGCACAATATATATGTATTTATATTGTGCCTCATATATCACAGAGAACTAAGGTAAGTATGGCCTGCTAGATGTAGACAGTGTCTAGCCTAGATGACTGGAAGGATACCAACTTGCATAGGCTTGGCACAATGAAAATTGTCTTTTTTCCAGGAACAGAAATACCTTTTCTGATACAAAGATAGCCAGGGGCACCATAGTTCCATTCCAGAAGAGGCCAAGAGCCCTATCAAAATTTAAAAGGCCAGGGGGAAATATAGATGTGATTCCACTTAGTGGGACAGGGTTATTATAAAAGAAATGAGGTTTAGGCTGAGTGTGGTGGCACACCCCTTTAGTCCCAGCCCTTGGGAGGCAGAGGCAAGCAGATCTCTGAGTTCGAGGCCAGCCTGAACTATGGTCTTACTATGGTCTACATAGTGAGTTCTATGCCAGCTGGGACTACAGGGAGACCCTGTCTCAAAAAGAAAAAAGAAGCGAGGTTATACTAAGTGACAGGAACTGAATTTGGTGGAATGTGAGTGAACCTAGATGACCACTGAAGTGTAACCTGGAAGACTAGAAAGGACATATTGAACATATTATTTGACCCCAAGGTCTCTCTAATGTAGAATGTTGTGCATCTTGGCCCTGGAGAGTAACAGTGAGCAAATATTAGAATAAGAGATGGTGTAAATGTGGGGCGTTCAACATACCTGGGGATAAACTAGAAGTACCTGTGATTTTACAATCGTCTCAGTCCCTGTCAGGGCTCACATAGCCATGGCAGTGTTTGTCTTGAATGGGTGAAAGACTCTCTTTCTGTTGAATCAAATACTACTACATGACTACACTTCCACACTATTTATTTGGGGATGGGTGGGGGTGGCAACAGCCTAGTAGTTCAGGTACCTGATAACTGCCCCATTCTTTTAAGGGCACACTTCTGCTAAGGAGTGCTTCATACTGCTGTGTTTGGGACACTTAGTCCTCTTCCTGCTTTGTTTTCTGTATCTGTCTTTAGAATGAATTTTATTCATCTCAGGACAGAATAATCAAGGACAACCAAAATTCGTTTGTTCTAGTACCTCTGCTGTTACCATTCTAGGCTCCTCTGTGTCGTGGAGTGAAATTCTTGCATTATTGGTATTACAAGTGTCAGAATGTGATAAACCTAAACTACGGTACCTTCCCTTTGCTCTGGAATTTCATTTTTTTCCTTTCCCTAAGTTGTATTGACCTGCAGAGTTAATTTTCTTTGTATTTTTTTAAGAAAATATTAAAAATCAACTGTCTCAGAATTTGTGGCTGGCTAGTTCTACCTTTAGCAGGCATTTCAGGAAAAATCCATTCCCTTATCATGATGTCCTTACCTCCACCCTTTTCCTCACCATCTAGTCTGTTCATTTTGTTGTCAGTTCCTGAAGTTCCAATATAATCATTTCAGTATTTAATATACCATTGATTATTGGTAAATACTGGTTTCTGTATTTGAGTTCCATAGATTCCTGTTGCCCATACTATAAAGTCCAAATTTCAGTTGACATCAGACCCATGGTGATCAGGGCCCATGCTACTGTTATGTCATTATTGCTCTCTCTTCTTCTAGGTATAATATGCTTCAGAAATGGTATACAGCCATTCCTAAATTCCATCATATTCTAGTTCAAATATACTGTATCTGAAACCTTGCTTTACTGACATTCTTAATACCTAATTAAAATGTCACATGGTAGCTAAACCATCTGTAACTCGTTCTAGAGGATCAGCCACCCTTTTCTGTTCTCCACTGGCATTGCACAATTCGGGTGCACTTATATACATGCAGGCAAACTGTTCATAAAATAAAAATAAAATGTCACCTAGATAAAGCCCTTTAGAACTCCCTAGACAGAACTCCCTAATTCATGCCTCATTTACAGTACTTTGTTCCTGTAGTTGTTATATTACCATTAGATTTGAGGCTGTTTCTGTTAGGCTATATTCTCATATAAAAATGCTGGTCATCGTTTCTTCAAGGGGTGTGAACTAATTGCAAAAAAAAAAAAATGTGCATTAGGTTAGACATTAACCAAGTAGCTTAATTCCTTGTCATTCTGATGTCCTAGCCATTTCTGGAAACTCATGTTCTGTTACACTAGAACATTCTGGAGATAGAAAGATGGAATGGTAAGGCCTTTGATCCCAGCACTCAGGAGGCAGAGACAGGCCTGGTCTACGTAGTGAGTTCCAGGACAGCTGAGGCTACAGGGAAACACTGTCTCAAAAAAAAAGATGCATCGGGACCTACAGATTGAAAACTGACATCTGATCTTCGCCTTCCTCGTGCATTGGACAACCCCTCTAAGAAAAATGACTACGTTTCCACTAAAGATCGCTTTGTTGCATAATAAATGGTCACTATTGATGGTCACTGTTGCAACATACTAAAATGACGCAACTTTTCCAACACTAAAAATGCACTCTGCATTCTAGATTGCTTCCTACAGACGAAGCAGATGTACTGTAACTAAACCTTGCTGAGGCGTAATCTGACCCATACTACTTCACACTACCCCCAGTACCGTCTCCATCCACAGGGCAACTAAAATCTCAGAGAACAAATGGCAAAGCTATCTAGTGACCTGCCTGGGCCAATATTAAGGGAAGCCCAGTGACCAGGCTTTGTCACAGGTCCCACCCGGGAAGTGCCCGTCACAAAGCCAAGCTAACACTTCCTTTGGGCAAAGAAGGGCGCTTGCGCGGCAGAGCCTAGACGCCTGCGCAAGATAAGTAATCTTGCGCTGGCGCCCCGCCTCTGCTAGATCCGCGCCAGCGCAGCCCAGACCGCGCGTGCGCACTGGTAGCCGAGACTGTGGCGGTGCGGCAATGGAACCCGTGGAGCTGCAGAACGAGCTAGTGTCAGCAGAGGGCCGGAACCGGAAGGCGGTACTGTGCCAGCGGTGCGGCTCCCGGGTGCTGCAGCCGGGGACGGCTCTCTTCTCCCGCCGGCAGGTAGGGAGGCCGATAGAGCCGCCTTTTCGCATTAGCCCGCAGCGGCCCGAGCGAGAGTCTCAATCCCCACTCCTCGGTTTCCAGGGACCGCGCCCCTCCTCGCGCTCCGAAGCGCCGCCCCCAGCGCCAGGCCCCGCCCCCTGCCTGGCTGCTTTGGGTGTCGCTCCACCCTCTGCAGTCCTGGCTGCCGAATCCGGCGGTACGCTGTCTGTGGTATGGACTGCCTGAAAGTTTCCCCACGGAGGCCCATTCCCTGTGCTCTTACTCCAGGCAGTGGCCAGAGGTGGACCTGTCCTGAGCCGGTCCTCATGGGGCCTCCGGGGTCGGGGTCTCTGGAGCGTGGCCAGCTCCTCCCGCGCATGCCGAGGAAGGAGCAGACCCAAGCTTCCTGCTTCCTAGAGCTCTGGCCCACCTGCTGTGTTCTGCGCATGCATCTTCTAGCCGCCACCTGGTGTCGACCCAGAGCACAAGATAGTGATGGATTCCTGTTCCACCACAGCCCACTTCTTCAGTCAGTTCTTCCTTTACCTCATTACCCGTCTGCTCCTCACAGGAGCTCCAGAAACAACTTTAGTGTAGAGAGTAGCGCAGAGTAACTGCTGATACATACTTTCCGAGGGCTCCGTGAGCCACAGTTCTCAGGATGACAGTTAAGTGAGACAGATATCTATAGTTATGGAAATAAATTTCGAAGGAAGACAATTCTTCCGTTTAGTACTTTTTGTAAAAGTGGGATTTTTTTTTTTTAAGGTTGGCAAAGTTAAATTTTAATTAAATTGAAAGTAAGCGAGACAGCAAATCCTCGCAAGAAGAGAGGATCTGGAACTGGAATCCCTAAAGTAGGACATTTTAATACCCTTCCTACCACCATCACCTAAGTGAGAAAATTGAGAAGAAAATAATATGCATAACTTTTTGTTGTTGTTGTTGAAGTATAACTTACCTATAGGATAGTACAAAGTGTAATCTCACTTCTACCAATGCCTGTGTCCTTACCACTTTAAATGGTCTTAAAAAAAAAAATCACTGCTAAGGTTGAACAGACTTGGTAAAGTGTAATGTATAGTATATCTGCTCCAAAAGTAGAATCGTCATAAAAAGGAAAAAAGAATCAGTGTCTTCCTTGTTCTGTTTTGAGGACTTCCTATCAACAAAATGGGCGAACTTCCCTGTTTGTCTTGATAAGATTTTCAAAGACTCCCATTTGTTTCTTCCAAGTGCCATAATGAAGGGGTGGAAGGAAGGTGGAAATGACACATGGAATTGAATCCTGATCTAACCACTTATTTACAGTGGAAGTTGTTTAACCTCCATGAGCTTGCTCATTCTAAAAAAGTAAAGGTGGTGAGTAGAGAAGAATTTGGAAACATTCAGCGCTGCACTTCATATACTGTGCATAACATAGGTCAGTTCTTGTATCCTTTTCCTATGGCAGTGCTGGCTACTTTTGTAAACTGACAAATTAGAGGTTCCTGAGTGGGGTGTGATGATGGCACAGGATCCTAGCACCCAGGAGGCTGAGGCAGGAGGATAATTCTCAATGTCATAGCCCGCCTGGTCTACCTAGTGAGTTCAGGGCCATCCAGGGATACATAGAGTCTATCTATAAATAAGTCTTTTTAAAATTAAGAAGTTCTGGGTCTGGAGAGATGGCTCAGTGGTTAAGAGCACTGGTTGCTTTTGCAGGGGACCCAGGTTCAATTCCCAGCACCCACATGGTGGCTTACAATCATCCATAACTACAGACTAGATCCAGGGGATCCTGCACCCTCTTCTGACCTCTGAGGGCATTCCACAACATGGGTGCACTTACACACATACAAGCAATACACTTATACACACAAAATAAAAATAAAATATTTTTTTAAAGTTTCTTGAAGGAATTTATAGTTTATGTTTAAAAGGTTTTATTTAAATTGATACTGCAGACAAAAACTGAGCAAATTAAATGATACATGTTGCACATTATATTTTGTCTCCCAACTGAATGGCTTCTATTCTAGAAATGATTCTGTGTTTTATTTTTTCCGTTTTTATTTTGTGTGTATATGTGTGATGTATGCATATATATGTGTTTGTTAGGTGTATGCCCTGTATAGTGCATGCATGTGGAGGCCAGAGGTCAATATCATATGATACATATCTTCTATCACTCTTCACCTTATTTTTATTGAGTGTGTGAATAGGTATTATGTATGTGCATGAGTGTAGGCATGTTTGTGCGACAGTGCTCATGTGGAGGTCAGAGGTCATGTGGCGGTCAGAGGTCAACCTCAGGAGTTGATTCTCTACACCTTGAGATCAGGGGGCGATCTGACTAAGATCATCAAGCTTGTGCTTGAACAAGCATATTTACCTGTCCAGCCCTATGACTGGCCTTTTCTTAGGTTTCAAGACAAAAATCACTCATTGAACCTAGAGTGTGCGGGTTTGGCTAGGCTGGCCAAAGAGATCTGGAGATCTATCTCTGTTCCTGCCTGTGTTCTCCCACACACACACCTATCACTGGGATTTGAGGTATAACTACCACACCCGGCTTTTGCATTGGGGTTAGAGATGGGCACTCATGCCCTTTTTGCTTGCCTGGCTAGCACTTTACACACTGAATCATTTCTCCTGCCCTCTTTCTCTTCTTTTTAAAACAACATTTTTGTTTGTTTGTTTGTTTTTTTTGTGTGTGTGTGTGTGTGTGTGTGTGTGTGTGTGTGTGTGTGTGCAGTGTGTTTTACCATAGCTTTAGTGTGTCTGGAAATTTCCTCTTTCTTGAAAAGGACTGTTGGCAGAATCCTATCCCTTTCTCTGAACTCTAGCAATTCAATTCTAATCCAACCTAATACTCTTAAGTTCACTCTAATTTTGTTTCTCCTTTTCAGAAATACTAATTCTAGAAAAACATAATTTCTAGGACATGTTATGAATGTGAAGTTTTTAAAAAAAAAACTCATGGAACATTCTAACCAGTTATTACTCCCTCTCATGCAATGTGTCAAGAAAGACAAAAGCCACATAGTTCCATAGTGTAGCAATTATCACATCTGCTTTATACTCAGAAGGTTCTAGATTCGGTCCCCAGTGGAATCGTGTTGTGAATTGTTGGGGCTGGAAAATGGTTCTGGGGCTAAGAGCACTGGATACTCTTGCAGAGGACCCAGGTTTGGTTCCCACCACCCACATGGCAGCTCACAACTCTCCCTAACTTTAATTCCAGAGACTCTGACTCCTGGCCTCTGTGGGTATTGCACAACACGAGTGCACGTATATACGTTCAGGTAGAACACTCATAAACATAAAATAAATAAAAAAGAAAGACAAGGGACTGGAGAGATGGCTCAGCAGTTAAGAGCACTGATTGCTCTTGCAGAGGACCCGGGTTCAATTCCCAGCAACCACATGGTGGCTAAAAAATCTGTTACTCCAGTTCCAGGGGATCTGATGCCTGCTGACCTCCTTGGGCATTGCAGGACACAGTGCACTTACATACATGCAGGAAATACACTCATACACATAATAATAAAATTTTGGGGTCTTTTTGAGACAGGGTTTCCCTGTAGTCCCAGCTGGCCTTGAACTCACAGAGGTCTTCCTGGCTCTCTCTCCCGAGTACTGGGATTGCTTCATCACACCCAGCCAATAACATTTTTTAAAAAACAGTTTTTAAAAAGAAAGACAAAAGCCCTTGTCCTTACAGAGAACAAAGCATTTGTAATTTGAATGGCATCAAACTCCTCAACTGAAAACTCATAAAGCTTTACCATACCTCTTTAGTCATTACCCTGAAATGTTGAAACCATAAAGCTATTCTTGCAAGGCTGGTATTCATTGCCGTTGACAAGGTCCTTCCATTCATTACATGAACATGGAGAGGCAGGGTATAACGAGTTCTTAGAGGCCCACAGCTTTCTCATTCCACCCAATAAGCCTAATATGATCTCCAGATGGGAAAACTTTGAAAACTAAACTCTACCAATCCCAACATTGACATGATCTAAGGCCAGGGATGCTGCTTAGATCATTCTGTCTTCCATTTCATAGTCTAAGGCAGTGTGATTTTCAACTGGGAATCAGTTTGTCTCCAAAGGGAAAAATCTAGAGACATTTTTGGATATTTTTTGGTAGTAAAAATTGGGAAGAGATGCTACTGAGACGTCTACTAGGTGGAAGCCAGGGATGCTGCTTAGAATCCTGTGATGCCCAGACCAGCCCTCAACAGCAAAAAATTCCCCAGCTCTAAATGTCAATAGTTCTTGAGGTCCAGAAACCCTGGTCCCTAGACTGCAAAGCACTCACAGCTCTACCACCTCACTTGATTTTATTAAATTATTAAATTCCTGGTACTGTTTGTTACTTGTACCACTAGGCCGAGGTCTTGTCCATGTGTGAATCTCCTATCCCTGGACTGTATACATAGGAGAAAATATAGGAAATATTTGAACTTAAAGTAAATTAATGAATAAAAGCTATTAGTCTAAAATAAATAATGGGTTGTTATAGATACAGTGGATCAATATTGATTGTTTTATTAATCTTTTTTTTTTTGAGACAGAGTCTCACATAGTCCAGGCTATCTTTGAACTCCCTTTGTAGCTGAGAATGACCTTGAACTTCTGATTCTTCTCCCAAGGCCTGGGATTACAGGCATGTACTTCCATGCCCAGTTTGTGTGGTTCTGGGGACAGAACCCAGGATTTAATGTATGCTAGGCAAGCAGTCTACCAACTGAGCTACATCTGCAGCCCAGGATCAGTATTTTAGTTGTGCCATTATTCCACTGTGTGCAGCATAACTTTTGCAAATATATCTTGGGGATGAGAGACAAGTTTAAACATAGAATTTTTTGTTTCCTATCCACCTTTTCACATAGGCTGAAGATAATTTTAACAGTATTTTTAGAGAGCCTGTATTTTGTTTATAATCTATCATATGAGGTCAAGTATGGAGTTTTCCACTTGTAGTGCCATAGAAGTGCTCTGAAAGTTTCAGACATCAAAGCATTTCAGATTGGATTTGGAGACTGGGAAACTTACATTTCCCATAATCATCACTGTAGTTGTTGGTGGAAGAGATGAAAATTAAGTTGAATAGCAGAGTGGCATCATAGTTGAAGATATAGTATGTTTGAGGAACTGATAAGTTTCCCTTGGCCAGAAAACAGAAGATGATAAAAGTGCAAAAAATTGAAAATGGAGGAGGTTTGGGAGCTGTGGGAATGAATCCTTTCCTTGTGGGTAGAAACTCATGTTTGGGTTAGGATATAGGATGGAAAGGAAGACTGAGCCAGGTGCCACCAAGTCGTTGATAGGGGCAGAGTGACCAGCACTTCCTCAGGTCTCCACGAGTCATCACCAGATGATAGAATTCTTGTAGGGGAAAAGTGTTGTGGTAATGAGGGAGGAGCTGAGAGCAAGGGGAACACCGGTTCCCATCTTCAGATCCCCAAGGGTGTAGACTGTCAGAGCATGGGCTGTGGTGGTCTTCTTATCAAGAGCTTCACTTCTGTGTTAAAAAAAAAAAAAAAAAGGAAATTCTGCAGAGCACGAAAACTAGAAAAAATAAGATGATGATGTACGATGGAGATGATTGATCTTTGGATCTTTGGGGGAGATACGATTGGCTTGTAGGATGAAAGGCATCAACAGTATTGGGATATGCATGTTGGAGCAAAGAATTTTAGGAAAGTAACAAAGAGTACTTTCTTATAAAACTAAACATTATTTAACGATTAACCTGGAACTTGCTTTGTAGCAGAGGTTAAACTTGAACTCCTGATCCTCCTGAATCTACCTCCCAAGTGTTGGGATTATAGGTTTTCACCACTAAAGCCAGACTGATCCACAGAACTTGAATGAATCTACAGATAATTATGTTGAGTTAAAAAGCCAGTCCTGGACCTGAAGAGATGACCCAGGGTTTATGAGCACTGGCTGCTCTTGCAAAGGACCTAGGTTCAGTTCCAGCACCCACATGGTGGCTCAGAACCATTTATAACTCCAGTTCCATGGGATCTAACTCTGTCTTCTGATCTCCATGAGCACCGTACTCATGTGGTACACACACATACATGCAGGCAAAACACATGTACATAAGATTAAAATAAACCTTAAAAAAAACAAGTCCTCAAAGATCGCAAACTATATGAATCTATTTGTATAATAGTCCCTTATTTTCTCTCCCTCCCTCCCCTACCTCTGTGTGTGCGTGTGCGTGCGTGCATGCGTGTGTGTGTGTGTGTGTGTGTGTGTGTTTTGACACAGAGTCCCACTTTGTTTCCAAGAGTGGCCTGAAGTTTGGTATGTTACTCAGGCTAGCCTTGAAGATCTCCTTTAGTCTTTCCAGTGCTGGAATTATAGGAATATACCATCACCATCATTTGGTCTTTTTTTTTTTTTTTTTTTTGGTACTTGTAACCTAATCAAACTTTCTGTGTAGTTGAAGATGACCTTGATTGAATTCTTGATCCTCCTGCCTTCAACTCTTAAGTGTTGGGACTACAAACATGGGCGACTAAGCCCAGCTTATATGGTGCTAGGAATCAAACCCAGGATCTCCTGCATGCTAAACAAGCACTCTGTAAGCTGATATGTTGCTCTGACCAGCCTAGAATTCATGATTCTCCCATATCAGCATCCCAAGGAGCCAGGATTACAGGTCTGTACCACTCTGCCCACCTCTGTATAACATTTTTGAAATGACAAAATTTCAGAACTGGAGAACAAATTCGTGGTGAGCAGGGGATAGGAATGAGGGGCAAGGCACTAGGGATCTGGCTATAAAAGAACAGCAGAGTGATTCTGGTGATGGTGCTGTTCGCCACCTTGACTGTGAGAAAAACTGTATAGAACTTAATACACAGACAAATGAGCCAGGTGTGGGGGGTGCGTGCCTGTAATCTTAGCTCTGTTCTGAGGAAGGAGAGGCAAAAGAATCAAGAGTTCAAGACCACCCTGGGCAGCAAGACCTTAAATCAAAAACAATAGCAACAAGAAAACTCCAGGAACTGGGGAAATTGGAATAAGATCTATGGATTATATCAGTGTTTGTGTCCTGGTTGTGATTTTGAAAGTTATTGTCTTTGTAGGACACCGAGTAAAAGATACAAGGTATTTGTGTTATTTTTGTTGTTGCTGCTGTGTTGGTTTGGTTTGTCTTTTTTTTTTTTTTAAGATAGGGTCTTACTGTGTAGGCTTGGCCAGTGTAGAACTTGTTATGTAGACCAGGCTGGCCATGAACTCAGAGATCACCTGCCTCGGTCTCACATGTGCTGCATGTGCTGGTGCTGGGAGTAAAGGCTTGTGGTATCATGCACAGCTCTGTGTTATTTCTTAAAGATTTATTTGCACGCGTGTATGTCTATGTGAGTATATATGGTGTCTGAGTCTATGTAAGTATATGCCGTGTGTGTCTGTGTGCACACATGTACACATGTGTGAATGCATCCATGCCCACTGAGGCAAGAAGTGTGCACTGGAATGGATCCCTTGGTGCTGGAGTTCCTGGAAAGGTGCCCAAAGTGGGTGGCAGGAACTGAACTTAAGTCCTCTTACCCCCTGAGCCATCTTTCTCAACCCCCCTATGTTATTTCTTATAAATAAATATGCACCTGGAGTTATCCAATAAACTTTCATGTGAAAAAAATTAGAACACCAGTCAGAAAAGGAGCGTGTGATGATTCCACTTATACGAAGTGGAATGTGTGGGGTAGTCAGCTTTATAGGAAAAAGAAAATAGAAAGGTGATTGTGATTGTCCAAACCAGTAAAGGAGGGTATAAGTAAAGCAGGGGAAATAGGTGACATACTATAACAGGTGCAGAGTTTCTGTTTGGGAAGATGAAAAAGTTCTGGAGCTGTTTAGTAGTGGCATAACTATGTGAACATACTTAATGCTACTGGACTGTACACTTAAAAATAGTCAAGTGGGGCTGGAGAGCTGGCTCAGCAGTTAACAGTGCTTACTGCTCTTCCAGAGCACTGAATTTGTTTCCCAACACCCACATCAGACAACTCAGAGGAAGCCGTCTTCTGACCTCTGCCAGCACCTGCACACAAGGCAGACACACACACACACACACAAATAATAAAAAAAAAAATTTAAAGCAGTTAATGGGGCTGTTAAGCAGTTAATGGTTTCAGTCAAAATCACTGGCTGACCTTACAGAAGACCAGGTTTAGTTCCTAGCACTTATGGCAGCTAACAACTGTCCTTAACTTCAGTTCCAGAGGATCAGACGCCCTCTTCTTGCCTCTGCAGGCATGGCATGCAGGTAGTACACATACATACATGCAGGCAAAACACACATACACATAAAATAAAAATAAATTAATAAATAAATCATTTATTTTATTTATTTTTATGTGTATGCGTGTATTGCCTGCATGTAGGTAAGTGCACCTGTGTCGAGCACTCTGACCTCGGAGGTCAGAAGAGACTGTTGGATTCCCTGGGACTGGAGTTACAGTCAGTTGTTAGCTGTCATTTGGTGCTGGAATTCGAACCCAGGTCTTCTGCAAGAACAAGTGTTCTTAACTGCTGAGCCATCTCTCCAGCCCCATAAATAAATCATTTTAAGTGGTAAAGTGTATGTATATTTTACCAAACAAAAAAGTAGAACGTGAATCTCAGCCATATAAAGTAGTTGTATTCTGATCTTTATGTTGGGATGATTAAGCTTTATTGTCAACTTGATTGAATTAGGAGATTCCTAGATTAGTAAAGCATACCTCTGGCTGTATTCTCTCAGGGTGTTTCCAAAGAGGATTCACTCATGAGGACTCTGATGAATGGTTCAGTTCACTGATTAAAATTTTAGTGGACTGTTAGGTGTTAGAACTGTAAGGAGGAGCCTGATTGGAGGAAGTAGGTCACTGTGAGGGCTTGTCCTTGAAGCTACATTTTACCCTGTCCCCTTCCGGTTACTCCCTTGCTTTGTTTCCTGTCCCTCTTGATGTGAGTGATTCCGCCACTCTCCACAGGATTATGGACAGAAACTGTGAACAGAATTTTTCTTGCATGGTGGTAGACATCATGGACTACATAGTGAGTTCCAGATCAGCATAGACTGCATTGCAAGGCCCTGTCTTCTCAAAAACTTTTTCCATCACATTTGCATGTGAGTTGGGATAATTCAAACATGTGAGCACTAGAACAGGATTTGTGAGGCCTCTGTATTTCTATAGATCTCTCACATGGGCTTTCTGTGTACACTTTCAGAATCACCAGATTTCTAATATAGTAGTTGAAGGTCCTGAGAGTGTCCCAAAAGAAATAGCAAAACTGCATGACCCTTTCTTCCCTCCCTCTCCCTCTCAGCCTCCTTCCCTCCCTCTCTACCTCCCTTCCCCTCCCTCTCAGCCTCCTTCCCTCCCTCTCTCCTCCCTTCCCTCTTCTTCCCTTCCCTCTCCTCCCCCCCGCCTCCCTTCCCCTCCTCTCTGCCTTCTTTCCTCCCTCCCTGCCTCCCTCCCTTCCTCTTCCCTCCCTCTCCCTCTCAGCCTCTTTCCCTCCCTCCCTGCCTCCCTTCCTCCCATCCTTCAGTCCTTCCCAGGTTCTCATGTAGCTCAACTCGAGCTGGCTTCAAGCTCACTGTGTAGCCTAGGATGACCTTGAACTCCTGATCTTCCTGCCTCTGCTTCCCAAGTGCCAAGATTACAGGTGTGGGCCATCAGATCAAACCGAAGGCTGTATATATGCTAGGCAAATGCTGCATCACTGTGCTATATCTCTCTACTTCCCCCACCCCCATCCTACTTCCTTTCCCTCCCCTCCTTTGAGATAGTCTCACTTATGTAACCCAGACTGGCTTTGTTTGTTTGTTTTATGGTGCTGGGAATTGAACCTAGGGCCTCACCCATGCTAGGCAAGTACTGTACCACTGAGCTCTATAGTCTCAGCCCCAGACTCACTTTGAACTTGTAGTCCTAATACTCTCTCTAAATAGCTGGCATTGTAAGTGTGTATTACCACATGAAGCTTGTATGCCCTTTTCTAACCTGGCCTGTCTCTTCTAGTACAATCTAGTTATTATAGCAATCACCGTGGCTTGCCTGTGATCAAGGGGAGAGGCACCGACTACATCTTCTGGTGGCAGGATTGTCAAAGAATTTTCAGATGTTTTTAAACGACCACAGGTACTTCAGGAAGAGGGATAACTATGCAATGTTAACAGTTTACTCTGTGCTGTAATAGTTTTTATTCCTTCTCTATTGTAGCATGATTGTCCAGCTTTCTATGACCATGTTTTTTACAATGAGAAAGGAAATAGTTTAGTTTTAAAAGGGTAGTGTGAACAGTATGCCAGCTGCATCCCACTGAGTTGTGATGCTCTATTTCTGAAGAGGCTGTGCAGGACTAAGAGAACTAACAAGCTATGAACCTAACAGCAAAAATAACTCATCTGGCCATGGACTTAGCCACAACCAAGTCACCTGCCTCAAATTAGATTTTTTAAAATTTCTACCCAGAAAGCTTTAATTCCAAATATCATATTCACTGACCTGGCCATAGGACTGTTCTTGGTATTGGGATGAAGAGTTTGGGTCTCAGGCACAGACACATGTACATGTGGAGGTGGAGACGAGAGGAACATAAGTTCAGGCCAGGCTGGCCTAGACATCAAGGAAGAAAAAGAAAAAAGAAAAAAAAAAACACTACCTGCAAGGTGTTAATACATACCAGCCTTTCATGAAACTGTGCTGTAACTGGGAAGAAAGGTCTTTCTTCATCAATACCAAAGCATTTCTTTATCTTTTGAGGGCTGTTGTGAGTCTAATTTATTTTTTATTTTGAGACAAGGTCTCTCATGGAGATCCTCCCACCTCAGCCTCCCAAGTGTTGGGATTACAGGCATAAGGCACTATGCCTGTCTTTTTAAAAATTTTTATTCTTATTTTTATTTTATATTTATGAATGTTTTGCCTGCATATATGTAAGTGTACTACATGTGCACAGTGACTGCAGAGGCCAGAAGATGGTCTTGGATCCCCTGGAATTGGAGTTATAGATGGCTGTTAGCTACCATATGGGTACTGGGAACCAAACCTGGGTCTTTTAACACTTTTGATTCTTTGAGAATGTCATACAGTGTTTTTTGATGCTATTCAGACTCCCTCCCCCATCAACTCTCAGATCCATCCCCACCTCCCTATACCTTCCAACTTCTATATTAGTACTTGCCTTCCTCTTGCTGTGTTAAAACAAGCAAGGTGACTTACAGAAGGAAGAGTTTTTTGGCTTATGGATCCAGAGGGAAAGGAGTCCATCATGGTGAGGGAGGCATGGTAGGAGACAGCTGGAGCAGAAAGCTGAGCACTCGCAACTTCAGTCACACACAGGAAGCAGAGAGAGCAATTAAGATAAGAGTCTGAGTAGTCCAACCATGGCTCTGCCACCCCAGAGAGGCCAAGAATCCAGTAGTTGCTCAGGCCACAAGGCTGGATGTCTCAGCAGTCCCAATCTGGTGCTGAAGGCCTGGAGAATTTCTGGAGAGCTATTGTTTTTCAGTTGACATTGGAACCTGAAGAAGTTGGTTAATCTTTCTGCCCCCTCTTCTGCAATGGTCCCTGGGACTTAGGAGAAGAGGGCATGATATAGGTTACTTATTTTATGCATATTGACAAGTTGTGGATTTCTGTGTTAATCTCTAGCTATTGCAAGAAGATGCTTCTCTGGTGAGAAGTTGAGAAATGTACAAATGGTTTGGAGCATTAGAGTCCATAATGTCGGAGGAGACATGGCAGCAGAGGTGGTCGGAGCAGAAAGCTGAGCAATCACATCTTTAAGTAGGCATGGGAAGCAGAACCTTTTTAATGTTTTTAAAACCTTTTGGCTGGATATGGTGGCAGACACCTTTAATCCCGCAGTCAAGAGGCAGAGGCAAGTGGATCTCTGTGAGTTCCAGGTCAACAAGGGCTGCATAGTGAGACTTTGTCTAAAACAAAAACCTTTTTTTGGAGCCAAGTATAGTGACACATGCCTGTAATACTAGCATTTGGGAGGCTAATGCAGCCTAGTATGTATGTAGCAAAACCTCTCAAAAAACAGAATGAAATATATGTATGTTTTGCCTTCCTTCTAATTGGGAATGCCAGACTAGCGCATGGGGTCATCTTGCCTTATTAATTAGAGTTTGGAGCTACATTAGAATAGTATTGTGGATCTAGGCATGGTGATACATATCTTTAATCCCAGCACTCAGGTGGCTGAGGCAGGAGGATCACTACCTTGAGACAGCCTGGGCTATAACAAGACCCTTCTCAAAATAAAAGTTCTGTGAGTAGGAAATACATGGTAGGACAGCAGTCATATAGAGGAGCAGAGGGATAACAAGCTTTCCTGGAAATGCATTTTACAATAGAAAGTGTCCAGACTGGGCTGGAGAGATGGCTCAGCAGTTAAGAGCACTGGCTGCTTTTGCAGAAGACGTGGGTTCAGTTCCCAGCACCCACATGTCAGCTCACAACCATCAGTAACTTCAGTTGTAGGGGATCCACCTTCTTTTGGTCTCTGTGGGTATGTATGCTCATGGTGCACTTACATGCATGCAGGCGAAGCACTCATACACATAAATAAAATAAAATATTAAGAAATCGTGCCTACAACTCACACAGAGGAAATGGAGGCAGGTGTTTGTGTGCATGTGCACATGCACCAAAGGCTTTCACTTAGCAATTGAGAAGACATACAGGTTAAAGTTTGCAAGATCTTGGGGATAACACCTCAGATTCTAAAGCTAGCTTTGCCTTTTTATGAGATAAATCCAGCTCAGGAGCTGATAGCCTAGTGCAGAGAGCCACATAATAAGTAAGACTTTCGGAAAATTAGACATAAAATGGAATGTTATGAGAAATGTTTTTTTGTCATGGCACTTTTCAGTTTACTGCATGAAGGAGTTACACTAGTTCAAGTTAAAAGCAGACCCCAAATGGTTATATTATACAAGCTGTGAGGTTTTTTAACTTGTGACAAGGGACAGAAGGGAAATTCTACTCATTGAAAGGAAATCCTTACTTAAGCTTCAGAGAGCCACAAGCACTTAAAACCCGTGAACCTTCAGCTGATCATCCTTAGCCAGTCCAGTCTCTGTCAGGACCTGACGTATGTTCTTGCACTGATCACCATGTACCTGAATTATTTCTCCCTTTTCTGGATGCTCAATTACAGTACTATTGCAGGAAAATTTCTTCTTAAACGCCTTCACTAGTTTCTTTTTACCATAATCATCAGCAATCCCTTGGACAAATAGTAAGGGCCTTCCTGCTGTTTCTCTGTTGAATTCTTCCTCAGTGCCAGCAGGAAGCAGGTCATCACCCTTACTTGCATCAGCAAAGGGGTTGAAAGAGTGGAGGTTCTGGATAGTGGACATGCTATACGATTCCTTTTCCTCTGTGGAAACAGCCTGCAAAAGGCGGCTGTGGGAGAAGGTGGGCTGAGGGGAATGGAGCATCAGGAAGTGAGGGAGCTGGAGGGGGAGGCAGCTGAATCCTTGGCAGCGGCTCAGTGACTGGGGCCAAGGGAATTTTTAAGATTAATTCATGTGCCAGGCTAGCACTTGGGAGGCAGAGGCAGGCAGATCTCTGTGAGTTCGAGGCCAGCCTGGTCTATACATTGAGTTGCAGGCCAGCTGGGGCTACAGGGAGACCTTGCTTGTCTCAAAAAGACCAAAAAAAAAAAAAAAAAAAAAAAAAAAAAAAAAAAAAAGGATAACTAATGTGTTGCATTAAATATAGTATTTTTACCAACACATGTGCCAAAATGTATCAGATTATTTACTTTAAAATTGTGCAGATTATCAGTTATACTTCAGTTAAGCTCTTTTAAAAATATATAATGATGCTGGTGGCTCACACCTTTAATCCCAGGCAGAGCTCTGTGAGTTCAAGGCCAGCCTGGTCTACATAGTGAGTTTCAGGATAGCTGGGGCTGCAGAGAGACCCTGTCTCCAAAAAAATTAAAACCAAACCCCCAAACAAAAACAAAACAAAAAATATGTTCAAGGCATTGGGAATGTAAGAGAAAGAGAACACAGTATGGCATTCATTCAGGTTATGGGTCAGAGACTCCCTGAGGTCACACTGAGCTGAATAGCAACAAGGGACTGGCCATGCCAAGTCTTCAGGCAGAGCAGATTTACTGCTGGTTAAGGAAGCAAGAAGGCCAGTGTAGCTGATGCACAGTGACCAAGGGGAGTCCATGGACAACACAGCAGAAAGGCCACTGGCAGAAGTGCCTCTTCCACATCTCTTAAGAATCAGGGCAGGAGCTGGAGAGATGGCTCAGTGGTTAAGAGCACTGGCTGCAAAAGATCCAGGTTCAATTCCCAGTACCCACATGTTGGCTACCAACCATCCATAACTCCAGTTCCAGGGATCTAATGCCTTCTTCTGGCTTCTGCAGGCATCAGCACACATGTGCACTTACATGCAGGCAAGACGCTTATGTACATAAAATAAAAATAAATAAATCTTAAGAAAAAGAATCAGGGCAGGCACCAGAACAACAACCAGCACCCTAGTCTATAACCTAATGCAATGGCTGCTCTTTCTTTTCTTTTCTCCTTTTTATTATTATTATTTTTTTATTTTTCCTTTTTTCCCATTCTAGAAAGCAGCCAGCGAGCAGGTAAAGTATAAGTAGAATGGAAGTGATGATGGGACCAGGGCCAGTTCAGCCTTTACATTCCTGTGTTCTCTTCCACTGCAGCTTTTCCTCCCCTCCATGAGAAAGAAGCCGGCTCTGGCTGATGGCAGCAATCCTGATGGTGATCTCCTGCAGGAACACTGGCTGGTTAATGACATGTTCATCTTTGAGAATGTGGGCTTCACCAAGGATGTGGGCAACATCAAGTTTCTGGTCTGTGCAGACTGTGAGATTGGACCTATTGGCTGGCATTGCCTAGATGACAAGAACAGTTTCTATGTGGCCTTGGAACGCGTTTCTCATGAGTAACTGAGAGGAGAGGGATTCAGCTCCACCCTAGCTATAAAGGCCCTCCCCACAAGAACTGACGAGGAACCTGGTGTAACTGCTGTGCTGCCAGTCTTCTCTGTACTGATATAAATCATGAGCACTGTATAAAATGATGTGCCCTTGAAATTGAACAGGGCCAGTCCTACTTCCTTCCAGCCTCTGTGCATGCCTCCCATTTAGTCCCCTTTGTATCACCACTTGTCCTAACCTTCCTTTTCTGTAGTTCTGGAACAAAGTAGTACCTCTACAAGTTAGTCTCACCCCTGGCATTCCACCTAGACACCTACCCAGAGCTCCCTTTTTTCTGCTCTACAAGAGCAGTAGTCAACTCTAGCCAAGATGATATAAAAGAGGCTTGTTTGCTAATAGTTAAATTTTGCCCTTTTTGACTCTCATTTAAGAAGCCAGGCATAGTGGTACATACCTGTAATCCTAGCACTTAGGAAGTTTAGGCAGGAAGATTGGGAGTTCAAGACCAGCTTCAGCTACATAGTGAGTTCTAGGCCAGCCTGGGCTACATGAGACCCTGTCTCAAAAGACAAACAAAAACATAAGCATACAAATATCTAAGAGTACTTTGTTGTATGTAACCTACTTATCTACAGTAATTTATTCTTTTTAAAAGTAAAACAGCTGGGCATGGTAGTGCATGCCTCTAATCCCAGCACCATGGAGGCAAGGGCAGGCAGATCTCTGAGTTCTAGGCTAGCCTGATCTGCATAGCAAGTTCAGGGCCAGGAATGCACAGTAAAACCCTTTCTCAAGAAAAAAAATTTACAAACTTCAATATTTAAACCACTAATCAGAAACTTGCTTTAAACACATTTCCAATGCTATGTTTGGGGGGCTTCTTTCTGGGTGGATACTGACGCCTTATAGTGAAGATGAATGTGGTCCTTCTTCCCTCAAATCTTGACATGGCTTGTCTTTTTATTAACTCCTCACTGCTACAGTTGTGTTGTCAACCCTGAGAGAAACCTAGTCCCAGCTGTTTACCGGGCTTTCATACCAACCCAAATGCAAATGTTTTTAATGAAAATATCTGTTTCTATTGTTATGGGGTTGCTGTTGACTCTTTTTTTAAGTTAGGGAATGCAGATCTTCAACATGATTTCCAGTTATTCTGTCATTTCTCTCCTGAAGTGACTTACCATCGTAGAGGAAATCTGTATCAGAGATTTCAAGTGCCCTCTCACCATCTCTTCCTCTAGAAGCCTAAAATTGGAATATGGATTAAATAAAGACCTTATTATTGCCTGTAATCCCAGCACTTGGGAGGTAGAGTTCAAGGTCAGCCTCAGCTACATATCAATTCCTAGGCAGCCTGTTCTATATGAGACCTATCTCAAAAAAACAAACAAATAGGGCTACAGTGATAGCACAGTGGTTAAGAGTACTTGCTGCTCTTGCAGAAGACTTGAGTTCAACTCCCAGCACCCACATCAGGTTACAGCTACCTATAATTCCAGTTCCAGAGGAATCTGACACCTCTTCTGGCTTCTGACATCTGCATGTATGTAGTACACATACAGACAAGCAGACACATACATAAATAAAATTTTTTAAAAGTAAAAAATCCCTTTGCCTGTTTTCTGGTTATTTCTTTCCATCACTCAAACTTTTTAAGGGATCCCTACTAAAGTACAGGCCTTGGGCACAGCTTTGCCACCAACCTGCTCAGAATGGTGGCTTCCTTCCCTAATCAGAGCCTGAATGAGCTTCAGCAGAAACTGAAAAAAACATGCTTTCCAGACATATGGCACGCACATATGATTAAGGCATTTGCAGAAAGAAAAAACTATCTTAGAGGAAATCTGTATAAGATCTGAGTGGACAAGTCCAAGCAGGAACAAAACCAAGTAGATGCCTTTAGGGATACACACGTTGTCCTTCATTGCCACAAGCCAAAAACCTAAGCTAAGCTTTTTTTTTTTTTTAATTAGGCTTTAACTTTCCCTTTTTAAAAATATCATAGAAGCGTCTGGGTATGAGAGTGCACGCCTTTAGTCCCAGCACTTGGAGGCAGAGGCAGGTGGATCTTTGTGATAAAAATATATATATATATATATAAAATAGAAGCAGTTTATGTTGATTGTAGATAAACTTAAGAATTCATGGCCAGGCATGGTGATACACGCCTTTAATGCCAGCAGTTGGGAGGCTGAGGCAGGTGGATCTCTGAGTTCAAGGCCAGCCTGGTCTACATAGCAAGTTCCAGGCCAGCTGGGGCTACTTAAACTCACACTTCCAATCCAGACCTTACCACGGTAATGTGATATGTGATCCTTAATGTTTTACTATGTGTATATGCAAACAGGTACAGTTTTGTAAATAAATATGAGATCACACTGTACTTTTTTTTTTTTTTTTTTTTGAGAAACCAGAAAAAGCTAAGTGTGGTGGCATAACCTGTAATCCAAGCCTGAGGCAGGAAGGTGGACCTCTGTGCTCAAGGTTAGATTTTGTCTGAAAAACAAAGACAATAAGCTGGGGCAGGAATTTAGTGGTCAAGTGCTAATACAAGCATATACAAAACTCTGGGGTCGATCCTCAGAACAGAAAAAAGAGAACAGAGGCAAAGATGGACAGCGGTGCACTGACATCTTACATGTACCCTGTTCCAAACTCTTAAAGTAACTGTCACACTTAACTGACAAGGAAGACTTGTGTAGGTAATCTGGACTGCCCATCCCACAACTAGGCAGAGTAGAAAAAATATTCTGAACATCTGTTTGACTCTTCTGGGGACAGCGTCTAGAAGCATTCAGAATGGTCCATCAATTGACATACCATCGAAAGCTTCCCAGTATTGCAGCCTCTATCAAAACTAAGTCTGCCCTGAACCCCTGGCAAGAGAATTACTTTTATACCCAGCAAGTCAGGAAAACACCAAAATCCTTGTGGCCGACTTCAAGGGGGTCATGCTGGAGGCCTACAGGTCCTGTGAGATGAAAAACTGAAAGCACCTCAGCAGGACCTGTATGTTCCACAAGTGCTGGATCACCATGATGGAGTTAAGTGTGCTTTCATTATCCAGGGAAGAATGGCTGGAGGCATAAGCATAGAAACAGAAAACTTGATCAAAAAACAAAGGGTTTTTTTGAGCAATGAAAAACAGACAAATGCTGGGCATGTTGTTATATGCTTGTCATCCCATCACTTGCAAGGCTGGGATGGGATTGTGAACAAAAGCCCACCTTGGGCATTGTAGCAAGACTCTCAAAAAGAAGTAAAAAGCAAACAATTCAAAAGGATTTTTTTTTTTAACTGAAGGCATCACAGAGCTAACATTCTGAAGAATCACTGAGCTAGGCCCCTGAGAAGATGAAAACTCTGACCAGAAGGCTTAGAATTATAGGCACAGCTGTCAAACATGGAGGCCAACCAGGATGATCAGTGATTTTGGAATTTTTTTAAGGTACTGGGGCTAGATCCCAGGACCTCGTATATGCTAAATACATAATCTACAACCAAGCTACACCTCTAGCCCCAAGGTAAAGATGTCATTCATGAGCTTTCCAGAGGTAATGGATAGGGCTTGTCCAAAGGTGCTAGACTTGGTGCTGTCCCTTCACTTTGGGTAGAGGTCACTAGTCCTCTGTACCCCAGGGAAGATGAATAACAAGCAGTAACGGGTTCTCACAGGGAATAGCAGCAGGGCTTCAGTCAGCTCAGCCTTGAAACTAGATCAAGGTGATCCCATAGTAGTGCTATGGCCCTACCCTGACATAAGCAAATAGCCTCCAGAGGAAAATCTCATCCTAAACCTTAGATTATTTCTGCAATTTTGCTAATGTATATCTTGATTACAACAAGGATATAACCTGTCAGAATATAAGACAGAAAACTTAAAACGACAGTGCAAAGAGGCCCACAGTGGATAGAGATACTGAAGCTCTCAAACATAGACCTTAAAATAACTGCTTATGTGGGCCAGCAAATGGTTCAGCAGGCAAGGTGCCTGCATCTAAGCCTAACAACCTGAGTTGATCCCTGGAGAGCCACATCGTAGGAGAGAACTGACTCCCACAAACTGTCCTCTGACCTCTGCTCCAGTGCTGTGGCACCACATGTGTATGCATGCACACATGCACACACACATAAATTAATAAAAAGTAAACAACCACTTACTATGTTCCAAGATAAATATATATGTTTGGGAATTTCATCAAATACCTGGACATCTAAAAAGAAGTGCATTCTAGAGTTTTTTGAATAAATTAAAACCCTTGGATGTGGCTGGAGAGATGGCTCAGTGGTTAAGAACACTGGCTGCTCTTGCAGAAGACCCAGGTTCGAATCCCAGCATGCACATGGCAGCTAGCAAGTGTCCATAATTCCAGTTCCAGGGGATCCAATAGCCTCTTCTATCCCCGGGTGTTGCATGACACAGGTGCACTTCGTACATGCAGGCAATACACACATACACATAAAATAAAAATAATTTTTAAAAATCCTTGGAGTTGATCCCAAGTACTTGGGAGTTGAGGCTGGAGGTCACTTCATCTCAGGAATTCAAGCCTAGCCTGGGAAAACACAGCAAGATCCTGTTTCTAAAATGTTAAGTATGGTAGTACATGCTTGCATTTTCAGGACTTAAGAGGCTGAGGTAGGAGGATCAGGAGTTCAAGATCTAACATGCTGTCTGCAAGAAAAATTCCAAGACACACACACACACAAACCACAGAGACAAGAGTCCAGGAAGTCATAGATGAGGAAGAACAAAAGTGGATGGGAAACTTTCTTTATTGGACAGACTAATAGAATAATCTAACAAAATATCTCAGAAACCAACCCTGCATTGGACAAGGGGAGGCAATGCTTTCTAGGAGACACGAAGAGGGTTTCTGCAATCCTGGTAATGCCTGCCTTTGTATCTTCATAGTGATTACGTAATTATTGAGCTGTACCTCCTTTGTGCATTTTTCTGAATAATACTACAATTTCACAATAAAAGGGGTTTTATCTTTGCGGTGCTAGGGATCACCCTTGGGGCCTCTTATGTGTCAGCACTCTACCAGGCAGGTATACCCTGAGCCCAATAAAAAGGTTTTAAAGCAATGTTATATACAAAGCCTACTTAATCATCAGCCTTTCCCTTCAAAATCAGGATGGCATTTCATTTCCATCATCTTCTAAGCCTATACACAGTTAAACCCCTGGCAAAGTATAGTGACAGAGGCTCATAATCCAAGCACTGAGAAGCTGAGCCAGAGAGATCTCAACATGTAGCTTGGGCTACATATCAGGACCATGGAGAGAGAGACAGAGACAGAGAAATGGCTGGGAATATAGCTCAGTGGTATATAGCTCTTGCCAAGCATGTGAGGCCCTAAATTCAATTTCCAGCATCACAAAACAAAATCCATTAACTCTCTTCCTCACCTCTTAGGATAATAAATTTCATAAGAAGAAGGACCAAAATGCCTTCTCTAACCATGCTGCCTGGCCTAATGCCTGCCAGATTTTAACAGATTGGTAAATAGTCATTAAGAGAACTTAAGATAAATGTCAGGATACTGTTATCATTTTTTGGAAAGGTTAGAGATTGAAGCCAGTGCCTTGAGTATGGTAGTTAAGAGGTTACCACTGAGCTATCCCAAGTCATGCTATATCATTTTAATGGAACTAACTTAAAATAGTTAATTCATATTTTTGAAAATGGAGTTAGAAGGTAGAGCCAGTTATATTTCTGATTTAGGAATAGTGGGTTAAAAACATAATAGGTATTGCTGGGTGTGATGGTGCATGCCTTTAATCCCAGCACTGGGGAGGCAGAGACAGGCAGATCCCTGTGAGACAGACCAGCTGGAGCTACAGGGAGACCCTGTCTCAAAAAACAAACCCAAAAATATACATATATAATAGGTACTGCACTCTTCCAATGCTGTTTGACAAAGACAATGAAAACAGCTATATAGGATGTGGTATCAATGTGGTTATGACCACAGCTACATCTTTAGAGGATGAGGAAGATGCTACCCTCAGCAACCTTTCAATTGTGTCCAAGGTTTTTATATGTTTGAAAAGTTACATTACTAGAATGCCATTATGTGTCAGAATTTGCTTTTACTTTTTAATGATGGTAGGGATTGAACCCAGGACCTAGTGCATGCTAAGCATGTACTCTACAACCAAGCCACACCTAAAGTCCTTTGATGGTTAATATCAATGTCAACTTGATGAGATCTAGAATCACCTGGGAGATGGACCCTCTGGACATGCCTGTGAGAGATTATCTTGATTAGATTCATTGAGGTGAGAAGTACCACCATTGTGGGTGGCAGCATTCCCTAGGATGGGATCCTGGGCTGTATGCCAAGGAGATAGGGAGCTGAGCACCAGTGTTCATTGCTCTCTGCTTCCTGAGTGCGGATGCAATTTGGCCAGCTACTTAAAGCTCCTGCTGCCTTGACTTTCCCACCATGGTGAACTGTGTCCTTTAACTGTGAACCAAAATAAACCCTTTCTTTCTTAAGTTGCTTTTGTCAGGGTATTATATCACAGAAACAGAAAAGTTTAGAGTAACAAAAGTGTACACCAGGTTCATTTAAAGTCAGTTGAAACTTAGAACGCAGTTTGTCTTGGATAGCAACAATGCTATATATCATTAGTAGACTTGAATCTGTGATACAAACTGTATATCTAAAACATAATTCTGCACTGTAACAAATGACTCTAATAGTGGATGTCAAGAACAAATCCTCTGCCAAAATTAAAGCAGGGTCTCTCCAAAGTCCAAACCTGTGACCCCAGAAAGTTGGGGGCAAGAATGAATTGTATCCTAGAGAAGGAACTGGTAAGGGAGGCTGGGAACACTCTCAGAGAGAGTGACCAACTCCCATGGGTTTATGCATCATCCCTTCCTTGTTCATCCTGAATAGGCTCTGGTACAAGATGTGAAACAGGGCCTATATAGAAACTGGGGGTCCTATCCTAAGCAATAGTTGCCCTAGTCAAACGGTAAGTAAAATTCAAGCTAATCTTGCCCATCAACCCAGGATTCCTTTGCTCAGTTAGAGATAGAAATCATAGGCAGATACCATCCAAATGAGACGTTATTGGGGCTTATACGCAAGTCCAAGAAAGACAACACACAGGATAGAGTCTCCATCTGGTGGAGATCCTGGACTGTATCCTTGGACATCCTCCCTTACCAGTTCTCATTTGCCATGCTCAGTATTGCCCCCACAGGAGTGGAGAAGAGTGGGTGTTCTGTGCTGTAAGATGTGAAGGAAGAAAATAGCAAAAAATGTGTCATCCTAGGAAGCATATTCTGCAAAAACCTGCTTATCAGATGGAAAGCAAGTCCTTATCCTGTCTCACTAAGACAACAGGAAAAGGGAGTAGGCTCATGTCAACACATAGTTTCAGCAACTATGCTAATGGGCTTGTATGTTTTAAAGATTATGTGCGCACACATACGTGCCTGTGGAGTCCAGAGGGGCATTGGATCCTCTGGAGTTGGTGTTACAGGCAATTGTGAGCCACTTAACATGGGTGCTAGGCATGGGCCCTCTGGAAGAGCAGCAATTGCTCCTAAGCACTGAGCCATCTTTCTAACCCCAAGGTGTTTGTAATTCATTCCTGTGAAAGACTGTGGAGTCTTGGCAGTGGCTCATGAATGAGCAGTGCAGCATGGCACTTGTGTCTCACTGTTTACCTTGATTTTTAAAAAATATTTTATTATTTTTATTTCATGTGTATGAGTATATTGCCTGCATGTATGTGAGTGCACCCATGTTGTGCAATGCTGCAGAGGTCAGAAGAGGGCTTTGGATTCCCCTATAACTGGAGTTAAGGACGGTGTGTAGCCGCCATATGGGTGCTGGGAATCGAACCCCGGTCCTCTGCAAGCGCAGTCAGTGCTCTTAACTGCTGAGCCATTTCTCTAGCCTCGATTTTTTTTTTTAGTTGAGTGTGTGTGTGGGTGCATGTGGAAATCTAGAGGACAACTTAAAGAGTTGGTTCTTTGCTTCCACCATGTGGATCCCGGGGATCAAACTCACTTGCCATGAGGCCATCAGGCTTGGTGACAAGCACCTTTCTCCTCTAAACCATCTCACCAGCCCTACCTTGACTTTTTACCACTCACTGAACAAGAGAGTCTTGTTCCCACAAAGCCTGTCCATCTTCTTTTGTTCCTCCTTTGCCCGAACTGTCTGTGGTTGTCATTTCAATTCATAGTGTCATCTCAAGGCTGTGTGGTAGAGGAAGATGGGAAAAAGGTGTAGCCAGGAGATATAGGATTATCAGGATACTTCATATTGCTTAAACTAGAGCAGATCATAGATTCCCCTGCTGAATTTTGGAATTTTTCTTTTTTTTTTTTGGTCTTTTTGAGACAAGGTCTCCCTGTAGCCGCAGTTGGCCTGGAACTCACTATGTAGACCAGGCTGGCCTCTAACTCGAAGAGATGTGTGGGTGTGGTATGTTTGTGATGGTACAGGAGTTGAGAACAGTGGGGCAAAATACAAAAGTGGGGGCTGGAGAGTTGGCTCAGCAGTTAAGAGCACTGGCTGCTCTTGCAGAGGACCCAAGTTCAATTCCCAGCACCCACATGGCAGCTAACAACTGTTCATAGTTCCAGGGGAATCCAACACCCTCTTCTGACCTCTGCAGGGATTGCACACCATGCATACACTTACATACATGAAGATAATACACTCATACACATAAAATAAAAATAAAATGTTTTTTAAAAAAATACAAAAAGGGACAGTGGGCCAACAAGATGGCTTAGTGGGTTAAAGCACTTGCCTCTAAAGCCTGACAACCTGAATTAGATCCCCAAGACCCAGAGTAGAACCAGCTTTTAAAAGTTGTCCTCTGACTTCCATAAGCACCCCTCCCCCCAACACACACATAATAAAAAAATAGATTTTTAAAAAGAGAGAGAGAAAGGAAATAAAAAATAAGCATATAAGCAATTTGAACAATGGAAATCATATTCCTGTAAGACAATCTGTTTTCATTGGTATGATGTAAAGAAGTATATCACAAGAGAGAGGAGTTTGTGTAATTTCCACAACTAGCACTCAATATGTTCCTGTTTACAGTATGGATAGTCTGTGGGCTACAGTTGACTCTACTCAGTAGCCATGGAAGGACATATTTAACTGGCAGACTATCAGCAGGTGCAGTCAATGCGTAGTGATGTGAAGCAAGGAGAAATGGTACTGAGTCTATAGGTTTTTTTTTCAGTATTTTAAGTTTATGACTATGAAGCTTTTTTTTTTTTCAGACAAGGTCTTACTATGTAGCCTTGGCTGGTCTGGAACTTGCTATGTAGACCAGGCTGGCCTTGAACTCACAGAAGTCTGCCTTCTCCTCCTGAATGCTGGGATTAAAGGTGTGTGCCCTTCTGATCCTCCTCTCTTCTCCTTCCAGGTGCTGGTACTGAGCAACATCCCAGCCAGAAGCTCCTTGTTATTATTATCTTTCTGAGGTAAGACCTCATCACATAGCCCAGGCTGGCTTCAAACTCCTCATCCTACTTCAGTCTCAAGTGTTATTATAGTCTGTACCACATGTCCAGATCAAGATTTCTTTTAATCATTAACATGCCCACAGAATTCAAGGTTTTTTGTATTTTTGTTAGGGACAGTGACAGGTGAGTAAACATAGCTTATATTTGATGTTCTTTTACGTTTATTTATTTTTATGTATATTTTGCCTGCATGTATGTACATGTACCATGTGTATGCCTGGTGTCCCAAGAGGCCAGAAGAAGGCATCAAATCCCCTGGAACAGGAGTTACAGACAGTTGTAGTCTACCATATAGGTGCTGGGAACTCAACTCAGGTCCTCTGCAAGAGCAGCAAGTAATCTTAGCCACTGAGCAAGTAATCTCTCCAGCCCCATGTCTTAGCTAATGCTTAGCATTTACTTGAATGTTCATTCACATGTTCTCTCCATAGCCCCTAGGCTGGAAGCATCCACTTTAGAGCTGGCAGCCTCATAAGACCCAATTCTAAGTAAGTTGACTAAGATCAAAGGACACTGCAGAGACTGAAGTTAACCTTTACACTGGGTTTTAACCTCCCTAGGTCATCTGAACAAGCACTGACTTTCAAAATATTTCTGGACAGTTTTGAATAGCACTCTAGCCTTGTAGAAAATGAGTGCAGGAATCCAGGCAGCAGCTGGTCTGATGTCACCATGACTTGAATCTTCCTGAGCTCTATCAGCAAAAAGCAATTTAAGTCTCTAAGCCTGACTGCATAACTTCAATAGGAATTGAAGTAGGAAGTGATGACAGATGCTTTGGTCTACTCTGGAATATGCTATATAAGCATCAAAAGTAATCATTGTGGGGTGAGGAGTCCGTCCAATAATTTGATAAATGCCAACCTGGGCACAATGTCCAGCCCCTAGCTGAGGCTCTATGGGCAACTGACAGCTGCTGGGAGAGGGAGAGTTAGGTTTTTTAAGGGTGTAACTCCTGGTAGGTCTACAATACTCTAGTGGATGGTGACACACTCAAGAGTATAAGAACAACACAAATTGAACTCCATGGGTTTACAAAAGGAAGAACACAGAATTGGGTGGGTAGAGAAGTGGGGTCCAGAAGAAGTTGGAGGGGGCACATGTGATCAAAATACAATGTATGAAATTCTCAAAGAATTAATAAAAGTAATTTTTTATGTCAGTTAGCCACGCATGGTAGTGCCTGTCTTTAATCCCAGCAAACTGGAGGCAGAAGCAGGAGGATCTCTCTGAGTTTGAGGCCAAGTTGGTCCACATAGCAAGTTTCACACCAGCTGGAGCTACAAGAGACCCTGTCTCAAAAAAGGGGTGGGGGCTAATTTATTATGCTTAGGTATTTAGAGGTAAAACTCCATCTCAGCTAATAGCCTGGAGACAGCCCTCTAAGCATGGAAGAATATGAAATCACCCCTGGAAAACATAACATGATTAACATGTATTACTTCCTAGGATGCCTCTCTAATTATATCAAGCCTCTCTGTAAAGCCCTCAATGGTGCCCTAGCCAATGAAATTTTTCAGTGTGAAAATTCAGCCTAGCCTTCAGAGCTTACCTGCTTTTCCATCTTGTTTCTCCAAGTCTCTTTCAGTCTGCTTTTGCTAGCCTGGACTCTTTGCATTGTCATGAATCTCAGTCACCGGGCTGGAGAGATGGATCAGCAGTTAAGAGCACTGGCTGTTCTTCCAGAGGACCAGCCTTAGATTCCCAGCATCTACATAGTGACTAACAACCATCTATAACTCAAGTTCCAGGTAATCCAATACCTTCTTCTGGCCTCTGTGGGGCATTGCACACATGGGGTACACTTACATACATGCAGGCAAACACACATAAAATTAAAAAACAATAAATAAAATATTTTTTAAAGAATCCGGGGCCCAGCAGGTGGCCTATACCTTTATTCCCAGCACTTGGGAGGCAGAAGCAGGTGGATCTCTGTGAGTCTGAGGCCAGCCTGGTCTACATAACGAGTTCTGTCTCAAAAAGACAAAATAAATAAGTAATAAATAAATATAAAAATAAAAAGAGTCTGAGCCACAGAGCAGTTGCCCTAGTCAAAAGGGAGGTAAAATTCAGTCACCAGCCCCTGCCATGGCATCTCCCATACCTGTCTGCCCCCTTCCCCCACTTCATCTTGCCCACCTTGCTAGCCACCCAGGACTGGGTTTTCCTCACCCAGCTCTAGCGGTTACTGAACTCAAGTCTGCACTGTCCGAGGTTTGCATGCCTTCAGTACCAACTTCCTGGTACTACTGGTGTTAAGTCCTGAGGTCAGGACAGAATGAAGGTGTGTCTCTCAGCACACACCATCAGAGGGTGCTGCTGGAGGGGAGGACACAGGTCCTGGAACCTTCCAGACCCTTGGCTTTGCAAAAGGATCCATGACCCCCTAGGGCAAGTGCAGTTTGTACACGGCCACCCACAGGGAGAAGGGCGGGCCTGGGCTGGGGAGCAGGCCCAGAGCCTGCAGGCCTGAGTGCAGCAACGCACTCTGGGTCTGTCATCCTCATCCACCGGCTTCGCCTGGCAGCTTCAGTGAGTGAAGCAGGCCAGCGAGGACTGTGCCTGAGGGGTGCTGGCTGGTTGCACGAGCAGGAGGTGGGCGCAATCTCTGCCACCTTGGGCGCTCTGCCAGTTGGACACGCAGATGGACTACAGGAGGCAGCCTGGCCCAAGTTCAGGGCCATTGCCTTGAGCGTGCCAGGGCTAGGACCCCCTCCCGATGCCCGCAGGAGGATGCTGTCCTGGGCTGATTCAGGAACCTAACCCACTCTGCTGGGAAGTCTAGCCAGAAGTTCTCAGGCATTGGTTCGACAGCTGCCCCGGGTTGTGGAAAGCTCTGGTGCCTGGCTGGAGAAGAGTGTCTTTGCTCCATTCATTGTGAGAGACCTGAGTGACTCCATCTTAGATAAAACCTCCATGGGACTGACCCAGCCCTGAGCCCTGTTCCAGGGAAAACCACACACACACAGAAAAAGTATACTTGGAACAGATAGAGAACAACTCCCCCGCCAATGGTCAATTAACCAGGGACAGGAAAGTACTAAAAGTCCAGATGTCTTTTCAGATTTCCCGAAGCCAGCAGTTTATGGTTTGGCACTGGGCTGCAACCAATCAGATGTTTGCCAAGCTGGAGACCCCCTACTCCCCTACTTGCTGAACTTGCTGAAATAAACCTATAAAAACCTCTGTCTCCCAAAGCAAGGGGTCTCACATCTGAGATCCTCTGGGTCAGTGACAGAGTGGGCCCAAGCTTAAGCTTGTAATATTAAAAAACCCTTGTGTGTTTGCATCTGTCGGCTCCTTGGTGGTCTTTGGGGTCTTGCGAACTGGGCACAACAATTGGTGCTGAAGAACCCTCTGTTAGAACTGTGCTCTGTAAGTCCCAGGTAAGTCTCATGTCCCTGTCACTGAAGAGAATTTCCTGCTCCTCATGTCTGTTCCAAGCCCCCTTAAAGGCTCTGAGGTTGTCTCAACGCTCCCTAACTACAGTTCCAGGGGATCCGACACCCCCTTCTGGCCTCTGCCGGCACTGCATACACATGGTGCACCTACATGCAGGCAAAACATTCATACAGCTAAAATAAAAATAGTAAATTTTGCTGCAGGTGGTGGCACACGCCTTTAATCCCAGCACTTGGGAGGCAATGACAGGCAGCTCTTTGTGTGTTCAAGGCCAGCCTGGTCTACATAGTGAGTTCCAGGGCAGCTGGGGCTACAGGGAGACCCTGTCTCAAAATAAATAAATAAATAAATAAATAAATAAATAAATAAATAAATAAATAATTTGAATGGCGGCTCCGGGGCCCAAGGCCCCCTAGGGCCCTGGATGTTAGGTCTTCCTCTCCAGCTCTTCTTCCAGCCCCCTGTATGCCCGGAAAGAACTCGCATTTCTAACCAGCAATCCCACATGGACTATTCTCGCTGTGGCCTTGGGATTGTTCTGATAGCGCCTGGGAGGCCCTGAGAGGGAAGCCTGACTTGATGCTTGCAGCTGGAACCCGCAGCTAGATGAACGCGTCCTTCGGGTCCTTCTGGGTTCTTCAGCCTTGGCAGGGACAAGTGCGACACTGACTGCCCCAAGCCCGTGGGCTTGAGGAGGCGTTCCCGCCCCCAGGGCAGCCGCCTCTGCTGGTTGCTTTGTGCTTTCACCTTAAAGCCCTGTGAAGCAGAGGCTCCTGTACATGATGAGAAGCAGTCAGTGAGCACTTCAACTTTGCCATGCTGGCTGATGGAAGAGTTTGTGGTAGCAGGAGAGTGTACTCCGCGTTCTAATTTCCAGATTAAAACCACCCCTGAGTGTGGTTCCACAGGGTATGTGGAGAAAATCACAAGCAGCTCATCTAAAATGAATAGATTCAAAAGCTGCCGTTCAGCTCTGATGGAGCAACACTTATTCTGGAAGTTTGAAGGGGCTGTGGTCTGTGTGGCTTTGGTCTTTGCTTTCCTTGTTATCATTAGTCAGCGACAACTGGACAGAAAGGCTCTGGAAAAGGTCCGGAAACAAATTGAGTCCATATAGCTGCATTCCACTCTATCATTCTGGGTCTGCAAACCATGTCTCAGAGCAAGTGCCATGGACTAATTTCACATGGTTTTTGAAGCCTTGTAGTGTAGCCCCCTTTCCTTGGCTTCCTCTTCCAAATCATTAATGAGCACAATAAAAAGACTGAAATCCGACCTTATCTCAAAAAAAAAAGTATAATTACATTGGTTAAAGCTAGCTCTGTTTATCTCCCCAGAGACTGAAGACATATAGGACTACCTCTGGTTTTCTCTTTTCGGTATCACCTTGGTTAAGCTGAAATACAGGATGATTACTGTCTGACTTTTCTCTGGAATGACTTGTCCTTTTCTACCCTCAGCTGCCGTTCAGCTCTGATGGAGCAACACTTATTCTGGAAGTTTGAAGGGGCTGTGGTCTGTGTGGCTTTGGTCTTTGCTTTCCTTGTTATCATTAGTCAGCGACAACTGGACAGAAAGGCTCTGGAAAAGGTCCGGAAACAAATTGAGTCCATATAGCTGCATTCCACTCTATCATTCTGGGTCTGCAAACCATGTCTCAGAGCAAGTGCCATGGACTAATTTCACATGGTTTTTGAAGCCTTGTAGTGTAGCCCCCTTTCCTTGGCTTCCTCTTCCAAATCATTAATGAGCACAATAAAAAGACTGAAATCCAGCTGGGCATGGTGGTACACACTTGTAATTCCAGCACTCAGGAGGATGAAACAGGAGAATCCTGGTTAAGTATGAAGACAGATTGAACCATCACACAGCAAGACCCTGTCTCAAAACAAAACAAAACAAAACAAAAAACTCAAGCAATAAATAAATAAATAAATAAAGAGTAAAATCAAATAATAATAATGTCTGCCAAAGGTTGTCAGCTGCCATGTGGGTACTGAGACTCGAATCCAGGTCCTCTGAAAGAACAGCAAGTGTTCTTAACTGCTGAACCATCTCTCCAGGTCCCCTTTTAAAAATTCTTTTTAGCCTGGCATGGTGGTGCATGCCTTTAATCCCAGCACTCAGGAAGCAGAGGCAGATGGATCTCTGTGAGTTCAAGGCCAGCCTGGTCTACATAGTGAGTTCCAGGACTGCTGGAGCTACAGGGAGACCCTGTCTCAAAAAGACCAAAAAAAAGTAAATTCTTTGGTGGGGGCAGGGTCTCCCTGTAGCCCCAGCTAGCCTGGAATTTGCTATGTAGGCCAGGCTAGCCTTGAACTCACAGAGATCCGCCTGCCTCTGCCTCCCAAGAGCTGAGACTAAAGGCATGGGAAACCATGCCTGGCCCCTCAAAATAAAGTCTTTAAAGCACACAATACCTTCCAAGTATTACACACATCTAAATATCTATAAATAATGGACACATGCCCACATTGTCGCAAATGCTTGGCACTGAAATATTATAGCACACAATTCAGTGGTACTATAGAGGCTGGCCTGGCCGCTTTGGTCCATCTGTTCCAGCCCAGGAGTGGAACCTATGATGTCCTATGTGGACTAGGGAAATGGTAATACCTGTGTGAACACTTGGTCTGAATTTCTACTGTAAGCAGTACATACAGAAGCACACTGATGTCTGTGAAGTTCTCCGAAAAGGGAATGAGTTAACGGAGAGGCACTGTTATCTCTGCTCTGGACTTTTTGTCCAGGATAACATGATCATCAATATTAACTTCAACAACAACTAAAATAAGAACTTTGACAGGGTGTGGCTGGACATGCCTGTAATCCTAGGACTCTGAAGACAGAGGCAGGAGGCTAGAAACAAGTTCAAGGCCAGCCAGGGCTACATAATGCGGTAAAAACCAAACCAAGTCCCTGAGCTTCCTGAATGGGTGTTAGGGTGCAGAATGAGAATATGGGGGTGAGAGAGATGGCCAGTGGGTAAGCACACTTTCTGTGCAAGCATGAAGACTTGAATTCAGGTCCCCAGCACACTGCACTGTAAGCCCTGCACTGTGGGGAGCAGACAGGATCACTGGGGCCTGCTGGCTGCCAGCTTAGCTCCTGGCTCAATGAGTGAGAGACTGTTTGAAAAGAATAAGGTAGAGCATAATAGAGCAGGATGCCACATGTTTCTTCTGACTTCTACATGAGTACAGGCCCAAGTTTACCCACATACACATACACCACACTCACACACAGACACCCCCCTCTCCAGAAAGAATGAAAAGATGGAAAAGACATCACAAAATTTACCTGATTGAGGAGAGCTGAAAGGTGTGGTAGGCCTTCAGGCCTCCTGTGACCCTTGACTGTGGAATGTGCTTGAATTAACCAATCTCTCCTGGAAGAGACAGTGACTGGTGATTGTGGAAGTTTTGTGGGCCTGTCTTGGCAAACAGGACTGTAATTGCCAGAGCCATCAGAGGGGACACAGTACAGTGAGATTTGACAGCATGGCTTTGGCTTTCCTGCCCTGGAAGATCTAGGTATACCCACTGTTTTGTAAAACTACATGTGAGAGAAAGCGAGGACCTGAAGGTTGTTTAGCTTCAGGTATAGGAAGGTTTAGGAAGAGAACCTACCCAGTCTTTGGGTTTCAGACCAGGCAACACACAGCCTCCTCCCACACAGGAAGGAGGACTTTTCTCAGGGATGGTTTTTCAGACCATCCCCACATGGCTCACAGCATGTCATTCTGCTCCCCTCAACCAGCTTGAGTACAATCTCCATTATGTGGGCCAAGACAGGTACTGATGGGGATGGCTGCCGAGATTGGGAGCTCCATTGCCTGGAGCAGGACACCCACCCAGGCCATTACATCGCACCCATAGGCAAGATACTAGAGTGCAGAAAGGACTCCTTAAACACCTCCTTCAGTGAGACAGTCTGGGAAACGTCCCCCAGGCTGGTTTTGTGGTTCTGAAGCCTGCTGTCATAGCTGAGTGGGTAGCCCATATTTCTTATCAATCTCAAAGTCAGTGGGGAGCTCTGCTTAGGGGGAAAATACTTAGAATGCAGGTGGCCCCTTGCCAAGAACAACATTGAAGTCTGAAGTCTGTAGCCTTTGTCTAGAAGCTGGGAGGATCAGGGTGTTCCCGTGGTGAGGGAAATTAGTCACTTGCTTTGCCTAGAATCTGCTGGATGTTTGAGTCAAGTGTCAGACCTGGAATGAAGACTTCAGGAAGGAATGGTTGAAATAAAAAATCGTAACCTTCCTTTTCTCCCCGCTTGGGCTTTTGAGAACAGCATTGCCAGAGGATCTGGAGCTAAGAACCTTCCTGACAGCCCCTTGCTCAGCTTGAACTGAAATAGGCCCTTTAATAGGACACTCTCCTGCTTCTGGAGAACCTGGGTACTCTGGATTCCATGCTCTCCTTGAAGGGAAAACAAAACACCTCCTGGACTTAGAACCTTTCTTATACTGTCATTATAAGCACATTTGGTAGATGGATGCTTTTGTGGTTCAAGGAACAACAGAATTACCTAGGATACTTGGTAAACCTGCAGGTTCTGAGGCTCCTTCATCAGATGGGACCTGGGAACTTGTATAGATTCAACCATCTTACCACTGCCACTACATTCACAGTACTGCCTGTGTAGGTCACCTGTCTCCCAAGAACTCTAAAACCTCTTATAAGTATTCTTTTCTCATCTCTTTAGAGGTGAAGCCAAGAAACATAGGGGACTTTTGGGAGGAGATGCAAATTTCTGTAGCTTGATAGGTTTGGTTATATAGGTATATAGGGTTGTCAGATCATTCATTCTACATATAAGATATATAATTATAAATTATATTTCAAAATTTTTAATACAAAAGGGAATGCAATTGTAACTTAGGTAGTAATCACTACCTGGCTAGTAAAGAGTTCCCTAAGGGAAGGGGTTGGGGCAAGAGACATACTATCTGCATCCTGTTAGGGTCCTTGACTCAGTGGGTCTCTTCTGGAGAACAAATGCACGAGTATGGAGATGCAAAAATCAAGCAGAGTTTTATTAAACCAGCTAGCTGAGGCCGACCGTCCTCCCAAGACACTCAGGTCTGGTTAGAGTGATCAACCCTGAGGCAGTTTTAGGTAAAGATTATATAGGCTACCCCAACCGTTACACAAAAGCCCACATTCATACAGCCAATAGTTTCAAAGCAAGCATTTCACAAACCAATAACAAAAAAAATGTTACAACTCCCTTCAGGTGTCTCAAGTGGGGAGGGATGGGTGGTATTGTGCCTGGCATGACTCTTTCCTGTTATCTTGTGTAAGCAGACCTGTCTACGTGATATGACACAGATCAGGTCAGGCTCTGGGGGGGGGCGGGGATGCTTGCCCCTAACTCTGGATGCCTGTGTCTCCAGTTGAGTTAATTGGTTACAAGCAGTAAATTTAAACAAGTAAATTCAGGCAGTAAATTCAGACAAGCAGTATATTCAAACAAGCAGTAAATTCCTCTCTCCCT
>NW_008335444.1:6054682-6055776 GCF_000622305.1 Nannospalax galili | reverse complement strand
CACATCATCTGCCGGAGCTGTTCCAAGTCCTGTCGATTGCTAGCCTTAGTGCCGTGAGCCCTTGCTCTCGTGTTACTAAGGCTGTGATTTCTGTCCCTGCTCCAGCTATCCCCATGGAGAAGAGTGTTCTGATGGTTAAGGCAGTAATGGGTTCCCTCTTCTTTTGAAGTGGACTCTGTTTTTCCTCCCAATAGGAGAGGAGGGATTCATGAGAGTGGTATGAAAGACGGGGCAGAATGGCCACAAGTACACAAAATTCATTATTAGCATTAAATACAGAGGTGGATAGAGCTGGGGTGAGGCCCATTTTTGAACAGAGCCACCAGCCCAAAGTGGGTATAATCCACTTTCCCTGCTCCCATGGGGTCTTATTGTATGAGGAGCATAACTGGCTTTGGGATGTTGGAACTGTGCCTACACACATGCCAGAGGCCGAGCCCTGAGCAAGAGTAAGTCCCCATGGTCTCCCGTCCCAATAGGTGGGATGAGAATTGTTGAGAGTATAGGAACTATTTATCCAGATAGCCTCATAAAAGGGTGGGGATCCTGGGTAACACAGCCAACATGGGTCAGTGATGGAGGGAGTGGTATCATTAAGGGTCTCTACTACAGCTAGCACCATCTCCCACATAAGGTTGCTGGAAGTCTGTGATTCTGCAGCCGTCCCCGGCCTTTCCGTGGCCGGGGCTGCTGATGTCATTGTGGTGCCTGATGGCTTGAAGGTGGGCTTAGGAGACCCAGGCGGGGGAGGTTGGGGCCTCAGATGAGGGGTATTTAACACCGGGTTAGGTCCTACCGGTGACCTAACCACTGCCTCAACCTGGAGGTAGATCTGAAACAGGACCCCCCTCCATGGTGTCTGGTAGGGCATCAGGCCCCATGTCAGCCCATCTATCCACCTTTTATCATTTTTTCCCTTTGAGGTAAAGGTGATTTTAACCTGGTTGGCCAGTGGAGATACTGTCCATTGGTTATATGGAGTAGTAAACCTCGTATCAATCAGGTCAGGGGAAACCTCCCATCTCCACCACCCATCACTAACTTCCACACAATTCCATTCAGCACAGTAGAGTCTATCAGCACCCCCACAATTG
>NW_008335444.1:6053651-6054115 GCF_000622305.1 Nannospalax galili | reverse complement strand
AGAGTCTTTACTTTGTGTCTTTTGACCCAGACCATATCTCCTGGGATAATACCATGTTCCACACTCAGGGTTTTTCCCCTTTCATAGAGTGCCCTAATTAGGGGCCAAATTTCTTGCTGTACTTTGGCAAGGGCTTGCAACACATTTAAATAGTCGGGGGCCAACTTCTCTTCCCCCAGCGGGGGCTGTGCTCACCGGGTTATAGGTGGAGGGGCCCCATACATTATCTCAAATGGAGTTAAACCATGTAAATAGGGGGAGTTCCAAACACGGAAAATGGCTAAGGGAAGGAGGGTCACCCAGTCATCGCCAGTCTCTATTACCAATTTAAGAAGGGTCTCCTTTAATGTCCAATACATTCTTTCTACCTGCCCAGAGCTTTGTGGGTTATAGGCACAATGTAACTTCCAATCCATCCCCAAAGCTTGGGCTAGTCCCTATAGGACCTTACTAACGAAAGCCGA
>NW_008335444.1:6048487-6050443 GCF_000622305.1 Nannospalax galili | reverse complement strand
GCCCCGATTTTGGTGACTAAGTCTCTGCCCAACAAAGGTGCGGGACTCTCAGGTACGACCAGGAAGGAGTGGGAAACCTGATGCCTTCCCAAGTCCACTTTCCTGTTGGTGGTCCAGGCACACCTCTTAGTTCCTGTAGCTTCTTGGACTATGCTTGTGCGTCCTGGCTTCAGAGGACCGCGAGCTTGATTGAGAACTGAATACTGTGCCCCAGTATCTACCATGAAGCCGGTGGGAGTCCCCTCCACGCACAGAGTTACCCAAAACTCGGGGAGGGGAGCCGAGTCCCATCCCCATCAGTTTCCATCTCCCAGGTGGAGGGCCCTGATAGGGCTCCCTCCTCCTTGTCTTCCTCTTCTTTGTGGGCACTCTCTCTTCCAATGCCCGTATCTTTTGCACAGGGTGCACTGTTTCCACCCTAGTTTAGATGGGCAGGGTCCTGCTCTCTGAAGTGGCTCAGGGCTCCCTTTCACTCCAGCCAGGAATATTCTGGCCATCTCCTCCCTCTGCTTCTTGTTCTCTCTCTTTTTTTAAATTCTCTGTCCTCTTTCCTAATTTTATCCTGCATCTCCCGTTCCTCCTTCCTTAGCCTCTCCTCCCTGTCCTCCAGAGACTCCCTAGCATTAAAGACCTTCTCTGCCTGTTGTAGCATCTCCCTAATAGAAATCTCTCCCAGATCATCCCGCTTATGGAGTTTTCTCCTAATATCGAAGGCTGCCTGGTTAATAAAAGAGAGGACTACAGCTGACCTGTGTTCCTCTGCCTCTGGGTTTATAGGGGTGTATTGCCTATAGGCATCAAATAGCCTTTCCAGATACACAGCTGGGCTTTCAGTTTCTCCCTGAACAATTGTTTTCACCTTAGCCAGGTTAGTGGGCCGTCTTGCAGCCCCCTGGGACCAATCATAAGCGTCTGATGGTAGACTCGGAGCCGCTCCCTACCTTCTGCCCTGGGTCGGCCAACCTACTCCAAAGGTGGGCCATTCAGTCGAGCAGAAAGTGCCAAACTTACCCTTCCTGATGCTAGGGCCCAATTTCAAAGCCCGTTCCTTCACCTCCTAGAAGTGAGAGAGGATTAAACTTTTAGGAGTGGCCTGAGTCTGGCCCATGGTGGAGGTCACAGAAGAGAGAGAGAGATGAAAAGGGAGAAGTGAAGATGCCACTCTAAACAATGATGGCCAGTGGGTGTGCTTGTGGACGGGTGCCTTTCGTTGGCCAGTTTTTCTCCTGCGGGGGATGTGAATTTATCTGGGATTCACACCTGGGACCCCCTCATCCTTCCACGGGAGTCTTTCAGCGGTGAGCGCCCTGTGGCTCTTACAGGCTCGACCCATGGCCATGGGGCTTTCTCAGTGGCCGGAGAGAGGGATGGAGAGGGGTGGGAGATACAGAGAATGAATGGAAGAAAAAGGAGGAAAGGATGGTTTTAAAATAGAGAGCACAGAGAAAAATACAAAACCAGACCCCCCCCAGTAAGACAATTAGCACAACCATCAAGCACGCGCACCACATTGAATCACATTCATGCAGACCGGTCCTTCTTTTGCTCAGACACGCGCTGCACTCACCACTCTCACTTTCAGGATCCCCGAGACTTCTCGTGATTCTCCCAAATGGCGTCCACTCGGACTGCCTCAGAGTGACCAGCTCGATCTTTTCCTCCTCAGGTGCCAGATTTGATGGCAGCCAGGCTTCCTTCCTAGGGCCGAGACACTCGGACCCTAGGGCCAGGGCTGGTTACCTGGACTTTTACCTAGGTGCCGGGACTCGAACCCGGACTTCCTCACTCGGGATTACTAACCCAAGACCAGACACAAGATGGCGACTCTCGCTTTATTCTGGATTTTACAGACACGAGGGGGCGACCCTCAAATTACACTGCCCTGTCCGGAGAAAAGAAACTCTGCCTCCGTTCATCCTTTATTCCTCCAGGAGCCCCCCCCCCCGAATCCCGGGA
>NW_008335444.1:6025774-6048088 GCF_000622305.1 Nannospalax galili | reverse complement strand
TGTAGCGATTGCCCCGATCTCCGGATGCCTGTGTCTCCAGTTGAGTTAATTGGTTACAAGCAGTAAATTTAAACAAGTAAATTCAGGCAGTAAATTCAGACAAGCAGTATATTCAAACAAGCAGTAAATTCCTCTTTCCCTAACAATCCTTAACAGTGTTGTCTTCTAGACAGACCAGTACATTGGGCTCCAGAGCTTGCTGGCCTTCCATAGCTTTGGGGCAGCACTGCCTCAGGCTTTAACTCCCTACTGATGGAACACCTTCCAAGTTGGAGTCTGTTATCTATCCAGCCCCATAAGCATTCACAATACTGTAGAACCCTATAACTCCATCCTTTCCTCCCACACCACCCTGGAGTATTCAGACTGGATCTTCATGGTATACAACAAGGCTATCCATGACATCTGCTACTGCAGCTTAGACACTGAACACCTGACCTACACCAGCCTCAACAGGCTCATAGCCAGATCATGTCCTCCATTGATACCTCCCTGCATTTGATGGTGCCTTCAACATGAACTTCATGGAGTTGCAGATCATTCTGGTCCCCTGAGCTGCAACCAGTTTCCCCTGGTGGCATACTTACCCATTATCTCGACTGAGAAGGCCCACCTTGAACAGATCTCAATGTCACAGATCAACAAGTTTTGAACCTCCAATCAAATGGTCAAATGTGACCCTTACTATGGCAAGTGCATAGCCTACTGCCCACTCTGTCATGGAGACATAGTGCCTGTGGTTGTGAATGCTGCCATTGTTGCAGTCCAGTTCAAGCACAACATCCAGTTTGTGGACAGGTATCCCACAGGGATCAAGAAAAGTTGAGAGTGAAGAGAAGGATTTGCATATGACCTGTGTGATGCCTCAGAAGAGAAATTCCAGGAGACACCAAGAACAAATGCACTAGGGATGGAAAGAAGCAGGTCACAGCTTAAACTGACAAAGAAGCAAGACATTTGGGCTGGAGGCCAAAGGAAAGGCTTCCTCATTCACATAGGCCACAAGTGTAGCTGAATGATACAGCTTTCCATTGGAAGGGAATGCTTTTTCTTTATTATTATTATTAATTTTTTTTGAGACAGGGTCTAACCATCCTAAGATTCATATGGAAGCACAAAAGACCTCAGATAGATAAAGCAACCCTGAGCACTAAGAGCAATGCCAGGGGGGATTACCAGATCAGCCACCTGATATTTGACAAAGGGGCCAAGAACATTCATTGGAGGAAAGACAGCATGTTCAGCAAATGGTGCTTGCAAAACTGGATCTCCACCTATAGAAGAATGAAACAAAACCCTTATCTTTCACCCTGCACAAGAGTCAGTTCCAAATGGCTCAAAGACCTCAATGTAAAGCCTGAAACTCTGAAACTATTAGAAGAAAACATTGGGTAAAACCTACAAGATATAGGTATAGGAAAGGATTTCCTAAACTGGACATCAATTGCTCAGGAGACAAGGTCAAGAAATAACAAATGAGACCTCATTAAACTAAAAAGCTTTTGTACATCAAATGAGGGAACCAAGGAAGCAAACAGAAAACCCACAGAATGGGAGAAAATCTTCACCAGCAACACATCTGAGAGAGGTTTACTATCCAGAATATATAACGAAATAAAAAAACAGAGAATCAATACAAGACGTAACCCAATTAAAAGATGGGCAAAGGAGCTGAACAGAGAGTTCTCAAAAGAGAAGCAACCCAATTAAAAGATGGACTAAGGAGCTGAACAGAGAGTTCTCAAAAGAAGAAGTAAAGATGGCTATGAAAAATCTTAAAAGATGTTCAACATCACTAATAATCAGGGAAATGCAAATTAAAACCACTTTAAGATTTCCCCTTACCCCAGTCTGACTGGCTAAGATCAAGAAAACAAATGATACCAAATGTTGGAGAGGATGTGGGGAAAGGGGAACACTCACTCACTGCTGGTGGGGCTGCAAACTTATTCATCCCCTATGGAAAGCAGTGTGGAGAATTCTTTAAAAACTACAAATGAACCTACCATTTGACCCAGTTATACCACTCCTTAGCATATACCCAAAGAACTCATCCTATCGCAGAGACACTTGTACATCCGTGTTTGTTGCTGCTCTTTTCACAATAGCTAAGAGATGGAAGCAACCTAAGTGTCCCTCAATTGACGAGTGGATAATGAAAATGTGGTTCATTTATACGATGGAGTTTTACTCAGCAGTAAAGAAAGATGAAATCATGCAATTTGCAGGTAAATGGATGGAACTAGAAACTGTTATGCTAAGTGAAGTGACACAGACTCAGAAAAAAATTCGACATATGTTCTCCCTCATACTTGGATCCTAGAACCTAACCCTGTTAAGTGAGTATGTATCCAAAAATAAATACAGGAACCAGGATAATGGAAAGGAACCAAGGAAGTAAAGGAAAAGAAAGAACCTGAAAGAGAAGAACAGTAAGAAACAGGCCTTAATAAGGGAGATATGGATAAAAATTTGATTAGTTTAAAGGAGGGGGAGGGAAGGGTATACAAGGAACCTAGGGGAGAAAGGAAAAGAAGAAACTTAAGAGAGGTAGGACTGTAGGAGAAGGGTATTAGTAAGGAAGAAAGGGAGAAAATGGGGGCACCTTAATTGGGGAAACCGCAATGGAAGGGTTAGACAATGCGAGAGATAAATAATGCCTAGCTAGTTTTAAAAACCAGAGGGGACCATATTAGTCCAACGACCTGCTGACAAATTATACATAGCAGATCAAGAAATATATGTCTAGGTAAGGTTAATCTGAGAACAATTGCTCTTTGCCCAACAGTTATCTACATGGCACACAGTAATTAAAAGTACCAGACTGGTGGAACTAACCTTCTTGGATGTTTAACAGACATACTTTGAGGCCTATAATAATTTGGTCAGAGGGACATAAAGGACAGTGTTTGCTCCTTGCCTTCCTAGGTCGAGTAGTTCCAGGGGACTATGAGCATCTCCCAAAATGTCCTGTAATTGTGGTGGGTCACCTGTCCTCTTGATCAAGGAGGCCGAGGAGACCCCATGAGATGGACTTGAACCAGTATCCAGTCTACAAAGAGGAGGGTCAACACAGAGGAAACATTTCCTCCATGCTTCCAAGCGAAGCCTGCCATGGTCAAGCATGACCTTTAACTTATCTTCACATAGGTGGAACTGGTAGAAGAAAGGAGCCAGGACCTCCTCCCAAGCCGATGTGACCCCTGAGGAACAAATCCTCAAACGACCTTAAGAGTAAAAATAAATTGGTTTATCTGTGTCAACTGCATGGACTTAAACACCCAAAAGGAAAGTATAACCAAAGATTAAAGGGGCCAATATAATTTTTTAAGAGTCCGTATGTATAGCTAAAGGCTATATAACACCTAACAAGCAACAATGCCAGATAGGAGATACCTTCTTTTGAGTTGTTGGCCAGGGTGCCCCAAAAGGGACTCCCAGATACTAACCCAGCATAAAACTTGGAAAATAAACAGCAGACCCCAATCTTATCTAAAGGAATATTGACAACTGATTGCTGCTAGATGAGGAACAGCTGACCTTCGTAAAACAAAGACCTCTAGATAGGCTGACTAGATTCACCAGATGGACAAGTAGTGGGGAACAGCTAGGGGTGCCAACAACACATTAGACAGTAGCAGGAATATCAGAGTATAAGGGCTCTAGTAAGTGGAGGGAGGCTATGGGAGGGTGCCATCTGGGAAGTTGTATAGTTGAATAAGATGGTTTGGGATGTTCTGTATGATACACACACACACACACACACACACACACACACAAAATCAACAAACTAAAAAATGTATTTTATTTGAGAAGGAAACATAAAAATTTATGTCATGTTAATTAGTAGAGGTGATAAACATTAGCACTGAAATCTACCCGATGACTTTATAGACATACACAGGTACCAAAGATCCAAGTGCAACCGATTATAACTAGTAATAATCAGATACAAACAGATTAGAGATGCATGTGCCAACATCTCAGTGTTAGTAGCAAAAACAATGAATCTTTCTGTAAGAAACAGTATATTTTAATATGAAATGGAGATCTTTTTTAAAGGTTAAAAACTCATCAAATTTTATGCCTTATGGGGCTTATACTATGTTCAATATTGTATAACTGTATTAATTCAACAACGCACCTGAAAATTTTATAGCCACTTTTGAAAGAGATGTATTCTTGCTCTGGAGTGTGTTACTGAATATGTTAAAGCTATAATGAAATGCTTCTTCTAATGTGGTTATTAAATTTTTAAAAAACTAAAAAAATAATTCTTTGAAGCATAAAAATTTGCTCCTTGATAATTAGTAGATGTGAAAAACATTACCATTGAAATCTACCTGATGACTTTATATCATGCTCAGAAACCAAAGATCTCAAAAAGTAACCGACTGTGACTAGTAATAATCAGACAGAGATTAGAAGTGCATGTGTCAACATCTTAGTGTCAATTGCATTAAAAATGAATTTTTGTGTATGAAACTGTATTTTAATAATGAAATGGAGATCTTTTTAAAAGGTGAATACCTCATTTAGTTTTATGACTTATAGGGTTTATACTGAGTACAATATTGTATAACTGTATTAATTCAACTGTAAACCTAAAAATTTACAGCCAATTTTGAAAGAGTTGCATCTTAGCTCTGGAAATTGTTATTGAATATGTCAATGCTGTTGTAATCAAATGCTTCTTCTAATTATCTGGTTATTAAATAAATAATTAAAAAATTAAATTAAAATTAATAAAGTACTTCAGCATTGGGGGAAAAAAAAAAAGAAAGTGGCAGCTGTAACACTAGAAAGATGGCACCGCTTTCCTAAGCTGTGGCATCACTATGGATATGGCCACAGCTGGAGGGGAGGCAGGGACTCCTGGAATTAAAGATGATAGTTGCATGGTAGTGTTGAGGGGTTGTTCTGTAGTTTGGATTGCCAAGTGAGGGATAGGGTATCTTGGAGGCAGACCATTTCTGCCCCCATATTAAAAAGAGCTTTAGCTGTTCAAGGAAGATGCCAAAAAGTGATAAAATTTGCTTCCCATAAAGGCCTTGATTGGAAGTTGACCTTTAAAAAAAAAATATGTGTATGTAGTGTGCCTGTGTGAGTGTATGCTGTGTGTGTGGGTGCCAGAAGAGGCCAAAAGAGGGTGTTGGATCCCCTGAAGCTAGAATTACAAGCAGTTGTGAGCTGACCAATGTGGGAGCTGGGAACTAAACTCTGGTCCTCTGAAGAGCAATAAGCACTTTTAACCACTGAGCCATCTCTGCACTGAGCCACTTCTGCAGCCCAACTACTTTGTTAAGGAGGGAAAACAACCCAGATTATGAAATGTATTTACATATTCTGGACAGAGTAGTACTTATAGCTGGAGACTTGCAGAACTTTTTCTTTCCAAACTGATCATTTTCTAAGCTACAGGGAAATGGGGAGACTGGTAAAATTAACCTATATACTTATTATATAGATTTAACACCTAAATGATTCCTTTTTGTCTGTTGACCCATTTAAACCCATTCATATAGCTATATAACATATCTATTCTTGGCTGGAAAGATGGCTCAGCAGTTAAGAGCACTGGCTGCTCTTGTAGAGAACCTGGGTTTGGTTCCCAGGACTCACATTGCACTAATAAACATCTATAACTCCAGTTCCACAGGAACCAACACCCTCTTCTGCCCCCCTCAGACACTGCACAACATAGATGCACTTACATGCATTCAGGTAAAACACTTGTACATATAAAATAAAAATAAATCAAAAAAGATTTTAAAAATCACATCTATTATTTTTTTAATTTCTTTTGTTTGTTTGTTTGTTTGTTTGAGACAGGATCTCTCCCTGTAGTCCCAGCTGGCCTGGAACTCACTATGTAGACCAGGTTGGCTTTGATCTCACAAAGATCCACCTAACTCTTCCTCCCAAGTGCTGGGATTAAAAGCATGTGCCACCATGCCCTGCATAAAACCACATCTATTCTTTTAAAAAAAATAATAATTTATTGAGAGTTTCATACATGCGCATAAGGTGTTTTTGATCAAATCCATTACCACTCCCTCCCCTCCAACTCCTCCCATATCTCCCCATCACTTTTTTCTGATAACTTCATGTACTCTTTCTTCTTCTTTTTTTTTAAATTAATGGGGCCTTTTGCTACTCTAACATTCCCCTCGCTGAAGAGGTAACCCTAAAACCTTTTAAGGATTAGATAAGAGCTCCCAAATACTTTTGACAGTTTTGGCCTTTGGAACGGAGTATGTTGCTAAACAGCCCAAGGTCATTTTCACTTTTAGACAAGAAACTGGCTACTTTTCTTTGGGGTCTTTTTATTCTAACTGCCTAGCCAATTCCTACCTCCTATTCTTATCACACCATCCTCTGAAGAGGTTACCCAGCTTGTGGATAGGGAATCCAGATGCAGACCGCTCTGGCTTCTTCCATTCTGAACAGGGACGCAGGGTGAGGCAAGTGGGGTACCCCTTCAGTGGATCTTTGCATAACTCATCTGTAGGGGGAAAAGAAAGTCCTTGATTGGTGAATCTATTCTTATACCTAACAAAATTATTGGTACTTTCCCCAAATAAGAATACCAAGTCAGTATTCACACTTCCCCAGTTGCCCCTAAATGTTTGTTTTAAGATTTATTTTTATTTTTTATTTGTGTGTACGTGTGTGTGTGTGTGTGTGTGTGTGTGTGTGTTTATGTATGTGAGAGAGGCCTGTGTATAGTGCCCAAGAAGGCCAAAGAAGGTGTCTGTTCTCTGGAACTGGAGTTACAAGCAGTTGTGAGCCACCTGACGTGGGTGCTAGAACCAAACTTGGATCCTCTGGAAGAGCAGCAAATGCCCTTAATTGCTGAGCCAACTCTCTAGACCCTGTTTGTTTTGAGTCAGAGTGTTGCTTTGTAGCCCAGGCTGGCCAGGAACTTACAGTCTTTTTGTCTCAGCCACACACCTTTAATCCCAGCACTTGGGAGGCAGAGGCAGGCAGAGCTCTGCGAGTCTGAGACCAGTTTGGTCTACCTAGTGAAGTTCCAGGACAGGGAGACCCTGTCTCAAAAAAAAAAAAAAGAACCTCTGGAATTATAAGTTTGTTTAGTTCTTTTTAAATTATTATACTTTAAAAAATTCATTTATTTTGGGGGTGCTTGCCACAACTCATGTGGCATAGTACATTTGTGGAGGTTACTTCCACCATGTTGGTCCCAGGGATTGAACTCAGGTCTGGCAGCAAATGTCCTTACCCATAAGGCATCTCACCAGTCTTTAGAATTATAGGTTTCTGTTTACCATGTCCTATTTGACTGCCTCTTCTCAAGTTATGGGGTCTTTGTGCAGACCCTTCTTCTATGTACCCTTCCCAGGACACAAAGAACTAGCCACTTCAACTTCCATCTGTTTCTTCTTAGGATGGCATCAATTATCACCCCACCATAGTAGTGCCTGGAGGCAAGCTACTGAAGATGCAGTGGAGAGTCTTTATGCTTAGCAATGCCACAGCCATCGCTGAGACCTAGGCCTGCCTTAACCACAGTTCAATCTGACGTATGCCAAGCAGGTGTTTGTGCACTGGTTTGTGTACAAGGGCATGGAAGAAGGATAATTCTGAGGCTGGAAAACGCCCTGGAGAAGGTTATTAAGAAGTGGATGCAGTATGACAGCTGGTGTCTCCCAGTTTGGTGTCACTAGCTCCACTGTTTGCCCGACCCCTGCAAATACAGAGACAAAAGTGATGTGGAATTTAGTTCAGGAAGATCTTCCCAGTGTCCTTAGTCATCATCCTTAGTGAAGGGGCAGGCTGGTCTATGCTTCCAGGGACTACAGGGGGAATGTCTGAGGAAGACTGGCAGTGTCCTGAATGAGCAGACCATCCTGCTAAATATGCACTGGTTCAGCCCTTGGCTGTCCTGCTTCTGTTTCATGTGAGTTCCTACATATCCCCTGTCCCTAGACCATCCCAAGGAAGGTCAAGTCTTCTATAGTGTCCATGAAAATTGCTAAAGCTTTATCTGCCCTTAGCATTCTGGGGCAGAATTTGCTCAATTTCAATACCTGGAAGAAATCAAGCCTAAATTTTAACCTGTCCTCCTCCCTCATGGCCAACAGAGGGCAGTAGAGGTTGAACTCACAGGCCATCTGCTGCAGCCATCTTAAAATTTAGGGCTCAATCACAATGGTTTATAGAGAGGCACAGGATCAAAAACTCAGGATGGCAAAAAAGGGACTGTAAACATATTTAGTAATTTTTTAAGTGCTGTGAGCCTATTAGGCAAGAAAATCTAAATCTTATTCTCAGAGGAGTCCCTAGTGAGATGGCTGGGAACTTGTTTTAGGGGCTAGCCATATCTGAACACATGGTCTTAGACATCAGCATGTTAGCAAAAAGTTCTGGGAGTAGCTAAGGACTAAACAGGTGGCTCTTTCTAGCTCATCCCAGGGTCAATAAGACTTGATAAGTCCCCAGTGCCAGGCAAAGATGGCTGACCTTTGCTCTCTGAAAAAGTAGGGAACCTCCAGGGCGCCAGACTGTTTTTAGTAAGGCTACTGAGCATAGCCCAGACCAGACAGCCCCAACTAGAAGGGCAGGCCCCTTTATACTCTTGGCCTACTCTGAGTTTTGGATACTCAGTTCTAGGATGACTCAGTTCATGCCTCTGCCATTTTGGGAGGATTTGTTGTTTGTTGGCTGGTTTTGTTTTGCTTTGATACAGGGTCTCTGGGGCCCATGCTAGTCTTGAACTCATGATCTTCCTGCCTTGTCTTCCAGTGCTGTGATAAGCAAGTGCCACTATACCCAGCTTTCAGCCATTTTTAAGCACCAGTGAGCCTTGGGGTTACCTGGGAATGCCACCTGTGGTCCTGCTTTGGATTCAGGAGGCTAGTTACTGGCATTGGTATAGAGACAGAGTCTCTGCATCTGTGAGCCTTGCCTGATTGACCCTCTGGGAGGGTTTTGCTGAGATCAGAACCCAGAGCCCAGGTCTGCAGACTTGACCTCATGGAAGGGCTGCTTGTGCTGAATAGAAGCTGTGGACATGGATGATTGCCATTCCCAGGGGCTGGGCCCCTCCATTTTCCCATCTTCCTCTGACTGGGGTTGTGAGTACAGAGATCTGACAGTCTGCTTGGCTTTGTGTCCCCTGTCCCGTTACTCCCTACCCCCAACCACCATACATAGTCTTCAGAGTTCCAAGAACCCAAGGCTCTCAGCCTATGTTATTCATTCTTCTTGATTCTCCAGTGGCCTGGCTCTGACATTGGCTTGTCCCTTCTGATTCATGCTCCTTTTTTCCATTTTAAGCTGCACAAGTCTCCGCTGCTCTAACTTGGCTCTCTATTTTAGAATCTTTTCCTCTAATGCTGTTTGTGGCAGATGACCTGGTTCCTCTACCCCTCAAATGGCTAGGGCCATAAGGGTAGTTAGGAATACCAAGAAAAAGAGAGTAGACAAAACAACCCTATTAAAGTCTATTAAAGGATGTGGATCTGTACACCTGTCTGCCAGTATCTTCACCCAGGAACCAGTGAGCTGATGTTACCCTCTCCAGGTACATTAATTCATATATAACCTCTACAAGCTCAAACCATAAGACCACCTCTCCTACATGGTACCCCAAGCAACAGAAGGAGAGGATCCAGTGCAGACTGGACATAGGACCTCAGTCATCTTCATAGTGTAAGTCAGTTAAAAGTACAAGGAGCAAGCTAGACCATGCACTTGGATAAACCAGCAATCACCTCCTTTTCAGATTCTCAGGCAGACTAGTGTAATCATGTTCTCTTCTGCCTCACACCCCCTTTTTTTTATTTTTGGGGAGTGTAGGGATTTGATTTTTTTGAATAGGGTCTTATGTAACCCAGGATTGTGGGAGACAGGCTTGAGCCTAGGGTGATATTGCAACTGTCAGGGTCACATGGTTTCCAGGAATCCAGGCTCTGTAATCTGAAACCCAGTATGCTAATGAGGCATCCTACCCTCTATTCTGTGATAGGTCGTTAAGTCTGTTATGCTAAGGCTGTTATGCTAATAAGGTATCCTACTTGCTGTACTGTGATAGGATGCTAAACCTGTTATGCTAATAAGGTATCCTACTTGCTGTGCTGTGATTGGACCACTACCCCTATATAGCTTGTGCCATCCTGCACTAAACCAGACCTGTGTCACTGAACCTAGTCTCCTGTGTCTGAATGCGGCTCTGCTGACACAGTCTCCTCAGCAGCCCTCGGGTCCCGGACCAGGCAGAAGCGGCGACGACAGGAGGCAGCTCAGGGCAGATAGAAGAGCAGCCTTAGCCCAGGGATAGTGGAGGAGCAGCCTTGACGCCCCTGAGAATGGAGGAGTGGCCGCCACTGGTGGTGACCACACAGGATGGCCTCCAACTCACCATGTATCCAAAGATAACCTTTAACTCCTGATCCTCCTGTTTCTGGCTCCACTCTTTTTCCATACTTTAAAATAAGCAGAAACAGCCTTCATTAATCAGTGCCTAGCTTTGACCCCACCTCCACTTCCATGCTGTAGATAGGGCTGAATCTCAGGGAGAGCTTGTCTAGGTTCATTTGATCTTGGGGGTCCTGATGGGGTGAGGATGGAGAAAAGACATTTTTGCCCTACAAGTTGAGACTGAAAGTGTTGATCCATGGAGTCTTATCATGGGCTCTAAGTGACCATGAGCTGGGATTCTTCTCACAGGTAGTGTTACAGGCACCTTCAACAGAAAGTCTTGGCTCTGGATGTCTTCTGGCAGGCACCATCACCTATTTGTAACAGGCCCCAGGAGTCCATGAGTGACTGGCTCTGTGGAGGCCATGGAATGGTGATCCAAGGACCAAAGAGTAGGGAAATTGGCCTAAATGAGAGGGAGCTCTAGAGCCCCATCCATTATCCCTGACTTATGTCAGAAATTAAAATGAAAAATTGCTGGTTTGAAAATATAGCTGAGCATGACTGGGTTCAATCTCTAGCATCACTATCGCTACCAAAAAAAAAAAAAAATACTGGAAGGGAAACCAGATGTGGTTGTGCAGAGTGAGTTCAAGGCCAGTATAAAAACTTGGGAGGGGGCTGTAGAGATGGCTCAGCGATTAAGAACACTGACTGTTCTTGCAGAAGACCCAGTTCGAATACCAGCACCCACATGGCAGCTAACAACTGCCAGTAACTCCAGTTCCAGAGGATCCGACAGCCTCTTCTGTCCTCTGTAGGCATTGCAAAACATGGGTGCACTTACCTACATGCAGGCATAACACTCATACACATAAAATAAAAAATAATAAATAAAATTTAAAAAAAAACTTGGGAGAGAGGCTAAGGCAGGAGAATCTCAAGTTCCAGTCCAGCCTGGTCTACAGAGTCAGATTGTCTCTTAAAAAACAAATTTTCTGGGGCTGGAGAGATGGTTCAGCAGTTAAGAGTGCTTGCTACTCTTCTAGATGACCAAAGTTCAATTCCCAGTACCCACATCTAGTGACTCACAACTGCCTGTAACTAGCTCCAGGGGATCCAACACCCTCTTATTGGCCTATGTGGATACCTGCACACACATGGCATCCACATGCAACATAAAACATAAATAAAAACAAATGTCCAGCGTGGTGGCACAAATCCTTAATGCAAGCTCTAGGGAGGCAGAGGCAGGTGGACTCAGTGAGTTTGAGGCCAGCCTGGTCTGCATAGGGAGTTCCAAGCCAGCCAGGGCTACATAGTGGGACCTTATCTCAAAAGTAAATAAGAGCTGGAGGAGGAGATGGAGAGATGGCTCAGTGGTTAAGAGCACTGGCTGCTCTTGCACAGGACCTAGGTTTGATTCCCAGCACCTACATGTAGCTAGCAACCATTCATAACTCCAGTTCCAGGGGAATCCTCTGACCTCCACGGGCATTACACAACATGGGTGCACTTACACACAAGTAGGCAATATACTCATACACATAAAATAAAAGTAATTTTTAAAAGAGGCAGGTGGATCTTTGTGAGTTCAAGGCCAGCCTAGTCTACATAGCGAGTTCCAGGACAGCTGGGGCTACAGGGAGACCCTGTCTCAAAAACAACAACAACAACAACAAAAAGATATTAAAAAATAAAGGGCTGGAGAGCTGGCTTAGCTGTTAAGAGCACTGGCTGCTCTTACAAGTGACCAGGGTTCAGTTGTCAGCACCCACACATAGCTACTAACAACCATCTTTAACTCCAATTCCAGGGGATCTGACACCCTTTTCTGGCCTCTACAGGTTTGCATGCACATGATGCACTTACATGAAGGCAAAATACTCATATACATAAAATAAAAATAAATAAAACTTAAAAATAAATAACTATGAGGCTAAAGCACAACCTACTGCACCAATGAAGCACTCTAAATAAATCTTTAAACACACATACAAATTTGTCATCCAAGAACATAAAGAGTGACAGGAGAACTAGACAGTGTCTTTTCATTTGGTGTTTTTCCTGTTTTTCTGGTTTTTCACCTCCACCCTGAACTGTGCCTCCAGTGTAGCGTTAGATTTGACTGCTCAAGCATGAAAATCTGTTTTCTCTTGGGCGCACTTTTTACTTTAGTGTGTCTGGGTGATGTGGCTGTGTTAGCTTTCTGTAGCTATGACAAGATACCCAAGATGATGATGGCTTTTTTAAAAGGTTTATTTGGCTCATTTTCGGAAGTTCCAGAATACAATCAGTTGGGTTTTTGGTGGTGGTGGTGGGTTTTTTGGGGGGGTTGTTTTATTTTTTGAGACAGGGTCCCTCTGTAGTCCCATTTGGCCTTGATCTCATAGAGATCTGCCCAAGTGCTAGGGTTAAAGGTGTGTGTGCCACCATGCCCAGCCAGTTGGGTGTTTTGTTTTAAGATCTTATTTATTGGGGCTGGTGAGATGGCTCAGTGGTTAAGAGCACTGGTTGCTCTTTCAGAGGACCTGGGTTTGATTCCCAGCACCTACATGGCAGCTAACAACCAGCCATAACTCTAGTTCTAGGGGATCCAATGCCCTCTTCTGACCTCCACAGGCATTGCATGATATGGGTGCATTTACATAGATGCAGGCAAGCAATACACTCATATACATAAAATAAAAATAAAATATTTTTTAAAAAGATCTTATTTTTATTTTATGTGTATGAGTGTTTGTATGTATGTAAGTGCACTATATGTGTGCAGTGTCGGAGGATGGTATTGGACCCCCTCAATTGGGTTATCTTGTTTGTAGTACTGGGGGGTTGTTATTTTTCTGTTGCTGTGATAGAAACACCACAGTCAAGGGAACTTATAAAACAAGAGTTTATTTAGCTTACAGTTTCAAAGGGACAAGAGTGCATCGTGGCGGTGAGGCACTGCAGCAGAGTAGCTGGAGTAGGAGCAGAAGCTAAGCTCTCACATCTTCAAGTAGGCATGGGAAGCAGAGAGACTGGAGATCGGCAAGGCTTGAGAATTCTCTAAGCTGGCCCCCAGTGACATGCTTCTTCCACCATGGCCACACCTTCTAAGACTTCCCAAAACAGTGCCACCAACTGGGGACAGAATATCTGAATACTTGAAGCCTATGGGGGACATTCTCATTCAAAGCACCACAGGGTTGAACCCAGGACCCATGCATGCTAGGCAAGCACTCTACCGTAGAGCTACACCTTCAATCTGACCATCATCTGGCCTATAACAAAGCAGCACATTATGGCTAAATAAAACTTTTCACATCCTGGCCAAGAAGCAGAAAAGAGAGGAAGGGACGAATGTCTCAATCCCTTTTAGGAGAATCCTCCCTTATAAACACTCACTAGGCCTTTCAGAGGTCCATTAGTGCTCTTCTAGTAAGTAACAGCCTTTAACACATGGACCAATGAAGGGACATTCAGAGGCCAAACTATGACAGTGAGAGATAGAATCTTGGAGTCCAAATGCTCTATTACTAATTATTATCATAATCATTATTTGTTATTCCCAACCCTACCCCCTTTGAGACAGTTGTAAGAAAGGTAGACTTCCAGTGCAATGCAGGGATAGCTCAGGTAGAAAACAATGCTTGGACCAGTGCCCTGAGATGGGGACGGGAAGAGTAAAAGTATTGGAATCCCAGCAGCCAGTGACTGGTTCACATGGCACCTGGAAGAAGTGTCGTGGGTGACTCTGCCATGGATAGAGTGAGATGTGCTCCCTCTTATGTTTGGTGTTAGACATCATATTAGTCTGCAAAAACTTCAACAACAGAAATAGAATTTCCTTACAATCCTAGAGGCCTCTATAGGAGTCTGTGATGAAGGTATTAGCAAGATTGGTTTCTTGTAAATCTCTTTGCCTGGCTCATGGATGGCTGCTGTTTATTATCCATATGGTCTTCTCTCTGTGCCTGCCTGTTTGAATTCATACTTATAAGGACTCCAGTCTGGATTAGGATACCTATCCATATGACCTTTTTTCCTCCTTAGGTAGCTCTTTAAATGTCCTATCTCCAAATACAGTTCTATGGTCCGGTATCCTGGGAATTGGACCTTCAATATTTGAGAGATGAGGAAAGACCAAGTTCATAATTTAGCCTTTAACAGACAAAAGATTGATGTGGCTGGGGACCAGCCAGAGTACTTTGGATCATGAAGATGTTGATCTGGAACCTAGAAAGCCAGACCTTGAGTTGTGTAGTATTGGGCAGCTAAAGTTAAAAAGATACAGGATCACCTGTGGAGGGTATAAAAGGGAAGAGGAGATATTTCAAAAAGTACAGCTCTCCATTGGGCATAGAGACTCACTAGCCCAAGAGATGAGAAGAGAACCAAAAGAGAACTATGAGACTTGGGGATGTCCTCAGGGATAGAGTGTTCTAGGTTTGATCCCTAACACCTCCACCCCCCAAAAATGTCTTCAGAGCTCAATACTTGTATCAAATATATCAATTAAAGGGGCTCAAGGATGCTTGGAGATGGGAAATTGGAATTCCTTGTTTCTATTTTTGTTTGAGACAGGGTCTCACTATGTAGCTCTGGCTGGCCGTCTCTCCAGTTCCACTTTTTAGTTTTTTTGAAACAGGGTATCTCTGTTGCCCCAGCTGGCCTGGAACTCGCTATGTAGACCAGGCTGGCCTAGAATTTACAGAGATCCACATGCCTCTGCCTCCCAAGTACTAGGATTAAAGGTATGTACCACCATATCCAATTTAAAGAAGATGGGTGGTTTCACTCTATCCATTTTTTTTGAGACAGGGTCTCCCTGTAGCCACAACTAGCTGGGAATTTGCTATGTAGACAAGGCTGGCCTTGAACTCATAGAGATCTGCCTGCCTCTGCTTCCAGAGTACTGGGATTAAAGGCATGCGCCACCATGCCCAGCTACTCTATTCGTTTTTTAAAAATATTTTTAAATTATTTTTATTTTTTCTTGTATAAATGTATTGCCTGCATGTAGATGAGTGTATTGTAGGTTGTGCAATGCCCATAGAGGAGGGTCTCAGATTACCCTGGAACATGTGGATGCTGGGAAACCCAGGTTCCCTGCAAGAGCAGCCAATGCCATCTCTCCAGCCCCCGACTCTTTCCATTTTTGTTTTTCTTTTCCTAGAACTACGGATTGAACCCAAGGCCTTGTTTTGTTTTTGAGGCAGGATCTCCTGTCCCAGACTCGCCTTGAATTTATGTTACCTAATAACCTCGAACTGCTCATCCTCCTTCCTGCTTCTACCTCTTGAGTGCTAGGATTACAGGAATGTACCACCATGCCTGGATTATGCAGTGCTGGAAATTAAACCCAGGGCTTCCTTCATGCTAGGCTTGTTACTCTGCAAACTGAGCTGTAGTCCCAGTTTGCTTCTATTTTTAACTTCCAATGAAAAATTCTGGGTCTATTGAGATGACTCAGAGGGTAGAGGTACTTGCTATGGGCCTGATGACCTGAGTTCAATTACTGGGACCCACATAATGAAGGGAAGAAAACTGATTCCCTCAGGTTGTTCTCTGACCTTCACATGTGTGCTGTGGAATGCATGCCTATACATAAAGTAAATAAGTGCAATAATTTTTTTTTAAAAAAACAGACATTCTGCCAGGCATGGTGGTATATGCCTTTAATCTCAGCACTTGGGAGGCAGAGGCAGGCAGATCATTGTGAGATTAAGGCTAGCCTAGTTTACATAGTGAGTTCCAGGCCAGCTGGGGCTACAGAGATACCCTGTCTCAAAAAAACTAAAAAGTGGAACTGGAGAGATGGTTCAGCAGTTAAGAGCACTAGCTGCTCTTGCAGAGGACCTGGGTTTAATTCTCAGCACCCACATAGTGGCTGATAACAGTCTGTAACTCCAGTTACAGGAGAATTCAGTGACTTCTGACCTCCATGGACATTGCATGATGCAGGTGCACTTACATGCATGCAGATAATACACATAAAATTAAAATAATAAATAAAATATATTTTGAAAAGTATAAACATTCTGACCGAGATGTAGCTCAGTGGTAGAGCACTTGCTTAGCATAAGTAAGGCCCTGGGTTCAATCTCCAATACCAAAAAAAAAAAGTTATAAGAATTCATTCACATGAGAGACAAGAAAGGTGATGCACACCTGTAATCCAAAGGATTGCAAGTTCAAGGCCAGCCTTAGCTATACAGGGAGACACAAAACGGGGTTGGGGAAGTAGCTTAGTGTTTAAGAGCACTGGCTGCTCTCGAGAGGACCTGGCTTCAATTCCCAGCACCCACACAGGGGCTGTCAGTAATTCCATTTCCAGCAGATCCAATCCCCTCTTCTGGCCTCTCCAGGCATTGCATGCCATGGTGCACTTATATGCAGGCAAAACACTCATACACATAATTTAAAAAAAATAAAAACTTTCCAAAAAGCCTATTAATTACTTTCTTGTTTCTTGAACAAAATATCTAACAAAAGCAACTTCAAGAAGGAAGGGTCTGGGACTGGAGAGATAGCTCAGTGGTTAAGAACACTGGCTGTTCTTACAGAAGACCCGGGTTCGAAGCCCAGCACCCACATGGCAGCTAACAACTGCCCGTAACTCCAGGTCCAGGGGATCTGATAGCCTCTTCTGTCTTCCTTGGGCATTGCACGACATGGGTGCTCTTACCCACATGCAGGCAACACATGCATATACATAAAATTTAAAAAAAAATTTTTTTAAATGAAGGATTTATTTTGGCTTACAGTTTGAGGGGATACAGGCCACACAATGGAGAAGGCATGGCAGCAGGACTGTGAGGCAGCTGGCCACATCGTGTCCACAGTCAAAAAGCAGAGAGATGAGTGCTAGAACTCGACTCACTTTCTCCTTTTTCCCTTTCATTAGTCAAAGACCACAGTCTATGAGATAGTGCCACCCATATTCAGGGGAAGTCTTCCCCTCTTAGTTAAACCTCTCTAGAAGTACCTTCCAGACATACCTAAAGGTGTGTCTTCTAGGTGATTCTAGATCCTTTTAAGTTGACAATCAAAACCAGCCACCACACACACACACACACACACACACACACACACACACACACACACACAAAGGAGTTAGCCACTTTTCACAAGTTTCCCTGTTCCTCTAGGAAGCATCTATCAAGATGAAGAACCCACCAGGCTTATATGGCAGGTCCACCAAAAAGTACCTATCATACACTCCTGAGCCCTGATGATATGCTAGAATTGCCTAGCATGGCCACTTCCAAGGGGTCTCCAGCACATGGGGCATGAGACCTACTTGCCCTCTGAGCCTGGGCTTAATAGGAAACAAAGTTAGGAAGAGGACACTATTTTTTTTAATATTTAAAAAAATATTTTATTTATTATTTTTGTTTTGTGTATATCAGTGTATGGCCTGCATGTATGTGAGTACACCCATGTCGTGCAATGCCTCAGAGGTCAGAAGAGGGCTTCGGATTCCCCTGGAACTAGAGTTAAGGATGGTTCGCAGCCGCCTTGTAGATGCTGAGAATCAAACCTGGGTCCTCGGCAAGAACAGTCAGTGCTCTTAACCGCTGAGCCATCTCTCCAGCCCCAGAAGAGGACACTATTATGTGTACCCAAATCACAGTATGATGTAATCACTGTAAAAATGTAAAGTCAAGGAGCAAAGCAGATGGTGGGGTTCCTGACAGGATCTTGAGAACTGACTAGTGTGCTAGACAGCCCAGGAAGGAATGCAGCAGAGAATCCAGTGTACAGGAGGGTGGTGGGAAATGGGCTGTGTGTTCGTGGACTGGCATCTCTGTCTCATTATCCAAACAAAAGACTCAGATTAAAGAGAAGACAGGACCCTCAAAGCACTTGAACCTTAGAGGGCAAGGTGTGACATTTATTTTTTTGTTTGTTTGTTGAAGGTTTTTGTTATTGGGTTTTTAGAAACATTTGAGGGGGGTGCATGCCATGGCATACATGTGGAGGTGAGAAAACAACATACAGAATTCATTTCTCTCCTTCCTCCACGTGGGTTCTGGAGATCAAACTCAGATCATCAGGCCTGGCGGCAAGTGGCCTTATGCAAGCAAGTCATCTCACTGGACCCAGTGTGTGTGTTTTAATTATACTTCTAACAGAGGCTCCTGGTACATTCTGGGGTACTGAGCTAGATAGGAAGGTAGGTGCTGGAGTGCTGTGTTTTCAAAGTCAAGGGACAATAGTAATAGAGGTGACTTTACAATGGCTCATTCTCATCGATCAGGGACAGAAGGGCATTTTAGAAACCAAGTGGGTAAAAGTTTTGGGCCTCAGCCTTAAGCTGAAACTGTCCCTGTTCAGTTCCCTGGGGGCACTCTGATTGCCCTGAGGAGGGCTGTTGATGCAGACTTAATTGTGAACTTGAGCACTTGCTCTAGTTGTGGCAGGACTCAACTGAGGTTGTGGTGTGGGGTTCTCTTGGTTACAGAAGGAATGAAGGAACCAGCAGGGAGTTCTCAGTGCTCAGTCTTAGGAAAGACAGTGCATTACAACAGTTGTGGGAAGAAAAATGAGCCACCCCTCATTGTAGGGTAGTAGGGACCCAGTCAAGTAATACCCTCCTTAGCTGTAAATTAAAGGCCTTGGCACCCTTCTCGTTTGAGAACAACAGTCCTCTCTATTTCTGTGGCGTTATGGAGTATCAACAGAACTGAAATAGCTAGGAAGAACTGGAACGAGGGTATTTCCTACCCCTTCTTAATGACCTCCTGGAATCTACTTTGTCCCCATCAAGTCTGAGCAGACTCCCTGTGTGCCTCAGGCAGGCCCTTTGGAAGCTTCAGGCTCTTTCCTGGGAACAGCTACTTCCAGTTTGTAAGAAAGGCAGTAGGCAAGTACCATAAAGGTGCTCATGCAGCAGCAAACCCAGGCCCATTTGGTCATCCTATTTAAGAGTATCCCAAGCCGGACATGGTGGCTCATGCTTTTACTCCTAGCACTTGGGAGGCAGAGGAAGGCAGATATCTGTGAGTTCAAGGCCAGCCTGGTCTACAATGTAAGTTCCAGGCCTGCTGGGGCTACAGGGAGATCCTGTTTCAAAATAAAGTATTTCAGTAGGGAATAATCCCCACCCCCAATGCCAGAGCCCCTTAGAGTGGGCCTTCTAGCCAAGCACAAGCCATGTTTTGTTTCAGGCTCTGCAGTAGAGGCCAGTGTGGATATCCATTTTGTTGGCCTTTAACCACATACGTAGTGATTAAGAGTACAGATTTTGAAGTCAGAATAACTGGATTTGAATCCCAGCTTTGCCACTTGTAATTAACTCTATGTCCTTGGCCATATTGCTGAGTCTCAGTTTCTTATCTATGAGACTAGAACAATAATGCCTTCCTTGTGCTGGCTGTGAGGAGCAACCACACAGTGCTTAGAACAGTAGTGAGATTCAGGAAGTATTTATTAGTTTAGTGATTATCAGTAATTGTGATTGTAACCCTCCACAAAGGAGGAAAGGGGTTTTATGCACTTAAGCACTTTCTCTCCCATCACTGTTCTACATATAATAATCCTCTGTTCCCCTTCTACGTAATCACCTCTGTGCTTCTCTAAAACTCTTCATTCTCCAAAATTAAGCTCTTTTGAGGACACTCACTCTTAATAGTTAATTATTCCAATTTTCCCTTAGCCAAGGCGTCTCAGTACTTGTGCTTCTCCTCCTACCCCCTGAGGTTCCAGTGTTCCGGAGCCCACTCCAGAGCCCACACAGTAGGCTCTGTGCGTCCGAGCTCTGGCTGGAAGCCCACCTGCACAAAGCACCCCTCAGTACCCTCTGCCCCTCCTCTGTCCGCCCAGAGCCCCAGCTTCTCACCCAGGCACACAGAAGCTTTTAGGTAGGTCAGAGGGAGCCATTCATTTTATACAGGCTCAACTTTGTCCTCACTCCTAACCACTCAGCCAACAGTGAGACCCAAGCACTTCTCTGGGTGATAGGCAGACACTGGACTGTCACAGGACTTCCAGAAGGAATCAAGCAGTAATTAGGAAGGCCTAGGCTTGTTGCATTTATCACTTGCTACATTATAAACCACCAGAGAACTAGGTAGTTTACAACCACCACCTTTTATCTACTCATCATTCTGTGACCTGGGCAGGACTTAGTAGTGGTGGTTCACTCTCTGTGTGGGGCTGACTGGGGCAACCTGAGATAGTTGCACTTGTATCTGAGGCCTCCACTGGAATGGCTGGGGGTTGGGGGAATTCTTTCTTTCTTCTCAATCTCTCATCCCCTCAGGCTTCAGAAGTGGAATTGGAGTTTATATGCAGCTTTCAGAGTGAAAACAAGACATGAGGTCTCTTGAGACCTAAGCCTTGAGGCTCAGATTCATTGAGAAGTGTTATGGGTTGAATTGGGTCCCTTCAAATCACCTGCTGAAATCCTAACCCCAAGTATCTCAGAGTGTGCTCTTCATGGGAAACAAGGCCATTACAGCTATTTTTTTCTTTTTTCATTTTTAATTGAATTTTTTAAATTTAATAACCACATGATTAGAAGAATCATTTCATTACAGCTTTAACATATTCAGTAACAATTTCCAGTGTGTGGAGGGAGAGAGTACTGGGGAACAAACTGGGAACCTGATACATGCGGAGTACATGCTCTGCCACTCAGCCTCATCACTAGTAACTACCCTCATTATAAAAACATATGGGACTGGAGAGATGGCTCAGCGGTTGGGAACACTGAGTTGCTCTTGCAGAGGACCCAGGTTCAATTCCCAGCACCCACATGGCAGCTAATAACTGTCTTAAGTCCAGTTCCAGTGGATCCAATGCCCTCTTCTGACCTCTGTGGATATTGCATCACATGGGTGCACTCACATATATGCAGGCAGTACACTCATACACATAAAATAATAAATAAAATACAAAAAAATTCAATGAGTTTTTAACCTTTAAAAAAGATCTCCATTTCATTTTAAAATATGCTGTTTCCTACAGAAAGACTCATTTTTAATGCTACTAACATGTAGATGTTCGCACATGTGCCTCTAATCTCTATGTATCTGATTATTACTATCACAGTCTGTTACACTCAGACTCTTGGTACCTGAGTATGGAAATAAAGTCATCAGGTCAATTTCAATGGTAATGTTTATCACCTCTGCTAATTAACATGAAGTAAATTTTTATGCTTCCTCCTCAAATATGTCATTTTTTAAATTTGTTGATTTGTGTGTATATCATATCGAACATCCCAAACAATCTGATTCATCTATATACCCACTTCCCAAATGGCACCCTCCCATAGCATCCCCCGACCCCCACTGGAGCCCATATACTCTGTCATCCCCGTTACTGTCCACTGTGTTGTTGGTGCCCCCAGCCATTCCCCAGTGCTTGTCCATCCCCTGAATCCAGTCAGCCTATCTAGAGAGCCTTGTTTTAGGAAGATCAGCTGTTCCTCATCTAGCAGCACTCACTTGTCAATATTCCTTTAGATAAGATTGAGGTCTGCTGTTCATTTTACCAGTTCTATGCTGGGTTACTGTCTGGGAGTCTTTTGGGCCATTCTAGCCAATAACTCAAAAGGAAGTTATCTCCCGTCTGGCATTGTTTTTTGTTATGCAGACTTTAGTTATACAGACGAATTAGACCACTCAAGCAAAGACTATGAAAATTTTAAGAAAACACAAGAATGGAATATTGCAAGAATTGTGTGACACCATAAAAAGACCAAACTTGGGGCTGGAGAGATGGCTCAGCAGTTAAGAGTACTGGCTGTTCTTGCAGAGGACCTGGGTTTGATTCCCAGCATCCACATGGCAGCTACAAACCATCCTTAACCCTAGTTCCAGGGGAATCCGAAGCCCTCTTCTGACCTCTGTGTCATTGCATGACACAGATGCACTCACATACAAGCAGACAATACACTCATACACAAACAATAAAAATAATAAATAAAAAAATTTTTTA
>NW_008335444.1:5978683-6025733 GCF_000622305.1 Nannospalax galili | reverse complement strand
AAAAACGCATCAGAATTACAGCTGACTTTTCAGTGCAAACTATAAAAGCCAGAAAACCCTGGACCAAAGTATTCCCAGTTCTAAATGACCCCAGATGCCAACTCAGATTACTTTACCCAGGCAAAATGTCAATTAGAGTTGAAGGGGAAAGAAAAGTCTTCCATAACATAAATAGGCTGAAAGAATTCAGGTCCATAAAACCAGCCCTTCAGAGAGCTCTTGAAGGAATACAAAGAGCTGAAGAAAGGAATGACTATACCCAAGGGGTAGCATAAAGAAACTTAATGAAGGTATAACTGTGGAAACACACAATTACACCAAGAACATAAATCAAAGTGACAGAAATCAATACACATCTTTCATTAATAATGCTAAATATTGATAGACTTAACACTCCAGTCAAAAGACACAGACTAATTGAATGGATTAAGAAACAAAACTCATCTTTTTGTTGTCTGAGAGAAACACATCTCACTTTCAAGGACAGGCACTACCTTAAGGCAAAAGGATGGGAAAAAATATACCAAGCGAATGGTACTAAGGAAAAAGCAGGCACTGCAGTTCTAATACCTGACAAAATAGACTTTAAACTAAAACTAATCAGAAGAGACAAAGAGGGCCACTTCATTCTGATCAAAGGAACAATAAACCAAGAAGATATTACAATCATGAACATGGTCACGAAACTCTAGTTCACTCAACTTCATAAAAACAATACTACAGGACTTTAAGACCCAGATTAATCCCAACTCATTAATAGTAGGGGATTCAGTACCCCACTGTCTCCATTAGACAGGTCAACAAGGCAGAGTGTTACCAGAGAGACATCTGGTAACAATGTTACCAGAGTTAAACAATACCATAAATCAAATGGCCCTAGCAGACATCTACCAAGTATTCCACCCAAGCACCAATGAATATACTTTCTATTCAGCGCCCCATGGAACCTTCTCCAAAATCAACCATATGCTAGGGCACAAAACTAACCTCAACAAATACAAAAAGATTGAAATAATTCCATGCATTCTATCAGACCACAATGCAATAAAGCTTACAATCAACACTAGAAGAAACCCTAGTAACTACATGACCTCATGGAGATTAAACAACACACTCCTGAATGATGACTGGGTCAAAGGAGAAATTAAGAAAGAAATGAAAGTATTCCTGGAACTAAATGAAAAGGACAATACAACACAAAAAAAAAACGCATTTATGTTCAAAGTCCTAGAGATAAATGGACTGGAGAGAACATATCTCAGCATAATTAAAGCCATATACAACAAATCCACAGTCAACATCATTCTAAATGGAGAAAAACTGGAAGAAAAGCATTAACAAAAATCCTGAAGAGCTAGTTACCCCTAAGAAGGAAGGGGAGAAATGCAATCAGAGCAGCAGCACATCAGAGTCTTCAAGGTATTGAAAAGCTGAAATATTTATACAATCTGAAGAGAAACCAGAGTGTCTTCTTCATGAAGACTGACAATGGGGCAGAAATTAATGAAATTGAAACAAAGAAAATAATACAAAGAATCAATGAATCCAAGAGCTCGTTCTTTGAAAAGATAAACACAATCGATAGACCACTAGCCCAGTTAACGAAAAGAAAGAGCACCTCCAAATCAACAAAATCAGAGAGCACCAAATCCTGATAAGTGATGATGTATCCAGACATAACTACAGGAACCAGTATAATGAAAAGGAACAAGGGGAGGTAAAGGAAAAGAAAGAATCTGAAAGAGAAGAACAGTAGGAAACAGGTGTTAATAAGGGAGATATGGATAGAAATGGGGTCATTTTAAGGGGAGGGGGGAGGAAAGGTTATACAAGGAACCTAGGGGATAAAGGGAAAGAAGGAGTTCAAGAGAGGTGGGACCATAGGAGAAGGGTATTATTAAGGGAGACATGGGGAAAATGGGGGCACCTTAAATTGGGGAAGCCATGATGGAGGGGTTAGACAATGCAAGAGATAAACAATGCCTAGCTAGTTTAAAAAAAAATCAGAGGGAACCATATTAATCCAACAACCTACTGACAAATTATACCTACAACTAGACCAAAGAATATAATATATGTCTAGGCAAGGTTTATCTGAGAATGTTTGGCCTTTGCCCAAGCTTTATCTACATGGTACATGGTAACTAAAAGTATCAGACTGGAAAAACTAACCTTCTTGGATGTTTAACAGCCATACTATGAAGCCTACACTAATTTGGTCAGAGGGACAAAAAGGACAGTTTTTGCTCCTTTGCCCTCCTAGGTCAACTAAGTTCCAGGGGACTATGAGCATCTCTCAAAATGTCCTGTAACTGTGGTGAGTCACCTGTCCTCTTGATCAAGGAGACTGTGGAGACCCCACCAGATGGACTTGAACCAGTGTCCAGTCTACAAAGAGGAGGGTCAACACAGAGGAATCATTTCCTCCATGCTTCCAAGTGAAGCCAGCCATGGTCGAGCAGGACCTTTGACTTATCTTCACATAGACAGAACTTGTAAAAGAAAGGAGCCAGAGGCTCCTCCCAAACCCATGTGACCCCTGAGGAACAGATCCTCAAATGACCTTCAGAGTAAAAAGAAATTGGTTTATCTGGGTCAATTGTAGGGTCTTAAACAACCAAAAGGAAAGTATTACCAAAGATTGAAGATTCAATATAATTTTTTAAGAGTCCATTACAGTTATTATTAAAGGTGTTGGGGGCTGGAGAGATGGCTCAGCAGTTAAGAGCACTAGCTGCTTTTCCAGAGGACCTGATCAATTCCTAGCACCCACATGGCAGCTAACAACTATCTGTAACTACAGTTTCAGGGGATCTGACTCTCTCTTCTGACCTTTGTAGGCATTGCATGACATGAGTGCACCTACCTACATGCAGGCAATACACTCATACACATAAAATAAAAATGAATAAATAAATAAATAAAAATGTGGCCCTGGGGCTGGAGAGACAGTCCAACAGTTGAGAGAGCATACCACTCTTGTAGAGGACCTGAATTCAGTTCCCAGCACCCATATCTGGCAGCTCACAACCACCTGTAATTCCAGCTCCAGGGAATCTAATGCCTCTGGCCTTCATGAGTACCCACACTCATATGAACACACACACACACACACACACACACACACACACACACAAATAAATCTATTTAAAAAAGAGTAAAGATGAGGTCCTATTGGGGCAGGGTGGGCCCCTAATCCAATATGATCAGTGTCCTTATAAAAGGGAGAAATTGGCCAGGCATGCACCACCATGCCAGGCATGACCCTGTCTTTCTTTCTTTCAGTTGTTTTTTTTTTTTTTTTTTTTTTGTGTTTTTTTGTAGACGGGGTCTCTCTTCCCGGGTCCTCACTATGTAGCCCGGGCTGCCTTTGAACACAAAAACACCCCCCTGCCTCTGCCTCCTGAGTGCTGGAATTAAAGGCATGTGCCACCACCCCCAGCTCTTTTTTAAAAAAATATTTTATTATTTTTATTTTATGTATATGAGTGTATTGCCTGCATGTCTGTGAATGCACCTGTGTCATACAATGCCTCGGAGGTCAGAAGAGGGCTTCAGATTCCCCTGAAACTGGAGTTAAGGACAGTTCATAGCCACCATACATGGGTGATGGGAATCAAACCCTGGTCCTCTGCAAGAGCAGTCAGTGCTCTTAACCACTGAGCAATCTCTCCAGCCTGACCCTGTCTTTCTTTTTTTCTTTTTTTTGTCTTTTTGAGACAGGGTCTCCCCGTAGCCTCAGCTGTCCTGGAACTCACTATGTAGACTAGGCTGGCCGGTGTCACTTTGAATGGGAAGTACCCATACTCATGTAAATAACCCTCATCTATGTTCTGTAAGTAAGCTCAATATTTTAAAAAAAAAAAAAAAAAAAAAAAAAAAAAAAGAGAGAGAGAGAGAGATAAGGAGGAGGAATAAGAGGAGAAGTATAATTTTCAAGGGGGTAGTTTCAAGAAATTGAATTTAATATGTGCACTGGGAGAAGGTCATATGAAAGTTGGAGTTATGTTAGGAAAGCAGGTCTGGAACTGCACCCTCAGAGGAAACAGCCCTACAGACACTGACAGCCTCTTCTGACCTCCACGGGCATTGCACGACATGGGTGCACTTACCTACATGCAGGCAATACATGCATACACATAAAATTAAAATAATAAATAAAATTTTTTTTAAGTTTTAAAATAAAGACAGGGTATATAGGCCTGGTTGGCCTGGAACTTGCTATGTAGACCAGGCTGGTTTGGAACTCACAGAGATCCACCTGCCTCTGCCTCCTAAGTGCTAGGACTAAAGGCATGAGCCATCACACATGACTTAAAAAAAGATTTCATTTATTTTTATTTTATGTGTATGATTTTTTTCCCCACATGTATGTATTGTATCACAAGCATGCTTGGTGCCAGCAGAAGAGGATCCTCTGAAACCAGAGTTACAGACTGCTATGTGGGTGCTGGGAATTGAACCTGTGACCTCTGCATTGCAGCAAGTACTCTTAACTGCTGAGCCATTGCCCTAGTTCCTCCCCCTGTTAAAAATAACCTTCCAGAATGAAGCAATGTCCAGCCAGAGTTGAGAACCACTGCTCTAGGGCTTCAGGCATTTGAGGAAACAGCGGGATCAGATGGTAGGTGCATACTTTAAAATTTTTTCCTTAATCTAATACTCATAGCCCAAACAAAATACAGCTTTAAAAATGTTCCCTAACTTCTTGAAGTTGGCATATTTGAAGTCAAGTTCATTGACTCAATTTCCTGCCACGTCTTTGAATACATTTTAATTGCCAGAACCACACCTTAGCCTGTAAACACACCTGTGTTGGGGGTTGAATCCAAGGCCTTGTATACATTAGGCAAACACTCTAACATGGAGCTACATCACCAGCCCTGTAATTGCTTCTTGTTCCATCATCCCTGTGGCTACTAAGATAGTTATAGTGGCGAAGGAGGTGGACGTTCATTCCTCAGGAAAGAATTTCTGCGTCCTTGTCTTAGACATAATCGCAAAGGCACAAGCTCTAAATGAGATTTGGAAGACAACAGCTGCTGACCGAACTTGGATCTAGATAACCTCAACTTACTTAGCACCTGTCCTGCCCCTTACTTGAAAGAACAGAGGGTGCCAGAGCATGGCTGTTGGGAAGGAGGCTGGGACTCTGGCAGGAGCTTGTCCAAGTTCACATCTGTTTAATAGTGGTGTGAGCATGCCATGTGTTTCACCCGCCTTCCATGCTTCAATTATACCTCAAATGTAAAATAAGATAAATGGATCCTGTTGCACTGAGCTGTACCGAGGAGGGCACTAGAAATGCTTAGCACAGCGTCTGGCACAGATGGTAATTTGTATACCTCATGATTCCAGCCATTTTGTAAAGTAGTATCCCTATATTACAGGTGGAAAAATTGTTGCAGAAATTTGTCCATAGTCTGACATCTAGACCAACCCACAGCTAGTTCTGGAACACCAGATGTCCCATGGTTAACAGAAAGAATATGGCAGTCTGAAGGTGGTTTGATGACAGGTGAATATTAAATTCACAGAACAGCCCAAACCTGAAACTAAGGTGACATAGTAAATGGGCTAAGTTTCAGGGTCACAGAAAGCAATCTGCTAAATGTGGCTAAAATTTTGACTCTTGAGGGACACAGGGGAAAAAACTGAATTTTTCTGATAGACAAGACAGGCACTTAGCTGAGTGTCTGGGTTGGGGAGGCTTGTAATTGTGTCTCTCTCAGGCTTGGGATTAAGGGGAGTGAAGAAAGGAAGTGGTGCTGTCTCTGATTCTGTTGCTTTTTCTTTCAGCAGATAAAATGCCTACTGTGTGTCAGATCCTCTGTGAGGCCTCAAATATATACCAATGAACAAAATAGGTATGCAGTTTCTGTCCTCAGGAAACATTATTTGGGGTCTGAGGAGAGGGTTTATGAACCTTAAACAGTCATAGAAGTGTGCAAAATGGAAGATGAAGTTTCAAAGGAAATAAGTAACAGAGGGCCTGGCCTTGGGTGGGAGGTGGGTAAAGAAGCTGAGGACAAGTGGTTAGCCAAAGGAGTTCAGGTCATAAAACAGCACATGCAACAGAAAAAAGGCAAGCGTGAGCTCAGGCTCACAGAAAGCTGCAAGGACCATGGTTTACACAGTGGTTAGCCATAAGCCCAACAAGGTGGCTGAAGGCTGTGTTAAAAATGTTTGGAGCCCAACAGCTCTGGGGACATCTCTGAAAGTCTTTAAATTGGGTAATGTTATGGCCACATTGATACTTTTTTTTTTGCTTTACAATTCTAAGCCCTTACATATTAGTCATGTTTGATTGTCACAGCAACCCTGTGGAGATGTTATCTGTCTGACATTTGGAATCCTAGGCTGCAGTGATCTCTCATATATCCAGACCACATCACTCCACCCTTGTTTCTTCTACCAGGCAGATGCCCATCTGCACTCACATGGAGGGAAGGTGACATTGCTTGTGGGAGACCCAGACAACCTGGATTTCTTTGTACTGTCTCAAAGCCCTCTCTGTGACAACATTACATCTTGGCTGTCCAAGTTTCTTAAAGTAACCCAACCAGAAGGTGTAGAATCATACTCTCTTTAAGGCCTTTCTATAGGAAAAACTTGCCCTTCCCCTCCCACTTGGGGCAGGGCTGGCATCCTATCTGCCTGGGCCTGTCTGAGGCTCCCTCTTTAAGCCCAGTGAACAGGATGCCTGGGGGAGCCTGAAGGCCAAAGCTGAGTGTACAACTGCCCTGGAGCCCTGCAGATGCTTTAGCAGAGAACAAGAGCCTGCTGACACCTCTGTGGTAGGTATGGGTAGAAGAGGGTCCCGGGATTAATAACCACTGAGTATCTACCACTTGCCTTACATATAGGATTTCCTTTCACTCACCTGCCAACATTGCCTGGTTGGTGGAACGCTGTTTTACAGGTGGGGAAACTAAGAGCTCAGAGAGGTTAAATAATATCTTTAATAAGATCTTTTAGCTAATAAGTAGACCTGGAATTAAAACCCATGTTTGGGTGACACCAAAGCTTTTATACTTCCCATTGAATCTTAGTAACCAAAGAGTCTGACTTATTCCACTACCCACCAGAACCTAGCATCATTAGCACTGAGACTCCCTTCCTAGGTGCACTTAGTAGAAACTCAATAGGTTTGGATGAATGAAAAACCTGGAAGAAGAGTTATACTACCCTGGGTTGATCTTACCACAAAAATAAAATAATGAAATAAAAAGGGGGTTGGACATGTCTGTAATCCAAATGCTAGAGAGGTTAAGGCAGGTGGTTCCCTGTGAATCTGAAGCTATCTTGGACTGTGTAGCCCAGTACAGCCTCTGATACAGAGACCTTGTCTCTATAAAAAGGCATGCAGATAATTATTACTTGGGGTTGGTGGGGAGTGCTGCGGCGGGGTTCTCAGTTGTGGTACTCATCATCCATTTAGGCTTCTCTCCAGTCTCTAGGAGTGATGGACTCTAAAGTTTCCCCAGACTCACCTGGGCAACCAGAGCCTGTCTCGCCTGGCCATGGCCATTCTCAGCAGGAGCTACCAAGAAATATAAGTGCCATTCCTCTAAAAGGCAATTCAGAAAACTGTGAAGCACCTGCTTTTGAATTTAAAATAAAATTAAATTTAATTAATTTATTTATTTTGGACTTTTTGAAACAGGGTCTCCCTATAGCCCCAGCTGGCCTAGAACTCAATATGTAGACCACGCTGGCCTTGAACTCACAGAGATTCAACTGCCTCTGCCTCCTGAGTGCTGGGACTAAAGGCATGTGCCACCACACCTGACTCAATTTTAATTTTATTTTATGTATTTTGCTTCCATGTAAGTGTGCCACATGCATGCAGTGTCCATAGAGGCCAGAAGAGGGCATTGGATCCCTTGGAACTGAAGTTAATAGGCAGTGAGCCACCATGTAGGTGCTATGAACTGAACCCAGGTCCTCTGCAAGAGCAGCAAGTGCTCTTAACCACAGAACCATCTCCTCAGCCCCAGCATCTGCTTTTGAAAAAGGATGTGGGCAGCACAAAGAGAAAGAAGTCAGTAGTAACAATAGGTGCTGGACTGACCTGAAGGGATCCTCCAGACAGGATGGGGGCTTGTGCTTCCATTTGGCCACCACCCAGGGCCTCCTATCAGAGTGACCAGGGCCAAGTTATTGGTCCCAAAGGAGGACACCTCTAATACTCATATCAGTTTCCTATCACCTCAGCCTTATTATGTCCCCAGAAGCCATATCTGAGGACAGGCTAGGTGCGAGAGGATGTTTGGGTGCCTCAATTTCAATAGGCTAGATGGTTGGTCAAAAGTGGAGTAGAAGAATAGATGTCAAGCTCAGAGGAATAGCTGGGCACTGCTGGCAGCTTGGTGGTGACTTCAGTGAGGTTTCTCTGATGCTACCTCCTTCAGCTGGGGAGCCTCCCTGTGATTATAAGAGGTAACACAGGACCTGCTGGTCTCAAGCAGGAGCTAGGTCATAGCATTCTGTCAATTCATGGGTTTCCAGGTAACTTCTCTTATATATATGTTACTTACCTATTATACACACACACACACACACACACACACACACACACACACACGCATATATAGTGGCACACTCCTATAATCCCAGCACTCATTCAGGAGGTAGAAGCAGGTGGATTTCAAGTTTGAGGCTTATCTCCCTGTAGCTCCAGCTATCCTAGAACTCGCTATGTAGACTAGGCTGGCATCAAACTCACAGAGATCTGCCTGCCTCTGCCTCCTGAGTGCTGGGATTAAAGGCATGGGCCACCAAGCCTGGCACAAAGACAAAATTTTTTCAAGGAAAAATGTCCCTTTTTTGATTTCTTTTATCATTATACTGCGTGCACGTGACAGCATGTACCTGGAGGTCAGAGAACAACTTTCTGGAGTCTGTGGGTTCCAGGGCTAGAACTCAAGTTACTGGACTTGCATGGCAAGCACTTTGACCCATTAAGCTATCTTGCTGGTCCTCTTTCCTAATTTCTTGTGTTAATCCTAAGGACTCCCTCGGGCCAAGAGTAGTTCAATAGCAGAGTGTTTGCTTAGCATGTTTGGGGCCCTGAGTGTCATCCCCAGCACTGAAAGTTCCCTGTGATTTCCACACTCACCCTCTTTCTACATTATCCCTTACCCCTACCTCTGTGTGAACATATAAGTTACATGTATACACAGTCTATTTGGGCAGATCCAAGCATCCCAAGAATGTAAAGGCTCTGGAAGGAACCAAGGCCTTTCCCCAGATCTACATCTTTACATCTGCCCAAGTAAAACAAATCCTACTAGAGCTGCTAGTTTGGGTGAGAAAGGAAAGAATGTCTCCTAACATGTTGGCACCAGGTGGATGAAAACTGTTCCCTTGGATCTCTCCTATGACACTCACGCCACAGTGAAATGGCTTCAAGATTTTAATTTTTCATACTTTGATATACCATCAACTCTGATCAACTTTTTTTTCCTTCCAGAGGTAGATATTCCTGATCATGAGACCACCAGTCTGCTTAGCGTTTACTACCAGCTTTATGCAGCTCACTTGGTACCTCATGCTCTTCAGAATGATCTCCTGGTCCATCTGCCCTTGCATGAGGTAGCCCAGCAGGGTAAACCTGGTACAGTTTTGAGGCATCCCCTCAGGCTTGTAGCCCAGCTCCACCTGTCCTTTTGCCAGGATGTACTTTCCTTCTGCAACGGAGCCTGTTCTCACTTGCACTCTTCTCACGTTGGCTGGACAGTTCAAAATCACTGTCAAGTGATTCTCTGAATTAACATTGTAGGTCCAAAAGAATAAGTCATTCAGACTGTTAGCCTCCCAGGGGACATGAACATCAGAGACTTCCATGTTTGTGAAAACAGCGCCAGGGAGGGTATCAGGACCATAAGGGATTTTTTCCTGAGTTATTTTGGTCTTATTATTACTGGTGGAGTGGGATAGCTTGTGGTAGAAGAGGAATGGTCTGCAGAGGATTGAGTTTTGCTGGGCCAGGAGGGTACGGAAATGAAGGATCAGCTTGTCGAGGGGTCTCTCCTTGTGGAAGAGAAGCAGGAAATGGGTCAGGAGTGGAAGGTCCCTGCTGTGGAAGAGTTTGCCAAGGATGCCCATATTAGAGATCTCCAGCAGCACCCATGTGTTGGACTTCATGGTGGTCACTTTTGAGTGAATGTCGGTGACAAAACTGGGGGCACAAAAAAACATTGTCCTCTATTAACAGGAAATAAGTAGAGAGCTTTGTGGCAAAGCTCATGAGGAAAGCATGATCTATATTCTGCTTTGAGTAGAACTGCCCAGTGTAGGTCTCATTCTGGACACCATTCACAGTCAGATAAGCACCAAATGGAGCATGGATCAGTAGCAATTGCCCTGCCAAAATCTGTGAGCTATAGAGGCTTGAAATATGGGCAACAGTTTTTTTTCAGCCAGATAAAGTCAGAATCTGCCAGGTGGACTAGCACTATGATCTGTTCCTTCTCAGATGCAGAAGAGGCATGATACAGAGAAGCTAATGTGTCCAAGAGGCCACGTCGATCCTGTCTTGAGGTGATCCCCACTGTCAACCACGCTAAGAAAAGGCAAAATAGAGACAACTGTCAGTGTATGCTGTGACCATAAGGATTTGAGGAGCTAGGCATGGTGAGACATATCTATAATCCAATCTTGGTACTAGGGAGGCTGAAGCAGGAGAATCATGAGTTCAAGTGCAGTCTGGGCTATATAGTGAGACTCTATTTCAAAAAAAAGAAAGAAAAAAAGGAAGGAAGGAAGGAAAGAAAGAAGAAAGAAAGCAGGTTCAAAAGATTAGGAAGTAGAGCTCGAGAGATGGTTTATCAGTTAAGTAGCTTACAAAGGCCTGTAACTCCAGCTCAGGTAGGGGATCTGACACCCTCTTTTGGAAGGGACCAAGGTTTCCCCCAAATTAGGCTAAGCTACATGAGCCCAAGTAAAACAAATCCTACTAGAGTTTCTTGTTTGGGTGAAATATGGGTCCCAGAACCCTTCCATGCCTTTGGTGGGCAACACCCCCCCACTCAAATAAATAAATAAGATTGGGAAATGCTGCTTGGAATCTTCTCTCTGTTCTTTGGCAGAGGGAATGTATACATTCTTGCTATTCTAAGTGCGGTCATTATTCTAGCAATATCAACCTCATCTGTAAATTCTAATAACATCCAGAATCTTGATCCCTTCTTCAGAATCTGTTTTTAACCATGCCACTTGTATGCATATTAGAGTTGGGGAAATACAAAGCTAGGTGCTGTTGAATCCCTATAGGTCTTTCAGAGTCTTTTTTTTTTTTCAGGTAGGGTCTTCTTTTCTATGTAGCCCTTGCTGGCCTGGAACTCACTCTGTTGTATGAAACTGACCTCGAACTCACAGCAGTCCTACTACCTCAGCCTACAAAGTGTTTAGATTGTAGGTGTGTACCACCATGTCCAGTTCCTATTGTCTTCTAAACTTAAGCTTGAAAGCACATGGTTGAAGTACTTGATAACTATTAGCTCTTCTTGTAGTCATTATAGTTCTTTTTGCTTTAACCCAACTCATCTTCCCAAGGTCCCCTTTGAAGAAGGTATATTAGAAAAAAGGGCTTTTAGTCAGATGTGGTAGCATGTGTTTAGTCCCAGCACTTGGGAGGCAGAGGCAGGCAGATTTCTGTGAGTTTAACACATGGTTTACATAACAAGTTCCAGGTCAGCAAGACCATGTTTAAAAAATAAATAACAAGCTTGCTAGGTGTGGTACCACATGCCTTTAATCCTAGTAGTTGGGAGGCAGAGGCAGGTGGATCTCTGTGAATTCAAAGCTAGCCTGATCTCCATAGCAAGTTCCTGGCTAGGTGGGGGTATAGGGAGACCCCAGTCTCAAAAAGACCAAAATAAATAAATAAATAAATAAAATCTGTAGCTGGAAAATCACTAGTCATAACTGTTCAGTATACAAGTCTCAGTTCCAGGCCAACTGGGGCTACAGGGAGACCCTGTCTCAAAAAAATAAATAAATAAATAAATAAATAAATAAATAAATAAATAAATAAGAAAAGGACTTTTTCTAGCAGTCAGGAGCCCAAGGTTTTTGTTGTGTTCTTTTTTTCAGGTGCTGGGGCTTGAACACAGGTTCTCACATGCACTCTGGACAAGCAGTCAACCTCCCATTGGTCTGTATGCCCAGCCCAGGAGCCCAAGGATTTTTTTCTAGTGCTTCCACTGATTGATCTTGAATGAGTCCCTTCACCCCTGAGTTTAGTTCTAAAACCCATACAGCCAGAGGAGTTGGGATCTGTAGTTTAAGACCTATTCTGTCCCAAATGTTCCTTAATCCAGTGACTGTTCTTTCTTAGGACTAGCTTTACTTTTTTCCCTCCAGTGATTCCATTTTCTTTTCATTCTTACATATTTTGTTTAGTCCTTGAATTCATCTGCCTAAAAATACATGTAGACTATCCCAGCCATAACTCTTATTTTTAATACTTCTCTTAATTTCTTTTCCCTTTTATTTAAATGCCACAAAGCTACATAGTTGCTGGGTGTGGTAGTGCACACCTGTAATCCCAGCACTCAGCCAGCCTGGGGTACATTAGTGAGTTGGAGGCCAACCTAGACTATATAGTGAGACATTGTTAAAAAATCAGGTCTGGCAAGTTGGAGAGATGGCTTAGCAGTCAAGAGCACTTGCTGCACTTTCAAAGGATCTGAGTTGTGTCCCAGCACCCATGTCAGATGGCTTACAACCACCTGTAATTCTGGCTCTTGCCTCTTCTGGCCTCTATGACACCCACACACTTGTGGCATACACACATACACATACACACACACACAGAGGCACACATACATATATGTTTAAAAATAAATAAATAACCAGCACTCAGGAGGTAGAGGCAGGTGGATCTCTGAGTTCGAGGCAAGCCTGAACTATATAGCAAGTTTGAGGCTAACCAGGACTATATAGTTGTGAGACCTGTCTCAAAAATTATTTTAAAAAGAAAGAGATGAAAATGAAAACAAGGTGGGGGTATATTTCATCATCCCCCCATAAAGTGTAACCTCATAACCACCCATTCCTATGGTACGATCATAACTGCAGGCTCAAATATTAAGTTACATAAAGGAGTCATGTTCCTTGTTTACCAGTGTGAACAACATATACGGTCTTGTAGATGAGCAATGTCCAGAAATGTGTTATAATATGTGATTAATATATTGATTCCACCTATTTTTAAAGATTTTTTTCTTCTTTGGTTTTTTTCTTTGTCTTTTTGAGACAGGGTATTCCTGTAGCCCCAGTTGGCCTGGAACTCTATGTAGACCAGGCTGGTTTCTGCCTCCTGAGTGCTGGGATTAAAGGTGAGCACCACCATGCCTGGCAAGATTTATTTTTATTTATGTGTATGTACATACCAGAGTGTTAGATGCATGGGTGCTGGTGCCCACAGAGGCCAGAAAAGGGCATCAGATTCCTGAGAGCCCGATGTGGATGTTGGGAATTGAACTTGGGTCCTCTGAAAGAACAGCAAGTATCGAGCCATCCCTCTAGCCTCTGATTCTATTTAAAATAATAGTCTTGGGGCTAGAGAGATGGCTCAGCAGTTAAGAGCACTGGCTACTCTTGCAGAGGACCCTGGGTTTGGTTCCCAGCACCCACATGGTGGCTAACAACAATCTGTAACTCCAGTTCCAAGGGATTTAATGCCCTTTTCTGCCCTCTGCAGGCATTGTATGCATATGGTACACTTACATACGTGCAGGCAAAACACTCATATACTTAAAATAAAAAATTTTAAATAATTTAAAACAACTGTCTTGTCTCTCTGTCATTCCCCTGATACATAAACATCTTGGGACCCTGGAGAAAATTATCCGTCAGATTCAAATTCCTGGACACAGCTGTGTCTTTTTTCCTCCCCTTCCTTCCTACTTGCCTTCCCTCTCTCTTACTCCCCCTGGGATAGTCAATCCCTTCCTCTCCTCAGCACTTACTCTTTCTTCTCTGCTGAATTTTTTCCAGATATTTGAAGGTGATGGCCTTCCAGTCTTCTAATGATCTAGTGGTCTTCTTACTGCCATAACTCACAACCTGGGCCTTTGACAAAGGCAAAAAGGTAAATCCTTTTATAAAAAGAATAGCCTGTCTTCCTCCTGACTTCCCATAGGCATTTTTAGGGAAGGAGGTAGAGTGACTCATTCTCCTAGAGTAAGCTAAGCACAATGCCTAGCCATTGGTTAAAAGATCCATGACTCAGACAGTATTTGTTTCCTCCCTTACCTTAAAAAACATGAAAAATATATGCAGCTTGTTATGGACTAATGGGTCCAGAGTCACACATTAATTCCACTTGGAACCTTCTGCTGTCATGTGGAAAGGTACAGAAGGAAAGCACAGGTACCTTTGGCAATTTGCCTGTCCTTAACATTCCCACCCAATTTCCCAATAATAGTCACCAGATTTTGGCCATATTCAGTTTCCTCAGGGATTTTCAGAGTGATGAAGAGCCACAGGAATACGATAACCACTGAGATTTTGAAGTACCGCCTGATGAAATACTGGACCATGTCTGCATTGAGAGTCAGTTACTACAGCAAGAAGTCAACCCCTGGAGGACTCTTCTTCTCCTGCCCCTATCTGCTCCCACCCTAAAATTATCATTAACTCACATACACTGATCTAGGAACCTGAGGGAATACAACCTTGTTCCCACCAGTCCTGGGATGTCATTTGTTTCATCAATTTGTTTGGAGTTTCACATGTTCCCCAGGTTCTCCCCACTCAGAATGATGAGGGCTGGCTGGGACTTCAGTGATGTGGCCAGTTTGTATGAGGAAACAGACTGTCATTGTACTCTACCCAGTTTTTGTTTTGTTTTGTTTTGTCCTTTTTCAGACAGGGTCTCCCTGTAGCCCCAGCTGGCCTGGTCACTATGTAGACCAGGCTGGCCTTGAACTCACAGAGATCCTCCTGCCTCTGACACCACCCTCCCCCCTCCCCCGCCCAACCCGTTGCATCACTACTCCCAGCAGCCCCCATTTTAGACAAAAGTCAAAACTATAAAAATAGCTAGTAACCAGGCACAGTGGCACATGCCACCAGCACTTGGGAAGTAGACGCAACAGGATCAGGAGTTCAAGGCCAGTCTGGGCCACATAATACCCTGTCTCACCCCCCCCCAAAACACTAAATTGAAGTAATGCTAAGTTCTATGTCTAATTGGCACTTTTCTTATCTTTTAAATTAAAGATATCCTTAATATATTCCAGTCTTTAGTCTTACTTATAGACCTTGATTAGAACATGATTCTGTTAACTTATCAAATTAACAAGTGTAGTGTTGGGTTATTGGAACTCAGGCTGGCTCGGCCTCACAAGTATTTGTGTTCAGCTCTCTTCCTTTCTGAGTGTCTTTTCTCTAGTGAAAATTTAATCTTCTGGCTGTTCCTAGATAGAAGAAAGGCTTTAGAGCTCAGTTCTTTCACCAAATAGTACACGAAAGGAAAGAAATTGTAGTCAGTGATTTGTATGCTCCAGAGGCCACGGTATTCTCTAGTCTCCTCCATTTCCAGGGATGCCTTCCCACTTAGTGTTTTTTGTTTTGTTTTGTTTTGTTTTGTTTGCAACAGAGTCTCACTAGCTCTGGCTAGCTTAGAACTTGCTATGTAGACCAGACTGGCCTCAAATTCACAAAGATCCACCTGCCTCTGCCTCTCAAGTGCTGGGACTAAAGGCATATGCCACTACACCTAGCTTCCAGCTTAGTGTTTTGATAATAGTTATAAAAATAATACTTATTCATAATAATAAGACTATAGATTAAACTTTTCTTACCTGGTTAAGGACTTTTTGCTTAGGCGATAAAGTTACAAATCTATTTTTGCTTTTGGTATTTTTGAGACAGGGTCTCCCTGTAGCCCCAGCTGGCCTGGAACTTGCTATGTAGACCAGGCTAGCCTCGAACTCACAGAGATCCGCCTGGCTCTGCCTCCTGAGTGCTGGGATCAAAGGCACCACATGCGCCACCACATCCGGCCTCAGTTACAAACCTTTATGTAAGAGATACAGACTTCTGTGGATATGAATACTGAATAAAAGGCTGCATAATTAAGGTTTAAAGACATCAGAATCATAGTTCAGTTCCCCTTCTGTCTTTCTTGTGACATTATTGGGTGTTAGGGAATTCTGTTCTCATTCAGCTTAGTTCAACAGGCTTCTGGAAAAGACAGGAGACAAAATAAAAGGAACTGGGGTGATGAGAGTCAGTTACTAGGATTAACAGTTGGTGAGACTGGGAACAGCAGTAAAGCCTCTGCTATTTCCTCCTCTTGAGCTCAGCTCCCTCTGTGATGTTACTATTGTGTCTCAGTCCCTGGCCCATAGCACCAGAGGGGCACATTATAGGGCATTCATTCATCCTAAACACCCTACTGTGTGTTTTTTTTCTTTTTCTTTTATGTGTATGCATGTATTATGTGCATGTATATAAGTGCACTCATGTCATGCAATACCTGCAGAGGACAGAAGAGGGTGTTGGATTCCCTGGATCTGGAGTTAGCTGCCATGCGGGTGCTGGATTTGAACCTGGTCTTCTGCAAGAACAGCCAATGTCCTTAACGACTGAGAGCACAGATGCAGAGAGCAGCCAAGCCCATCTCGCATCCTACTTCTTACAACTCCTTCCCGCCATGTCCTCTCCTTCCTGCCTGACACCTCCAACTCATACTTAGGCCTAGACCTCCACTTCCTCTTACCTTCTTGAGTTCATCCCTTTGCATTAACCTTTCTCTTTTCCATGATCTCGTCTCCCTCTCTACTGGACCTTTGTCATCACTGAAAAGCAGGTTCATTATTGCCCATGGAAGAAAGGCAAAAAGCAAAATGCCTCCCTGAACTCAAGTTTCAAGTTCTGTCCCACTTCTCTGCAAGCCCTTGATACTGTAGACTTTAGAGATTAGCCTACTTCATATTCTCTCCTACCGCACTCAGCATCTCTGCAGCCTTGACGCCACTGGAGCCCCTCCCTTCTCTGACGCCCTGCCTGCCCCCCTGACCATTCCTTCTCAACTACTTTTCCCTAGCTCATTTTCTTCCCAACAACACAAGGCTCTCTTCCTCCACACTCTTCCCGCTTGATTTTACCTGTCCTGTATAAAATAGCTTTCACATCCAAGCTCCAGGCTACCTCTTTAATGTCTCTTTTTCGGTGACTAAGAGGCATCTTAACTGCAACAGAAACAAAATGCAATACTATCCTTTCCTCCTCAAGTTTCCCTCATCTCAATAAACAGCATCATAACCTTTTACACAAGTTACTCAGGGGGCAAATTTCAGGGCTTATCCTTGATACCTTTGTCTCTTCAGCATTCCAAATTCAAACTGTTTCATCCTACTATTTCCTCCAAATTTTACCCAGAATATGATCCCTTTATAACATTATCCAATGGGACTAATGTAACCACCTTTTAATTGGTTTCACGTCTGTACACCTGTTCTGCAATCTATTCTCTACATGGCAGTCAGAGAGACACCCCCACCCCAAGGCATGGTCTCCCTATGTAGCCCTAGAATTTGCTTATGTAGATCAGGCTGGCCTGGAACTGCAGAGATCTGCCTGCCTCTGCCTCCTGAGTGCTGGGATTAAAGGTGCACATCACCACGCCTGGCCACCTATTGTATATTGTTTTACTTATTTATATAACTTAAAAAAGATTTTATTATTTTTATTTTATGTGTTTGTATGTATTGCCTGCATGTAAGTGCACCCATGTCATGAAGCACCCTTAGAGGACAGAAGAGGGCATCAGATCCCCTAGAACTAGAGTTATGGACAGTTGTTAGCTGCTATGTGGATGCTGGGATTTGAACCTGGGTCTTCTGTAAGAACAACTAGTGCTCTTAATTGTTGAGCTCTCTCCAGCCCCAATATTCTGTTTTGCTTTCTTGAGCATTTATTACTAGCAGAAACTGTCTTGTTTGTGCTTAGCCACTGTCTACTGGTCTAAAATGGTAAGCTCCTGAAGGGCAGAGACTTCATTTTATTTAGTATTATAATTATAGCACTTTGCACAGGACCTGCCAGAGAACCATGTTCAGTAAGCCTTTATTAGCTCACTGATTATGAGAGACTCTTGATAGTAGTAAGCCATCATCTGTTCGTCAAGAAACACCATGCTAGGTGCATATAGTAGTGCCAGGAGGCCAGGTAGTACTTAGAGAAGGGCTGTATATATGTGATGGTTAAAATGCACTATTATGAACTCAGACAACCTAGGCTAGAACCTGGTTAAACTTCTTGTTCATGTAACCCTGGCCAAATGACTCAGTCTCTCTGAACCCCAGTTCCTCACCTACAAATTAAAGATAATTGATGGCTACTTTCAAGTACTCAAGGGTTCCTTTGTTGTTGTTCATTTGAGACAGGGTCTCATGTAGCCTAGACTGGTTTTGAACTTGCAGTGTAGATGAGGATGTCCTTGAACTCCTGATCTTTCTACCTTTATCATCCAAGTGTTGGGATTACTAGTGTATACCACCACACCTAGCACAAGGGTTCTTGTGAGGATTACAAAGAGATCATCTACAGAGACATATTTGGTATACAGCAAGCACTCAGTAAATGTTAACTTTCTTATATAAGAGATCTCTCTCTCTCTCTCTCTCTCTCTCTCTCTCTCTCTCTCTCTCTCTCTTTCCCTCTCTCAGCAGGGTCTCAGTAACCCAGTCTGGCCTCGATCTCATGGAAACTCCCTTATCTCAGCTTTCTGAATACTTGAATTACATGTAGGCCATAACTACCACTTTCTACCACAGCTAAGCAGCTTTGTCTTCTTTCACCTAAAGTTTGAGAGAATCATTTCTCTTATTCCTATACTTCTGTCTAAATTGTACTTTTAGGTTCTTGCAAAGATGCACAACCACTCTGAGAGTCTCTCTGTGTCTTATTATCTGATAAGATTTAGAAGAAGCAGAAACAAACAAACAAGACAGGAGGAGAAAATAATAAAAAGCCCTGATACTTCTCCAAGTTCCTCACTGACATTGTGATTAGGGGCAGGCCATCTGCTCCAGAGGGCTTGTTGCCACTGTATGTTCTGGGTGAGGGTTCTGATTTGGTTGAAGTCAGAGTTGTCTGATCTTGGGAGGATGAACCATACCCACATGGCAGAGATGGTGAGGAGTGTACCTCCTTTCTTATACTTCTCCCTGGCTACCTTAGCCCATGCTCCCTTGGCAATCATGTTCTTTCTGAGACCAGGTTCATCAGTCCACTGGTTTATCCTGGCAGGTAGGGGAGGAAAGGTGCTCTAAATAGGGCATAGTCTGACTAGAGCCATACCTGATTGGCTCACACTATTTGAAATGTGATTGGAATGGGCTGGAGAGATGGCTTAGCAGTTAAAAACACTTGCTGCTCTTGCAGAAGACACAGGTTCATCCAGCATCCACTTGGCGGCTAACAGCCTTCTGTAATCCTAGTTCCAGGGGACTGGACACCTTCTGCCCTCTGTAGGCATTGCATGCACATGGTGCACCTATATACATGCAGGTAAAACACTCATATACATATGTAGCAGCTACATAGTGAGTTCAAGGCTGCCTGAATTACATGAGAGCCTGTCTCAAAAAAACAAAAAACAAAAAAACCCAAATTTGGAAGAACTTATGTAAAGGCCTAGATAATTGGCTTTCTTGGAAAAATTGGTCTGAATGGTGGTCCCCAAAGCTGAATATGTATTCTTGCTTCTTCATATCCATATCTGGCTAACTTTACTCATTTACTTGGCTGGCCCCTATAGGCATCCGAGGCTATGTTTTTTTGTTTGAGACAGGTCTCATTATGGATCCCAGGCTGGTCTTGAAGTTATATTTCTGATTGTTGGTATTACAAATAACACTATTAGTCTGGCTTGGAATAAACTTTTAAAACTACTGCTATAAGTCAAGTCTTTGAAGGCTTGAAGAATCTTTGCTAGATCCTGATCTTATGCTTGGCACTTATTTTGCATCAGGTGCTAAAGAGATGGAGCACAAAGTATCCCTAGGTCTGAAGGGATATGGGCAGAGGTAGAAGGATGAGGAGGAGAAGAATGCAGACAAGTGCACAGTAAACAAGACAAACAAGAGAGACAAGGTATAATTACTGACTTTCTATCACATGGAGACAGTGTTCTGAGGGAGGTGGAGGGGACATGGTTGAAATTCAAGATTAGATGAACATGTTGGGGAAGACTCACTTTTGTTAATTCCTAAGGGTTCTCTAGAGAAATGAAACCAATAGGATCTGTGTGTATATATCCTCTATCATATATACATATATATCACATAGATATATCTTATATAGCAAGAGACAGACTGATTTGAAGGAATCAATTTAAACAACAGAAATCTATTCATAATTTTGGAAGCTGGAAGTCCAAGCTCAAAGTGCCAGTAGGACTTTTTCCCTGAGGACTCTCTCCTGGCTTGTGGCTGTATCTTCTCAGGCTCTTCCCTCTCTGCTTTGTTCTTTTGTTGTTGTTGTTGAGACACAGTGTTACTATGTAGCCCTGGGAGACCTGGAACTCATTATGCAGCCCAGGCTAGCCTTGAACTCACACAGAGATCCACCAGCCCCTACCTCCTCAGTACTGGGACTAAAGGAATGTACCACCACATTGGACCCATGTTCACCTTTTTGAAAGCTACCCAAACTATAGAAAAAAGTAACCTTAGAGCAGTATTTTCTCAAATATAGTTCACTAAGGGACACAAAATCAACTTAATAAGGTTCAATCAGCATATAGGCACATCACTGTTTAAGAATGTTTTATGAAACTTGTTGCTGTTGCTATGCAAACAAAAAACACTGGAGGGGCCAGTGAGATGGCTCAGTGGATAAAGGTACTTGTTCCCAAGCCTAAAGACTTCAATCCTCAGGACCCATATGGTGGAAGGAGAGAACCAACTCCCAAAAGCTGTCCTCTGACTTCCACATTTGCACAATGGCATGGGTGTACACACACACACACACACACACACACACACACACAAATAAATAATGTAATTTAAAAGTTAAAAATACTAATTACAAAGTTTGAAGCCACTGCAGCTTAGAAGGAAATCAGTGGACCCAGTCAGCATGAGGGGCAGCTGGTGGTAGATTTGAGGTATGGCCTCCTATGCCCTCCCTTAGCTTTCAAAAGAAAGCCTGGTGTTTGGGGAAGAGTAAGGGCAGACGCTGAGATTGCCATTCTAGTCCTTGCTCTCTGTTATTATTACCTGTGTGATTTTGGCTGATTAATCTTTCTAAGTCTCCATTTCTCTATCTGAAAAATAATAATACTACCTACTTCATAGGGTTGATATGTCTTATTGACTAGAATTACTCCTGGCTAGTGGCTCTGTCTTATTTATGTTAGAATAGTATGTCAATTCACATATTACCTCTTGATAATAGGGAAAAGAAAACCTGAAAAAAGTCTTTTGGATTTAGTATGTCAAGTGCTATCTTGAACATGCAGTGTGATTTGGTTCGATGGGGAATTTCAACCCGACATGTAGGTACACTGTTGTTCTGGAAAGTTCTGACATATTACATCCCAGATACAGGGAATTCCAAACATTTGCTCCGAGGTCACAGAACACTCTGAGAGGAGCCTCTTAGCCTACAGACCTGAGTTAGGGGCTTTGGTGGTTGAACAGGGAACATGACTTTCCCTCTTAGCCTCTACAAACACAAGATTGCTCCTTGGCCCAGAATTAAGGAGGGTTGAGACAGGAGGATTGCTGTGGGTTTGAAGTCAGTGTGGAGTACATGGCAAGACCCTGTCTCAAAAAACTAAATAACAAACAAACAAACAAATAAATAAATAAATAAATTGTTCCTTGGGAATCCCAGGGCTCTAAAGTGGCCTAACTGGAATGGGAAGAAACGCCCTGAAGCCCAAGCCCTGGTGTGGGTTACTCTGTCCCTCCCAGCCCCTGTGGTTAGAGCCAATAGCACCGTGGGAACATTCCACTTGCCAGTGTCTGACCCACACAAGGGTCTACCTCTTTAGGCCCACACCCAGTTAAACTGAAGGTGTAAGTTACTCTGGATCTTAGTTGGGCCGAGTCAGCAGAGATTCTAGGAGTGAAGAAGGACAGGGACTGTGGCTCTGGTGTAGTGCTTGCCTGGCTATAGGCCCCGACTGGGTTTTAATCCCTGTTCATTCTCTCTCCCTATCTCTCTCTCTCTCTCCCTCCCTCCCTCCCTCCCTTGTGTGTGTGTGTGTGTGTGTGTGTGTGTGTGTGTGTGAACAATCAAGATTTGGAAAGGAGGTAGGGAGGAGGAAGTGTTAACTTTGTTATCAGATGCCTCCCCAAGACCCAGAGCCAGCTTTCCAAGGACATAGCTCATAAATGAGACCCTTATCACGATTCGACCTGTAGCTCTCACAGCTGGGGATCCGGTGGACAAAGTACAGACATCCCACAGAGGATGCCAGTCAGCAGAGGATGAGAGCAGAGGAGGAAGGGTGCTGGTTCCAACGGAATTAAGCAGGGCAGGGAATGGGGAGGACTGTTTATCTCACTATGTTCACCCGCTCCGCTCGGAGGGCTCTCCCAACATCCTACCTCCGAGATATTGTGAGACTCCTTCTTGGGACAAGCAGATTCTTCTCCACGTCTAACCCAGAGCTCCATCCTCAGCCAATTGGAGTTACAGATACTCAAGGCCATTTCCCCTCCCTTTCAACAAATATTTGTGGAGCAGCTCCCACGTGCGTAGTGCTGACTTTACTCTTTGTCTCTAGTGGCTTACCCTGGAGTGGGGCACGTGTCTGGGAGGGGGCAGGGACAAAGGTGGGAAACAGATTGGCCAACTGTAAACCAGCTATAAAGAATAGCAACAAGACGTTGTGGGAAGATACAAAACAACTAAAACAAGGAGACATCCCATGGTTTCCCAGGGGTTTTTGACATCAAATATTACAGAGCACCAGAGGTGGTGAGTTCATACGACGACACTGAATTGGAGATGAGAAGCTGAGCTGGACCAGCCTGTGTGTTCTGGAGACTAGGGGACGTGAAAGGAGGATCCGCAATGCTGGGAAAAGAAGAGTGGTTTAGACCCGACGCACTGCTAAGGGGTGCACACCCGAGGTCTGGGCGCAAAGGAGGCGCACAAGCCGGCGACATCGGGAGTCCAGTCCGAGGCGGCGGCGCGAGGGGGTGGAGAGATGGACCGACACGTGCGCTACGTGCTGCGCCGGCCGCCGCCCCCTCCCGGGCCGCGGGGGAGCCAGGCCTGCCCCCATCTTCCCGAAGCTGAGACGCGGTGCAGCGCCGGGGACGGGGACGGGGTGCGGGTAGGGGACGAGAGGGTAAAGTCGCTCCTCGTTCGGTACCCAGGAGTGTGGTCTTCCCTTCCCCACCACTAGAAGGAGCGTGGCGAGCGCCTGAGTATCCGGCAGGCTGACTTAGGGCGAAGGCTGCGATCTTGGGGCGCAGCCGGGATGGGACTCAGCCGGCTGGGGAGCATGCATAGGTCTGGCGGCTGAGTGGGCTGGAGGACAGCGGTCCCCCGAGCTGTGTCTCAAGGCTCTCCAGTACTCATGGGGTGGTTTGGGGGACGGAGGCCGGGGCGGGGGCGGAGTGTAGTCCAAGAGTAAGGAGGGGTTCCTGAAGACGTGGCACTCGGAGCTGGGCTCGATTCCGCTCGAGCCTCGGGTGCTGCAGCCCCGCTTTTCCCCGGAGAACCCGGGCCTGGCTCCGCCCAGCCCTCGCTCCCAGCCGTCAGGGAGCAATAGACCGAACACCTCGGAGCCAGGGTTGCGCAGGTCCGACCTCTGGGGCGTCCAGCCGGTCCCAGACTAGACAATGCGGCCCGGGCCCCGCCCCGGGAGGCTGATGCGGCTGCAGCCCCGGCCAATCACCGCCTGTGGCTAGGCTCTTTAAAAAAAGAAGAGCCGGCTGCGGTGTGGCTGTCAGCTGGAGAGGGATCCCTCCGCCCATGTAAACACACTTCATAAAGGGCAAGGGGAAGCGTCTTCTGTGGGGGTGGGGGAGCCCTTGAGATCCCTCTCTGTCCCTAGGTTCCCCTCGGTAGCTTGGAACAACACCCTCCCTCCACGTCTCCTAGGGTCGGTGAGGAGCCAAACAGCTGCTGCCAGATCAGACAGCAATAGTGTCTCATCACTTAGGGTTACTACCGGAAATGGAGGAAGCAGTACCTTGAGAGTTGGGAGATTCCTTTCACATAGCAGAGAACCGAGCTTTTCTTAGGCTTGTTCAGTTACAGAGCCATAATTAATGTAGGTTTAGATGTCTTAAAGATGCCAACGTCAAAGATGGAAATACTACCCTACCAAGGCAGAGCACGTGACAGGAAATCAACTCCCCCAAGACCCTCAAATGCACACAACACCCAGGGCCAACAACCAGGGCCAGAGCAACAATAAAAAATTTCTCAGCCACCGGCAAGAATTGTGCCTGAAATCCTAACACTTGGGAGCGAGGCCAGTCTGGGCTACATAGTGAATTCCAGGTCAGCCTCAGGTACAAGTGTGAGATCCCGGCTCATTTTTTTTTCTTTTTCCTCAATCCATTATGAAAAAATTCAAATATTCAAGAGGTTAAAAGATATTACAGCTGGGCATGGTGGTGTATGCCTTTAATCCTAGACATCAGAAGGTAGAGGCTGGCAGATCTCTGTGAGATTGAGGCCAGCCTGGTCTACACAGCGAGTTCAGACCAGCTAGAGCTACAAGGAGACTCTGTCTTAAAAAAAACAAACAAACAAAAAAAAAACAAAAAAACCCGGTAAATTCTATACCTGATTCCTAGAGTCTACCCCCGCATTATAATATGCTGTATAGCCTTATCTTACACTGGTGATTTTTTTTTTTCTCTAGTAGGCTGCTGGGTGCCCCTTTTGCTTACATCTCTTTTGCAGCAAGGAACAGGAAAAGGCTTATCCAGATCCCAAAGCTCTAGGGAGTTAAGAAAAGGTTTTACCTTCTCCAAAGACCATTGTGGTCACTTTTAGAGGCCAAGGTGATTGAAAAAGAGGTTTTCCCCTTTTTGGAGTCGGTCTTACTACGTAACTCTGGCTGACCCAGCACCCACTACAAACTCAGTGATCTGCCTGCCTCTGCCTCCAGGGTAATGGAATTAAAGGTGGGCTTCACCACACCTGGCTTCTTCCTTTTTTAAAATTGAGGAATCCTAGCCAGGGTGTGGTGGAACACATCTGTAATCCCAGCACGTGGAAATAGACACAGGAAGATCAGGAGTTCAAGGTCATCCTTAGCTACATAGTGAGTTTGAGGACAGCCTGGGCTACATGAAACCATATATATATATATGAATCCTGAGGGTAAGAGAGACTTCCTCCAGGCTGTTCTGAAGGCAGGGCTAGGAACCCACTGATCCTCCTTATGGAGGGGAGGCTCTGGCAAACAGTCCTTCCATGAATTTGGCTGCTGGATTAAAGAAGTGATTTGAGTGTGGAAGTTCTACTTATGAACTTCCTTTCTTGATTTTTCTGGACTAAATAACCCCATCTTCATATCTCAAACTTATGTAATCTCTCTGCCCTTCCACTGCCTGCCCTGCAAAATTGGGATAGGCCCAGTTCTGATCTCTTCTTCTGATGTGTGCCTTTCAGCCTGTTGAAAATCTGTTCAATGTACCAGAATCTTAAACGCATGTCCAGAAGTGACTCCTCTTCTCTAGAATGACTTTTTGTGTACAGCATAATCTGGGTAAATGTCCCAGCAATGCCAATTGGCCAGCATCTACTCAGGCAGGTATGCCAGACCCTTAGTATTGTGTCCTGTGGTTCCTTCCTAGTCTGTACCTCTGTCCTAATTTTATCTCCTACATTGCATTCTTTCTTCCCAATGAATAGCACCACTGACTTTACTTAGTCCCCACCATTTCTTGGCTAGATTATTTCAAGACTTTTGCTCAAGTTCAGCCTTGGCATATGGCTTAAGAATTCTTCCCTGCAACAACCTCAGTTTTCAACAAATAGTCTGCACCATTGGATTTGGGAAGATGCCTAAGCTTCCTTATTTGTAACATTGAGAGTATCTACTTCACAGACCAAACAATCCAGCAAAGCACTCAGAACAGTATGTAGGATATGCAAGTGCTCAAAGTGCTGGTTGTCACTACTCCCATTACTATTGCTTTCTACTGTCCATGCTGTTATGTTCAAGCAGTTCTCTCTACCTGGAAAATCCTCCTTCAGTCCCAGTCCTCTCTTGGATTTTACTAAATGTATCCTTCTATTTTGGCAAAGTGTATGACAGATCGAATGATTGCTTATAGATCTGATCCTTTCTACCAGAGTGTTAACTTATTGAGAGCAAGAACTCTGAAACTTTAGTGGTCAATAAATGTTGGCTGAGCCTAATCATTAAGGATAAAATCCATCCCAAGCAAAGGCCCCGGCCCCTCCCCGATAGGGGGCGGGGCGCGGAGCTGGGCTCCTTGGTGGCGGTGGGGACTTTTTTCCTCGCCGTGGCGGCGGAGGCGCACGGCGTGGGTAGCGGCCAGACGTCGTCAGAGGAAGGCTGAAAAAGCTCTAGGTGCTGCGGTTGCCTGTAGAAGTCGGACTTGTAGCCGGAGCTGCGCGTCTGAAGAGGTTTCGGACAGCGAACTCAGTGCCGAGGTGCGGGAGCCTGCTGGGTGCCCGCCCCTGCCCTCGTCGCGGTGATGGAGCCGGCCACCGCGTCGCCCTCAGGCCCGCGCCCGGCACTGCCCCTCGGGGGCCCGGGCCCGCTGGGCGAGTTCCTGCCTCCTCCCGAGTGTCCGGTCTTCGAGCCCAGCTGGGAAGAGTTCGCGGACCCCTTTGCATTCATCCACAAGATCCGGCCCATAGCCGAGCAGACTGGGATCTGCAAGGTGCGGCCGCCGCCGGTGAGTCAGCCCGCACCCCGGCTCCTGCTCGTGGCTGGGGGAGGGAGCGAGGACGCGCGGCCCGGGGAGGCCCGAGGCGCGGGGGCGGGAAGCAGTCTCCCGGTGGGCCTAGTCAACTTTGGGGTCCCCAGAGTGTCGGAGTTGCGGCGTGGGGGTGGGTGGGACGTAGGGCTTCTCAGGGCGGGACGCGGGAGGCGGGGAGAGTGGGCTCCCTGGCAGTGCCACTCGAGGGTCGGGTGGCGGCGCGGCCCCCGAGGCCCGGTGCGCGACCCGGCGGCTGTGCGGTCTGAAGTGGTGGCAGCCGCCGGGGTGGGCGCGTGGAGCCCTGCCGAGCCCGACGAGGCGCGGGCGCGGAGGTGCCTGGGCTGGGCGGGCTCGGCTGGCTGGTCCTCGCCTCCTCTCGGGGTGCGGGGGTGTGTGATGGGTGGGGGTGGGGGACTTGCGAGTTGTCGTGTGAGGAGGAAAGTTTTCAATATGGCGGCGGGAGCCCCTGGTCCTTTGTGTGGTGGCGGTGTCGGCCCGGAGCGGCCCTCACCTGAGGGCCCCACCCTCCGGACCGGGGTCCCCCCACCTCCTGGTACCGCGGCTTCCAGGTGTTCCCCGGGCCCGGCTTGAGCTGGGGGCGGCCAGCGCTGCCGGGGGTGGGGAGGAACCGTGGGTCCGGCCTGGAGCGGCTGTGTGGTGGGGGGCGCCAGTGGCTGGGGGACACTTTGGGGGCTGTGGGGACGGGACGGGCGGCGGGGTCGCGAAGTGCTCCCGCGCTTGCCGACGCTGCAGTATGGACTTGGGGGCGCACCGCGCGGCTCTCGGGGAAACGAGCCTGGCTGGAGGTGGAGGGGAGGCCGTGCTTGGACAGGGAGATGTCAGAGGAGACCTTGGATGTTTCCCCGGCGGCCCCGGCTCCCCTACTCGGTTCTCCAACGGTGGCTCGAGCGCCTCAGGCCTGGGGGCCGAGAGGTGGGGTGTCCTCGAAGCCTGCCCTAACGGCTGCAACGGCCGCGGAGAGCCCGGCCCACTGAGTCTCAGGCCCATCCCCGCCGGAACTCGAAGTGCAGCGACCCCCGGGTCTTTTGCCCACCTTTCCGGGTGGTCAGCTTCTGAGTTGGCCTGAACGACCGTTGAGGGCAGCCGGGACCGTTGGAGTGAGGTTTAACTGCCCTTCCTACTGGTTAAGAATCTTCTCCCCTCACCCCTGCTCCCAACAGAGGTGGAAGAAGACACCGCCCCCACCCTTTTCTCCTTAAACTTGCTCTTTGTAATGGCATTTTGCGCTGCAGGGATTGTTTTGGAAAAGCTGTTTTGAGAGTGATCCATGAATGAGTCTCAATACCCCCCTCCCCCCCAAAAAATAAAGCACAGACACGTACTTTAGTTTTTCGTTGTCAACTTTGAGAAAACAGAAATGAAATATTGCCTCAGAAAGTAACTGGCCAGGCCAGCTAATATGGGGAAATGATTGAAAATAGATTCATTTCTCCCATTGAAGTGGACAGGATTGGTTGATGATTAAGTGAAGGTACATGTCTGCTGTGGAGGCCTGCAGAAGTTATACCTGGGCTGGTTAGACCTAACATTGTAATTCTTGAAGAATAGACCAGGTTTCTAACATTGAGCAGTTTAGCTTTATGTTACATCCTAGGAAGGATGAATGTAAATATTGAACATTTATATTCATGGAATTTTATGCCGAAATTAGGAAACTTGTGTAAGTTATTAGTAACCAAAATGTAAAAGGAGTTAGGTTCCTGTGAGTTGTCCTCCATGTTGGCATTGTGGCATTCTAGGGCTGGGGTAAATTCTTTATCTTGCCTATTTTGCCTTTTATAGAGCTGTTTTCTCCAAAAGATACTGTTGCTCTGGTTTGGTTAGGCTACCTATTTCTTCATCTGGGCTAGCAGATTAATGGCAATCTTTATAATAAAATGTATGTGTGTTTTGCCTTTTCCCATTCTGAATGTCAGACAGACATGATGGCCACCATTTTGTATCGAGAATACTATATACTACAGCCTGAGAGGAAAGGGGTAAAGAGAAACAAATGATCTACAAACATAACCAGTACTCTGTTTTGGAGACCTCCTTTGTGTGAAGGGGTCTTGCTTCCTCCTTTGTTTAACAAACTCCTATGCCAAAATGAGTTTGCTAGGATTTGCTGTTGATATAACCACAGAAAAGAATACCCAGAAGTTGTAGCTCTTGAAAAGAGGGGTCTTGGAACAAAGGCTTCTCAAGAGATGTAAACAGTCTTTGTTTAGAAACTGTTTCAGGAAAGCTGTGAACAAGTGGTTTCATATAGTTGAAAGATAGCAGCAAAATAAAACCCTTTAAGAAGTATGAAATATTTTCCCTGGTGTAGCTATATAATGACCTGCATTTCTGGATGATTTTTGTTACTGAGTTTTTGGAACACTATATTAAAGGGATTTGGAACTTGTAGTTTTTTTACTTGTTCATATGTAAGGGGGAGAATCATAAGGCATTTCTGTTTCCTTTTGTTCTTTGTGTTTTTAATTAATGGTACTTATATAGCTTTGGTTAATACCTGCTTTCTTAGTGAGAGTCTTAAGCTGCTTGACATGTGAAAACAGTATTTACATTACTTTGTATATGAATGCGTGACAAATTTGTGAAAATATATATAAGATAAATGTTATAAAAGTGATGAGTCAAGATTATATGCAGATCCCAAGTTTAAATAAAGACAGTAATAAGCCCTTATTGCAAATAAGTATATGGGATAGTTAAGCTTATTTTCTGAGCTGAGGCCTTTTAAAACTTACAATTAATTTTGCTTCTGGTTTTTATTTCCTTTAAAATGCAAGATTGAATATGTAGATGTTTAAGGATAAACTACATTTTCCATAACACTTTGTGGTATTTAGATGAATAATTTTAGGGGTGTTACTCTTAGACCAAAAGAAAAAAGTTGGCTTAATAAACATCCTTTTGAGTCTCTCAAATTTGATAGAAATGGGTTTATTTGATGGCTTTAATAACTTTCTTGCTTTCAGATAGCTAATATTATGGTTGCAGATAGGCAGATTCCACAGATTTCTCCTTTGGAAGTGTTCAAAAGTGAGAGATTTAAATAAAACCCCAGATGGCACAATAGATACTTTTCTCTTTTAACTTCCTGTGGTCGTTTGTTAAGCCTTTCATCTTCATCTTTATAGCCGTGAAGCATAAAATTGTTTTGTTTTAATGCAATCAACATCTTTGAACTTACTAGTTCCACTCTTCGGGTACAAGGAGGAACTTATAATATTCCTTTTTTTTAAAAAAATTTTTTTTATTTTGGTAAAGTAGAAGTGCTAATGATAGTGGAAGCTCATTTATGTCTATTCCAACCTGTTAACTCTTTTTAATTTTGGATTTGACTTTGGCCTTATCCTTCTGCGTTGTCTTCCTAATACCTTTAGTGTCGCAAATCTTCCTGAAGTTGTGCTTATTTACTCTTTGAGCCACTTTAAACCTTTAACATTTGGAGAAGAGGCTTATATAATTCATATACCATGCAGTAATTTTAAATGTTCAGTTACGTGTTTTTAGTATTTTCAGATTTATACAACAATCATAATGGTAGAACATTTCTCCCTTTCTCCAAAGATCCTCTTGCCCCAGGCATGTGCCTCCATGTTTTCCTCAAAACAAATTTAGGCCCATACTGCTCAGGAGAAAAATTTGGTAGGGGTTTGATCATTCCTAAAGCTCTAGGTCACACATATCTGCCTTAAACATAGCAAAGTCATACTTCATTTGTTGTAGTCTTTGAGTGGGTAGTAATCTAAATTCCATTTATTAGTAAATTGAGCACACCAAGAGCCAGGAGCACAGCCACCTAGTTGTGATTCAGAGAGCTAATCAATAAAATTCTGGAATGAAATTTGAGCAGTGTCGAAGCTACTGTTCTCATCCCTGCCCTGCAGGGAATACAGGTGTGTGGTTTAGGATGCAACTTTAAACATGTACTCTAAACCTTAAAAAAAAAAGTATGTATTTACAGATTATTTATTGTGTATATGTGCATGCCACAGCATGCATGTGGAGGTCAGTGGAGTTGGCTCTTAGTCCTGGGGCTTGAACTCAGATCCTCAGGCTTGGCAGCATTTGCCTTTACCTGCTGAGCCTCTCTCTGGCCCTGTACCTTTTTAAAGATCAAAGCTGCATGTGGTAGTGTGCAGTAATCCCAGCAGTAGGGAGGCAAGAGGGTAGATGTGATTAGGGCTTTAAGGCCATCAGCTACGTAGTGAGCTAGGCTACATGGTACATGAGATCCTTTCTAAAAAACAAAAAGCAAAATGAATAAAGACTTGCCTTTGAAAAGTGTTCTCTGTGTTCTCTATTGCGTTCTTTCATTTTAATCCTTAATTTCATCCTTTGTCTCTGAGGTACTTAATTTTTTTTTTTTTTCTTACATTTGTGTACCTATGCGCACACAGGTACAGAGGCTAGAAGGTAGCTTGGAAGTTGCTTCTCTCCTACCATGTGGTTTCTGGGGATTGAACCAGGTCATCTTGCTGGCCTCTTAATTTTCTTAATTTCTTTATGTTCTACTAATTTAGGCTTGGAGGTTAGTGATAAACTTGTTTAATTGGAGAGGGGGTAAAAATCCAGGATGTTGGGATGTTTGGATATATAGGCAGGCATAAATCTGCCAACAAGGGAATTTTCTTTTAAAGAGGTTCGTATGTGTGACTTATTTGTCATCTCTCATTGTTGTTTTAATTGGTCCACATTAGGGTTTATAGAAAGAGATAAGTGAAGCTAGGCATGGTAGTACATGCCTTTAATCCCAGCACTTGGGAGGCAAGGCAGGCAAATCTGAGTTCAAGGCCAGCCTGATCTACATAGTGAGTTCTAGGCCAGCTAGCTGGGGCTACAGGGAGACCCCATCTTAAAAAGAAAAGAAAAAAAAAAAAGAAAAAGATAAGTAAAAGTTTATATGGTCAAAATGAAACTGCTAATTAAGTTCCTTGAAGCCTACTTGTGTACCTCCTTCCAAATGCCCCTAAGCCTCTTCGCGTCAAAGTTATATGATTTGTATGCTTTTTCTTTTTTTAGTAGAATCATATGTCTGTTTAAGAATTATATGTTTTGTTTTTTTGGTTTTTTTTTTTTTGGTCTTTTTGAGACAGGGTCTCCCTGTAGCTCCAGCTGTCTTGGAACTCATTATGTAGACCAGGCTGGCCTCGGACTCACACAGATCTGCCTGCCTCTGCCTCCCAAGTGCTGGGATTATAGGTATGCGCCACCACACCCAGCAATTACTGTTTTTAAAATATTTTTATTTTCTGTGTATGAGTGTATTGCCTGCATGTATGTGAGCGCACCCATGTCGTGCAGTGCCTCGGAGGTCAGAAGAGGGCTTCGGATTCCCCAGGAACTGGAATTAAGGACGGTTTGTAACTGCCATGTGGGTGCTGGGAATCAAACCTGGGTCCTCTCCAAGAGCAGTCAGCACTATTAATCGCTGAGCCATCTCTCCAGCCCCAGTACCTAATTTTTTTATTTAAAAAATTTCAAACATTCAAGTATAGAAAGTAGTTTTCATAGCTGTCTTTTTAGGTATAAGAGCAGAAAGAATAACAGCTCTGGAGATGAGAACTAATGACATCAGTTGTAGAAACCATCTGGGATTAGTTTTTGTACTATTGGAGTTACAGGTGACATTTGAGCAATTTAGAGTGAGCTTTCTGGTATTTAGTGAGTGATGATCACTTTGCCCAATTACTATGGGAATTATAGTTTCTGTGTTTTAGCTAGTGGTTTCTTTGTTTTGTTATACATTATTTGGGGGAAACTAAAGAAACTTGACCATCTTCGGGCCAACTCTTAGAACATTTTTTTTTTTATATAAAGTAGATGTGACTTAATCTTTACTGTTAGACTTCAAACCTTTTTTTTTGGGGGGGGGGTCTTTTTGAGACAGGGTCTCCCTGTAGCCCCAGCTGTCCTGAAATACACTGTATAGACCAGGATGGCCTTGAACTTCAGAGACCTGCCTGCCTCTGCCTCCCGAATGCTGGGACTAAAGGCGTGCACCACCACGCCTGGCCAACTCTTAGAACATTTAAAGGCATGGGAGTAGGTAGTGGTTGGAAGGTGTTTCCTGCTAGCATGATCCTATATCTGGTATTGGGCCGAACCCAGTGGTAAGGCAGAGGAAGCCAGTCTCTGTGAAATTGAGGTCAGCCTGGTCTACACAGTATGAATTCCATCCAGGCCTGCAGTGGCTATCTGGAGAGCCTGTCTCAAGCAAAAACAAAAACCATTGCTGGGATTGGCCTTATTTTATTTCAACTTTACTATCATAGGAAGGCACTTCCTGGTCAGAGTGGGTATTTTGTGTGATAGAGTTGGGAGTCAGGAGTAATCAAGAAAGAGAACGAGGTCCCTTTTGGAGACTTTAATGAATTGTTGATTAGGTTAACTTTCCTGTGCTGAATGGTAGTTTAGTTTTCAGCATTTGATGCTTCAATTTCTGTTTGAGCAGAATTGGGAGTTTTTTGTTACCGTTGTTTTTGCAACAGGGTCTCCCTGTAGCCCCACCTGACCTGGAACTAACTCACAGGTCTCACCTGCCTCTGCATTTTTTGTTTGTTTGTTTGTTTCTGGCGTCAGTTTTTTGTTTTGGTGCTGGGGATGAGAACAAGGCCTTGCTCACATTACGCAGTCCCTCTAGCTCTAAGAGCTACATATCCCCGGTATCTTGATGTTTGTATCAGTCTGGCCTTGAACTCCCAAAATAGCCCAGGCTGGGTTCAAACTCAGTATTTTTGTCTTCACCCCCTGAATCCTAGGATTACAGGAATATATCATCATACTGGACAAACATTTTCTTTTAAATGGATAATTTAACAATTAGATTGTATGCCAGGCTTGGTGGTACATGCCTATAATCCCAGCACTTGGGAGGCTGGGGCAAGATGGTATAAATAATCAAGGCCAGCCACTGAGCTCTTAAAATTTAAGGGCTTCGTCCAAGGAATATTTTGTAGTGATAAAAATTAGTTATCAAAATGAGGATTTATGTGTATGTGTATATGTATTTATGCTTAAAAGCCAGTTCTTTTATTATGTAACTACAAGGGACGGTTTCTAAATTTAAAAGACTGGTGACTAGCTATTTGGTTTTTGTTTGTTTGTTTCTTTGTTTTTTGAGGTAGGGTCTCACTTTATAGCCTTGCCTGTCCTAGAACTCTCTATGTAGACCAGGTTGGCCTCATACTTGCAGAGATTCACCTACCTCTGCCTCCTAAGTGCTGGGATTAAAGGGCCACCAGAGTTGTTTTTATGTATGTCTGTGTGTGCACACATGTTCATGTGTGTGAAAGTGGAGTTCATAGGACAACGTTGGGTCTTGGTCCTTGTTTTTCCACCTTAGTTTGAGTCTCTTTGTTTTTGTTCTTTGATTTATACCAGTCTAGCTGGCCTTCAAGCTTTTGGGAATTCTCCTGTCTTGGCCTCCCATTACTTTCGTTAGAAGCATTGGTATTATAGACTCTCATACCATATGTCCTACTTATACATGAGTTCTGGTGACTCAGAATCAGATCCCCAGGCTTGTGCAGCATTTTTGTTCAGTGAGCTATCTCCTCAGCCCTAGAGTTTTAATCTAATTGCATCATGACCTTGGACAAAAGTCGGTTTACCCCAATGTGTATCTTCTCATTCTGCTCTAAAGGGATCTGACATTGACCTAGAGCTACTGTCTAGATTAATTAAAGGATTCAAGGAGCTTAAATCTCAAAGCTTTTTTTCCCCTTGCCCATTGCTAAGAGTCTGAGAACAGATGTAGCCAGACAGAAGTTAGTGCCAAATACATATTCCTTCATTTCCCCCTACAATGAAGTTTTTAAAAAATTTTATTTTTATGTGTTGAGTATTTTGCTTGTATGTATATAGGTGCACCCAGGTGTGCAGTGTCCATGGAAGCTAGAAGAGGGCGTGGGATCCCCTGGAACTGGAGTTACGTGATGGTTATTTGCCACAACGTGGGTGCTGGGAACTGAACCCAGGTCTTCTACAAGAGCAGCTAGTGCCCCCAACCACAGAGCCATCTCTCCAGTCCTCCCCTCCACCTTATGTCAAAGCTAGAATATAAGAATTGGGCATGAGTCTGGAGGGATGGCTGTTCTTAGAGAAGACAAGGGTTTGGTTCCCAGTATCCACTTAGTGGTTCACAATCATCTGTAACTCCAGTTCCAGGGGAACCAATGCCCTTCTCTGACCTCCATGGATAACAGCAGACATGCATGTGGTACACAAACATATATGCAGGCAAACACTCATAAAAATCTTACAAAACAAACTGGGCACGGTGATGCATGCCTGCGTAGCCCCAGCATTGGCTTAGAGTGAGGAGGATCAAGTTAAGACCAGCCTGGGTTAACATAGTGAGTTCCAGGTAAGCTTCAGAAACCTAGAGAGCACCCCCCAACCCCCCCTCCTCCCCAGCTTCTAGAATATACCTGGATATGATGATTCATTCTCAGTATTCAGAAGGTTCAGTCAAGAGGGTCTTGAATTTAAGACCAGCCTGGGCCACTTAGTGAGATCCTGAATCAAAAACGTGGTGGCACACACCTTTAAATCTCAGCATTAAGGTGACAAAGGCAGGCAGATCTCTGTGAGATGGAAGCCAGTCTCGATAAGAGAATTCCAGGCCAGCTAGGGCTACAGGGAAAGCCTGTCTCCAAAAACACAAAAACAACAAAATACTAGAAGGTGCTAGAGTATCTGTAATATCCATGCTGGGGAGAGACTTTCAGCGATGTCTTTGTTTTGGTGTTGTGAGAAGAGATGGCAGGAAAAATGCCCATTTTAGTCCTTAAACATGTAGGCACAGAGCTGAACTATACTTTAATTTCTGTTCTTTAGAGACAGGATCTCATGTAGCCAGACTGGTCTGGAACTCCTGATCATTCTGCCTCTACTCCCCTGATTGCTGGAATTACAGGATTGTGTCTTTTTTTTAAGCAGCACTGGGGATTGAATCTAGGGCCTCATACGTGCTAGGCTAGTACTCCCTCAGTGAGCAGTGAGCCACAGGCCTAGCACATCCCCTGCCTTTTCTTCTGATGCTGTTTTTTTTTTGTTTTTTTTTGTTTTTTTTTTTTGGTGTTTTTGAGACAGGGTCTCCCTGTAGCCCCAGGTGTTCTAGAACTCACTGTGTAGACCAGGCTGGCCTTGAACTCACCAAGTGCTGGGATTAAAGGCATGCCCAGCTCTGTATTTTATTCTTTAATAACATTAGACTGATTTCACCTTGCACAAAAGTCAAATCCAAATGGATCAAAGACCTCAGTGTGAAACTGAAAACCTTGAAACTACTAGAAGAAAATATTGGCAGTAACTTTCAAGATATAGGTGTAGGAAAGGATTTTCTTTTCTTTTTTAAAATGTGTGTGTGTGTGTGTGTGTGTGTGTGTGTGTGTGTATTGCCTGCATTTAGGTAATTGCACCTATGTTGTGCAATGCCTGAGGAGGACAGAAGAGGCTGTCAGATCCCCTGGAACTAGAGTTACAGTTGTTAGCTGCCATGTGGGTGCTGGGATTCAAACCCCGGTCTTCTGTAAGAACAGTCAGTGTTCTTAACCACTGAGCCATCTCTCCAGCCCTGAACTCAGAGATCTATCTGCCTGTCTCTGGATTGTTGGGACTACAGGCTTGCACTACCATGCCCAACATATCAAATCTTGAATTATGTAATCTTAACATTACCTCTTGGATGGATCTATACAGTCTATGCTACCATTATAACTTTACTAATCGCTCTTTAAATCAAATGATTTATGTGATAATAGTGCTTTCTAGATGCATTAAGATACTCCTTAGGTTTAGGAAATGGCTCATTTGGTAAAATGCTTATCTTGGAATCATGAACCTGAGTTTGATCCCCAGAAACCAGGTAAAAATTCCTGGTGTGGTGGCACATGCTGGTAATCCCAGCACTGGGGGAGGGAGAGGTAGGAAGATCTTTGGGGCTCACTGGTCTGCCAATCTAGCGTAATTGTTCAGCTCCAGGTCAGTGAGAAACTGTCTCAGAAAAGGTGGATGGCATTCCTGGGGATGTTACCCAAGATTGTCCTCTGGCTTCTATATACTCCTCCCCTACTTGTTGACCCACACACATGTATACCCCCCCCACATACATACATACATATACACACACATACACACTTACTAAAAAAATACTCTCCAATAGTAGTAAGGGTTGTTTAACATTATTATTTTTTGTATATGTGCATGTGCCATGGCATGCATGTGGAGATCAGAGAGCAATTTTGTCCAGTTGGTTCTCTCCTTCCACTTGTATGTGGGTTTCAGAGAGTGAACTCAGTGTACCAGTTTTGCATGGCAAATTCTTGTCCACTGAGCCACCTTACCGGACCCATGTAGTAAGTTATAACTCATCTTTCCTTTCCTTTTTTTTTTTTTTTTTTTTTGGTCTTTTTGAGACAGGGTCTCCCTGTGTCTCCAGCTGGTCTGGAACTCACTATGTAGACCAGGCTGGCCTGGAACTCAGAGATCTGTCTGCCTCTGCCTCCCAAGTGCTGGGAGTAAAGGTGTTTGCCGCCACGCCCAGCCTAGCATTCCTGTTAATTCTTGCCATCTCACTGACTTGGCTCAATTGGAATGTTTAGAGAACTAAAGTCTCAATTGTGTTTTAAGCACTTTCTTGGAGCTTTTCACTAATGTCTTGTGTGACATTGCTGTGTGTCCTGTAGGCTATACCAGTGAAACATTGCTGTTTTACTCAAATCACATAACTCCAGAAACAACAAATCTCTGTCAAACCCACATAATTACAAGGTCCTTCAGGCAAGATCCTCCCAGTTTTCTGTGTGATTATACGAAGTCATAATTTGGTGATAATTAAACCAGATGGTAGCATCTTGTCTTTACCAGGCTTTGCTTAAAGGTGAAAGAAAGAGTAGGTACTCTTCCTTAGGATTTGCACTCTGGTACTTTTTATTTGTGGGACTAGGCACAAGATGGAGAATGAAAAGGCATGTACAGAATTTTTGGACTGTACCTCTACTTTGTAAGATTCCAGGTATTTAAACTTTTCCCTCTCTGAGACAGGCACTCATCCAGTATTATGATGCAGTTTGGACAAAATGAGACTAGCTACCAGATCTTGCAGTGGGTAGCTGGCTTCAGGGATTTTATATAGAGACTGGGTTTGGGTTTTTAAAAAATTTTATTATTTTTATGTGTAAGAGTGTATTGCCTAGTGGGGCGTGGTGGCACACACCTTTAGTCCCAGCACTCCAGAGGCAGAGGTAAAGTGACTAAAGATATGTGCCACCATGCCTGGCTGTTCAAGGTATTTTTGAAGGAAACTGAGTTTTTAAAAATATTTTTATTTTATGTGTATGAGTGTATTGCCTGCTTGTATGTTGAGTTGCACCTGTGTCATGTAATGCCCTCAAAGGTCAGAAGAGGGCATCAGATCCTCTGAAACTAGACTTATGGACAGTTGTTAGGGGCCATGTGAGTGCTGGAAATCAAACCTGGATCTTCTCCAAGAGCAGCCAGTGTTCTTAACCACTGAACTATCTCTCCAAACCCAGAAAACAGTGTTTTTGGATTTGATTTTGAATTCTAAATGAAATTTGTGGTTTGAGGGGAGGATTTTATTTATTTATTTATTTATTTAAGTCCTTTTGAGACATGGTCTCCCTGTAGCCCCAGCTGTCTTGGAACTCACTATGTGGACCAGGCTGGCCTTGAACTCACAAGAGATCTGCCTGCCTCTGCCTCCCAAGTGCTAGGATTAAAGGCATGCCCGGCCTGAGGGGAGGATATTATTAACCAGCAAATGAAAACTTGTAGGAGAATAGAAATTTCATGGGAAGAATATACAAGTCAAAATATTGGGTTTCTGGTGCCAGTTATATTATTTACCTGTTATCCTGGACTTGACTATTTCTGTTTTTTTAATCTACCTGTAGTGGAGGCCAGAAAAGAGGGTGTCAGATCCCCTGGAGCTGGAGGTACATATATATATAAGGATATATATATGAGTTGCCTGATGTGGGTGCCGGGAACCAAATTCAGGCCCTCTAGAAGAGAGCAGCAAATGCTCTTAAATACTGCCCCCCCCACAACCCCCAGTCTTGGGCTTTTATTTCTTTTTACACATTAAGCCATGAACTCATAGGGAATGGGCTTCAGCAGTTCAGGCTCCTTTCCGTCAGTTCTCACAGTGTGCTTCTCTGGGTGGGGTGGGCTGGTGCTACAACTGAATCTTTCTCTTTGGCTTCCTTTTTTTCTGATCATTTTCCTTCATGTACTTCAGGAAGCTGTCTCGGCTCTTACAGTGCTTAATATTCCCAATAAGCACATTAATTCTCTTGGCAAGAATCTTGCCCTTAACTTGCTTGTTTACCACAATGCCAACCAACATGCTGAGTGACATTGTAGACTCTAGTTTTGCCATGGTAGCATTTATGGGGCATTCCTTTTTGAACAGTACCCATTCCCTTAATGTCTACAATTACCACCCTTCTTGTAGATTCGTATATATGTGGCCAAAGGAACAGCTTCATGTTTTCTAAAAGGCCTAGAGAACATGTAGCAGGTGCCTTTCTTCTTGCCCTTTGTGTTTATCATTTTGGCGGATTACTGGAAGATGGCCGCTCCGGTGGTACTGAGGAGAAATTATTAATCTTACTGTTTTTGCTTATGTGTTCTATTCTCTTGGGTTACCCTTTTTCTTATAGGGGCAGCAGATCACCCAACCTTCCTTTTTAAAAGCTTAGTTCTTACTGCTAAGATAGATGTTTTACAGATAAACAGTGTGAGCTGTTCAGGATGACACAGCCTTTAAAGAACAGTTCTGGGGCTGGTTAAGAACACTGGTTCTTGCAGAAGACCTGGGTTTGAATCCCAGCACCCACATGGCAGCTAACAACTGTCTGTAACTCCAGTCCCAGGGGATCTGACAGTCTCTTCTCTCCTCTGCAGGCATTGCACAACACAGGTGTGCTTACCTACATGCAGGCACTACACATATACACATAAAATAAAAATAATAAATGAAATTTAAAAAACAAAAAACAGTTCTTCACAGGTTTTCTTTCAAGTGTAGTTTTCCCCTTCTGGTCACTGAAACATAAATACAGTGAAAAATTAGTAAGCTACATGTACACTATCAACATCATCTTATGTATTTACTTATTTATTTATTTGAAATATGTAGCCCTGACTACCCTTGAACTCTGTAACAGAGGATGACTTTGAACTCCTGATCCTCCTGCTTCTAATTTCCAGTGCTGGGATTACAGTTATTGTAACACCAAACACAGATAAACTCTTCTATTTTTCAAAACCTAAAAAAGTTGATAATTGCCATTTTAGTCTGTGTATTTGTACACATGTACAAACCAGATGGTAACCAGATGGTAACATCTGGTTTAGAAATATGTGTACATGCCATGGTGTACATGTGAAGGCCAGAAGACAACTTTTGGGAGTTGGTTTTCTCTACTTTGTGAGTCTAAGTAATCAAATTCAGGTTTTCAGTCTTGATGGCAAGTATATTTACCCGCTGAGCCATTTCATTTACCCCAGTAATTACAGTTTTATAGGATGTATTCTGTTGATTCTAAGCAGCCATTCAAATGAGGCCCAGTTTATCTGGTTACAACTTCCTCATATTTTAGACTAATATGAGTTATTTTGGAATGTAGCAATAAATGTGAAAGTAAAGCAATTGATAATGCTAGATTCCTGCTACAAAATTATACTGCATAATTTGAAACGCTATGGGATAAATTTAAGCTCTTTCAAGATAAGGCCTGCTTACTCTCTTAAATTGAGCATACTTATATATTAGTACATCCTTTTCACTTTCAAACAGGAGATACAGCTAAGGCAAGGTGGTACATATATCCTAGCATTTGGGAGGCTGAGATAGGAGGATGGAGAGTTTCAGGCTGCCCTGTACTACATCTGGGAAACCTGCCTCAAAAAAAAGACAAAAGCTCAAAGTAAGGCAAGAGATTTAATCTTGAAGGATTATCAGTGCCTTAGTATGTTCATGCTGTTATAACAAAATACTTGATACTGGATCTTTTTATTTATTTTTAAAATATTTAGTTTATCTCTATATGTCTTTTTTTTTTGTGGTCTTTTTGAGACAGGGTGTCCCTGTAGCCCCAGCTGTTCTGGAACTCACTATGTAGACCAGGCTGGCCTTGAACTCACAGAGATCCACCTGCCTCTGCCTCCTGAGTGCTGGGACTACGGGCATGCACAACCACACCCGGCCTGAAAATATTTTATTATTTTTATTTCATGTGTATGAGTATGTTGCCTGCATGTATGTAAGTGCACCTGTTTCATGCAGTGCCCATGGAAGTCAGAAGGTGTTGGATTCCCTTGGAACTTGAGTTACGGACAGTTGTTAGCTGCCTTGTGGTGCTGGGAATTGAACCCAGGTCCTCTGCAAGAGTAGCCAGTACTCTTAACCACTGAGCCATGTCTCCAACCCTGATACTGGATCATTTATACATAGTAATACAAATTTGTTTTTCATAATTATAGAGACTGGCACACGTATGATTTGATGTATTATAAAGGCTGGTTATCTGCATTTAAGATAGGGTGTCTTGAATGCTCTGTGTTTCTTTGTGTGTGTTTTTGTGTGTGTGTGTGTGTGTGTGTGTGTGTGTGTGTGTGTGTGTGGTTTTTGGTTTCTGTTGTTGTTTAGTTTTTGTCTTTTTGAGACAGGATCTCCCTGTAGCCCCAGCTGGCCTGGAACTCTATGTAGACCAGGCTGGCCTTGAACTCAGAGATCTGCCTGCCTCTGCCTCCCGAGTGCTGTGATTAAAGGCAAGTGCCACCACTCCTGGCTCTCTGCTCCTTTGGAATACTGAAAGGAGACCTAGGTTAGTTCCCTCTAGTCCTTCTATAAAAGTTTCCAATCCCATTAATGGGCTCTGCTTTCATGAGTTAATTCACTTGCAATACCCCCACATCAGTACTATTACATGGTGACTATCACATGAATTGGGAGGGGCACAGACATTGAAATCCTAACAGTCAGAATTATAATATATTGAGGGGCTAAGTAATGTAACTCAGTTGACAGAGTGCTTGCTTAGGCCCTTGTTTGATCCCCAGCACTTCATAAAGCCAGGGTAGTGGTATATACTAATCCCAGCACTCAGGGAGGTGGAGGTAAAATGATCAAGAGTTTGATGCTTGGGCTAGGAATCCATATTTGATAGACTGGCCATTTGCCTTGTGTATATGTTGAATGACCAATGGGGTTGATTGAGAAACTTCCTAGCCAATTCCAGTTCAGGTTTAAGTTCAGTACTATTAGGGATAGCATGTTATACATGTTTTACCTAAAATTATTTACAACCCTAATGTTAAGCTTAGTTTATCTGTTCTAATTGTAGCAGCACTAAATACTTGTTAAATGTCTATTTACTGATTGTCCTTTTTTTTTTAAAGTACAGTTACAAATGTGAAAGAAAGCACAACAAATGTGTCTTTTTATAATCAATTTTTTTGAGACTGCATGTAGCCCAGGCTAACCAGGAATGCACTATGTAACCCCAGGCTGGCTTTGAGCTCCTTTGATTGGGCAGTCTCCTCCCTCAGGGTCTGGAGTACTGTGATGATAAATTTGAGCCACTAAACCTGGTTTGTTTTATTAGAGACAGTGTTTCCCTGTAGCCCCAGCTGACTTGGAACTTCCAGTGTAGACCAGGCTGGCCTTACTCTCAGGAGATCCTCCCCTCTACCTCCCAAATGCTGAGACAAAGGGATGTGCTGCCACCACCCCAGGCCCTGGTTTATTTTATTTTTGAGACAGAATTTTGGTTTGTAACTTAGGTTTACGTGGAACTTCCTATTTAATCCAAATTATTTTTCAACTTTTAAAATTTGTTTTTATTTTTATTTTATATGTATTGAGTGTTCTGCCTGCATATATGTAAGTGCTCATGGAGGTCAGAAGAGAGCATTAGTTCTTCTGGAACTGGAGTTACACTGTTGTGGGTGCTGGGAACAAGAACCTGGGTTTTCTGCTCTTAACTGCCGAGTCATCTCTCCTTCTTTCTAGTGTTCAACTCTTGATGTTCCTGACTCAGTCTGCTAAATGCTGAGAGATTACTAGTTTGTGGAACCCCTTGGCTTGGATTGATTTTTTTTTTTTTTTAAGTCTTACTATTATTCTTTTCCTGACCCTGATTTTAAATTTCTGGTGATTAATTTGTAAAGACCAAAGGACTCTGTGTACAGTCTAATGAGGCTTTAATAATAGGGTGTGAGATGTTTAACTTTCCCTGCCCTTGCTGCCCAGGTAGATTGGGGTATTGCTTAGGGAAGATTGAGGGGGCAGAGTCCAACCTGTTTTCTAAACTCTTTCCCTTTAAGTCTGAATCATATTTCCCTCCCTCCCTCCCTCCGGATTTCACTATGTAGCCCTGACTAGACTGGAACTCCCTATGTAGACCAGGCTGGCCTTGATCTCACAGAGATCCCACCTGCCTCTTCTGCCTCCTAAATGCTGGGATTAAAGGCATGCACCACTATATCTGGTTGGAATTTTTTTTTAAATTTTGAAGTTACATTATTTTTGTGTATGTGCATGCCACAGTGCACGTATGGAGATCAGAGGATAACTTCCTGGAGTTGGTTCTGCAACCATGTGGTTCCCAGTCTTGATTGTCAGGCTTGGCCAGCAATCACCTTTGTTTGCTAAGCTGTCTCTCTGGCCCAGGTATTTGGAATCTTTCCCATCTTAATATGGTTTGAGTTTTCTGCTAGACTTTTAGTTTTTTGAAACAGGGTCTCTCTGTAGCCCCAGTTGGTTGTGGACCAGTCTGGCCTCATTCTCACAGAGATCCACCTACCTCTCTGCCTCCTGGGTGTCTGGCCTTATCCTAGTGAGTTTTAGGCCAGACTGGGAAAAAAGATGAGGAAGGAATTTAGTGGAAGTAGTATTTAAAAAGTTAACTATCATGACTTGTCCTTTTGTTGCTACTTTAAATTTACTAATAGATGATTTACAGAAATATTGCTTTGCCTTTTCCAGTACTTAATATTTAGTATACTGAAATGTACTTTAAAATGTTTTTGTATTATGTGTATGAGAAAGAGAGAACATGAGCGAGTATGAACACATATAGAAGTCAGAGAACAACCTTTTAGGAGAGTTGATTCCTTCCATCTTGTTGAAGTACAGTCTCTTTCTTCTTCTGTTCTGTATATTCCAGGCTAGCTTGCCTGAGAACTTAAGGTGATTTTCCTGTCTCCACCTTCCATCTCGCTATAGGGTTATAAATGTAATGCCACTGCATCCAACTTTTTACATGGATCCCAGGCATTTGACTCAGGTTGTTAGGCAAGAATTTTTATCTGCTAAGTCATCTAACCTAGTATGTTCTTTGAAATGAGTTGGTTAAAACTGATTGATGCCTTGGGGCAGCAAGATGGCTCAATGAGTAAGAGCACTTGATGTCAAGCCTGATGACTTGTGTTTAATCCCCAGAACTGATGTGATGAAAGAAAAGAACCAACTCCCAAAAGTTGTCCTCTGATGCCCCCCCCCACAATAAATGTAAAAACAAATTCAGTAACAACAAACTGATGGGTTACCCACACTGTAATGCTCCCACCCAACTCAGGAGTTGAAACTCAGCTGGGTTGTGTAGTTAGATTCATCAAACAAAATCGATGGCTTTCCCCAGCTAGACTTTGTCTATGACTTTTTTTTTTCCTTCTTGGTCTTTTCGAGACAGGGTCTCCCTGTCCCCAGCTGTCCTGGAACTCACTATGTAGACCAGGCTGGCCTTGAACTCACAGAGATCCACCTGCCTCTGCCTCCGGAGTGCTGGGATTAAAGGCATGCGCCACCACGCCCAGCTATTTATTTGTTTTATACTGCTGAGGATTGAATTTAAGGTCTCTTATATGCTGAGCAAGAGCTCTACCAGTGAACTACATCCACCGTATCAGAATTACAAGCTTTTAAAATTAATTAACTTCTTTCTTTCTCTCTCTTTTGGTCTTTTTTTTCTTTTTCCTTTTTTTTAATTAAAAATTTTTTTAAATTTAATAACCACATGATTAGAAGAGACAGGGTCTCCCTGTAGCTCCAGCTGGCCTGACCTGGAACTCACTATGTAGACCAGACTGGCCTTGAATTCACAGAGTTCCGCCTGCCTCTGCTGGGATTAAAGGCATGTGCCACCATGCCCGGCCCGAATTTTTGATATTTTCATGCACTATAATTTGATGATATTTAGATCCTCTACCTAGCTATACCTCCCCTTACTGCCCCCCCATCCAATTCCATTTTACTTTACTTTGAGACAGGGTCTCTAAGTTGCCCAAACTGCCTTGAACTCACTCTGTAGACCAGAACCAGCTAATCACATGCCTCAGCCTCCCAAGTAGCTGAATGAGAAGTCTGTATCACCTGGCTCAGCTCTATTCACATATTTTATAGGAAGTCTCAGCTATTGGAATTTGATTATATAAAACAGAATTTATTATGAACTATTTTTTTAATTTGGTGTTTTAAGATTGGTTCTCTGGCCAGCTTGGCCTGGTATGCTGTGCTTCCCAGACTGGCCTTGAAATTGGGGTAGTCCTCCTGCCTCTCAGCCTACCCAGTATTGGGATTATAGGTGTATATCACTTTTTATTTTTATTTTTTAATTTATTATTTTTATGTGTATGAGTGCATTGCCTACATGTATGTAAGTGCACCTGTGTTGTGCAATGCCGAGGAGGTCAGAAGAGGATGTTAGATCTCCTGGAACTGGAGTTACTGATGATTGTTAGCCACCATGTGGGTGCTGGGATTCAAATCCGGGGCTCTGCAAAAGCAGCCAGTGCCCTAAACTGCTGAGCCATCTCTCCAGCCCCACTTTTTTTGTTTGTTTGTTTGTTTTTTCAAAAAGAGGACATCTGTTTATATTCACTGCCTTTCCTGTTAACTGTGGAATGATTTAATCATTAAAGTTGTGGGAGTTTTATTGTCACCTTAACTAACATAAACCCTATATGACAGTAGGAGCATCACACCATGTAATTACTCATCTCTAAATTTAGGGAGTAGCATGTGTTTCTACTAGACTATTCTCTTGTTTACAAAGTTTCAGCAATCGTGGGGTTGGAGAGATGTCTTAACAGCTAAGAACACTGAATGTTCTTGCAGAAGACCTGAGTTCGAATCCCAGCACCCACATGGCAGCTAACAACTGTTTGTAACTCCAGTTCCAGGGGATCCAACAGCCTCTTCTGTTCTCTGTGGGCATTGTACAACACAGGTGCACTTACCGACATGCAGGCGCTACGTGCATACACATAAAATGAAAATAATGAAATAAAATATTTAAAAAAAGTTTTAGCAATCTTAACATTTAAAAAATTATTTTTAACTTTTTTTTAACATTAGCACGTTAGTATATGTATACACATGTACATATGTGTGCCATGGCATGCATGTGGAGGCCAGAGGACTTTCTTTTTAAATAAATAATTTATTAAGAATTTCATACATGCATATAAGGTGATTTGATCAAATCCATGCTCACTCCCTGCCCTCTAACTCCTCCCATATCTCCCCATCACTTTTTTTCTGATAACTTCATGTACTCTTTCTTTGATTTCTTTTTTTATGGGGCTTTTAGCTACCCTAACATTCCCCCTTCTGAAGAGGTAACCCTAAAATCTTTTAAGGATTAGATAACAGGCTCCCAAATACTTACAGCATTTTTGGCCTTGGAACCGAGGCATGTTGCTAAGAGGCCCAAGGACATTTTGACCTTTAGCCAAGAAACTGGCTACTTTTCTTTGGGGTCTTTTTACCCTAACTGCCTAGCCAATTCCTATTCCTATTCTTATCACGCCGTCCTCTGAAGAGGTTACCCAAATTGCCAATAGGGAATAGGGATGCAGACCATTCTGGCTTCTTCCATGCTGAACAGGGATGCGGGGTAAGGCAACTGTAGTACCCCTTCAGTGGGTCTATCTAAAAGACTCCCAAGTTGTATAACACTTATCTCTAGGGGGAAAAGAAAGTCCTTGAATCATGAATAGGAGATGTGAAGACTTAAAGGCAAGAATAATTAACATTACAAGTTCTAGACAGGGAACTAGAAAAAAGTCAGAACAGGGCAATTTTCAAATGTTCATAT